>NC_052235.1:15475527-15813027 GCF_013401445.1 Tripterygium wilfordii
CTGACCAGAAATTCTTTTGCCAAAAGTGTCAGGTAAGGCAGGAGTCTCTCAAGCAGATGTCAATAAGAAAGCTTCCGTTGGTTTCTTGCTTCCACATCAAAAGATTTGAGCATTCTTCGATTAGAAAGATGTCGAGGAAGGTGGACCGATACCTGCAGTTTCCATTTTCACTGAACATGGCACCTTATCTTTCGTCTTCAATATTGAGAAGTCGATTTGGCAACAGAATTTTCCCTTTCGACGGGGACGAGCCTGATATGGCCAATGAAATATCGGCAGAGTTTGAGTTGTTTGCTGTTGTCACGCACACAGGAAAACTTGATGCCGGTCATTATGTGACTTATCTGCGATTAAGTAATCAGTGGTACAAGTGTGACGATGCCTGGATTACTCAAGTCAACGAAAACATCGTCAGGGCTGCACAAGGATACATGATGTTTTATGTGCAGAAGATGTTTTATTACAAGGTGAGTGAGAAACAGGATGTTCTGTAATATGTGGAGTGAAGCGATGAACTACTGGTTATATCAAGCAAACATGTGGGCTGGAGATGAAGAATCGGACAGTTACATCAATCTTCCAGGAAAGATGCTGGACCAAGTATTGGAAGTCATGGTTGGATTGGATTGCGTGTAGACGCAGTGCCATGGCTAGTTTTGTATACCTTGAAAACAAGTCTCTCATGCAATCACTAAAGAGCAAGTACTCCGCTTGTCGTAATTCGAAATACATGGTTGGACCATAAAACTGAGCCTGAATTTTTTTTGAGGCACTCCCAACATTCAGGAACATTGATTTGATAAAGGTATGATTCCTTGGAAAGAAAAAAAGTTGATTTAAATGTTACCAGATTCTGCTTATTGAAGTGTTGTTGGGTTGTCATAGCTTCCCCTCAGTAGTTGTGACTCCATGTTTCATGTTGTTGAAGGTTTTGATGTTCTTGAAGGTTTTGTGTTTGTGGCTTGGGCCTATCATACAAGAGGTCAGTATCTTCAATATGGTTTCTGACTGTCCATTTGGATTCAGCTATGGTTGATTATCAGGGCATTTTGAGTTCAAGTGATTATATGTGTGGCATGAAGCTCAATTGCTTGCTTGTTTGGTGTGGTTCTGGGATCCAAATTGCTTGTTAAATTCCTTTACAAAAAAAAAACAAAAAGAATTTCTCAAAAAAAAAATAAATTGAAGAAGGAACAAGGACTTGTTAAACGGTACCGTTTGACAGAAAAAGCTCATTCCTGATTGATGATTTTAAAATTGTCTTACTCGACGATCCACGACGAGTAATTCTCCACTTCTATTTTAATTCTGAATTTAACCACTAATCAAGCACCACGTGGAATTACATAATGCCAGGTACGCTAGTCTCGTACACGTGATTTTTTCCACTCATACGGTATTACGGTGTCGAGTGTGTTCTTTTCTTGTGTCTTCAGATATAATGATCTTCTTCCTCCTCAGCCTAATCTTTGCATTTCCTCTCGATTTCTCCGAATACCGGACACTGATTGTACGGGTCATCATTTTCACACCTTTTTGTTCCTTTTCGAATTCGGATTTTGATTGTGTTTTCGTCGGATTCGAGGGTTTTATGTGACGTCGTTGATTTTCAGCGTTGTTTCTCTCTTCAGAGGTTGGTCTCAGCTTGAGAAGGTTTGGTTCTGTGGCTAAGTCAGCTTGAAAAGATTTGAAAGCTGAATTTCTTGAAGCAGGTAGGTGTTACTGCTGATACATTTGTAAATGATATTTCGTCGTCAATTCTTTGTTAGTGGCACTTAGTGCTATCAGCGTAATTAGTGGACATACCTATGCAATTGCAAGCTCTGAAAATTGACAGAAATGATTATAAACAAGTCTGGAGATGGCCGTTTTGAATTTTGTTGTTCAAACTGATGACCGTTTTACGACACTTTTTGGCCGCAATGATTGATTGGCATGCAATGATGGAGTATTGTGTTCAACATCCTTTCACAACTCATTCAAAATATAAAGAGCGCCAACATTAAATTTTCCAAAGGTGTGAGACAAGAGTTCGGAGATTTTTTTGTCAAAGACTCAGGGTAGATTCAAAGGGTTTTTGTCTTGAAGAGGTTCTCACGACGAAGAAGAAAAAAAAAAAAAAAAGCGTCAAGATTGGTATAATGGATTTGTATTGCTGCATATTTGGTGGTCTCCTGGCAAGCCTGCTCAATGAATCAAGAGCCCATAACTACTGGGCCTAATTACTATCCATATTCTTGAACCTTAATGGGTCTACAAGAATCTCAAAAGGAGATCTCGATTAAAAGCTTGAAGCCCATAATATTGTCATAAAACTGCCATCAACATTTGTCAGCATCCCATGACAGGCACGTGGTCCACATACTGTGATTACCAATCAGATCGCGCCCCATGCGCTGATACCTGGTCTTCACGTTAACCAACGATTTTGAGGGTTCTCTCTAACGTACGCATGACATAGTTCGTTATCCCTTGGCTTTGCCGCTTTGCTAAACCCACCCCACCCACTCACACCGAAAACCAACACTTTAACAAATCATTGTGGCTGTCTGTTCATCATAAACGTTCACTCCGTTTTCTGTCTCATCTGCAAATGTTATAGAGGTACTCTTATCTCCCTCTCCCTCTCCCTCTAGATTGGTCTGTTTATCTATGGTAATGTGATTGGGTTTTTATTACTATAGGCAAATCATATCTTGTAGACCAAAGATTTGTATTCTTTTTACTGTTAGGTTGCTGGGTACTTTTATCTTGAAAGATACAAGTTATGGGCTTTGTTGGGATGGTTGATTTTGATCATATATGGATGTAATGGTTTGCAGTTTTGAGTTATTTGTTAATTGGAGAATGCATATACTTGAAACGGGTACCGCGGAGGAGGTTTCTATGATTTTTGGTGAACTTTTTAAATCTCAATCATGGAAATTTTGAAACTTTGTGAGGTTGTGTGTACTGTGCGAATTGATGATTGGATTGATACAGTGCTTAAGTTTACGGTAATTATAGCATACAATGGGAGCATTGAGATTGGAGAGAGATGAATAGGGGTGGGTTTAGTGGATGATTTGAATAGAATGTTCCAGTCTTCATTCTAAAGATTATATGTCGCGACTTAAATTATCTTGCAAGACTTGCAAACTCTTAAAGAGTGTTTACTGACATTTGTGACTATGTATTTTTTTTGTCCTAATTGTTGAGATATTCTTAGCTATCTTTGATGAAATTCATTATATTGCTTAAGCTGATTAATTGACAATAATTTCAGTGGTTGTCATGATGACGTCCTTGTTGCCTCAACTGTTATACACATGCTTTGTCCTCTTGGGCGTTTTGAATAATGGGTATGCCGGGATCACAAGTACTTTCATTCGTTCAGAGTGGCCGTCTGTTGACATGCCTCTCGAGAATGAAGCATTTGCAGTGCCAAAGGGGAATAATGCACCACAACAGGTAATCATTTTTAAATTCGAATGTTGGTGTCATGGACGGCTTTATAGTATTATAAAGTGGATAGTTTAATTATCTAGTTTTACTTGTCAATTCAAATGCTATTTGATGACATTGTTTATACATCATTTAATTACATAAACATAAGCATGAAACGATAAAGAACAAACATCGTATTACTTATTAGATTGTAGCTTACTCTTAGTTTTTTGATTTACGCTTAGTTGAATTGGGTCAAGTTAATGGATTGCCATCTACTTAGTTAAATGTTTTTCCTCGGCTTCCTCCATTACTTTGACCGCAGGTGCATATTACCCAAGGTGACTATGATGGAAAGGCTGTCATCATCTCATGGGTGACACCTGATGAACCAGGGTCCAGCATAGTGCAGTATGGCACATTGGAGGGGAAGTATGATTTTACTGCAGAGGGAACAATAACTAATTACAGCTTTTACAAATACAAGTCTGGCTACATCCATCAATGTCTCATCGAAGGCCTTGAGGTAATGTAAACTGTATAATCTGTGAGGATTTCACCCATAGTGTTGATCTTTCTATTCAAAGTGATGGTTCATCATGTTGCATGTTGCCAAGCAGCTTCCCAGTTTCCTTGTTTTCTTTCATTCTTCATGCTAATCTAGTTAATTGATTTATCTCTGTTGGTTTCAGTTCGACAGCAAGTACTATTACAAGCTTGGCAGTGGTGATTCTTCTCGTGAATTTTGGTTTCAAACACCTCCAAGGATCAACCCGGATGCTTCGTACAAGTTTGGAATCATTGGTGAGTTGTTTAAGGGGAGAGTCTTCGAGTATCAGTATTGTAATGCTTATCCTAAAAACTTAGTTATTCTGGCTTTCTTTTTCCTTCTAGCATCTTGAACTTGGTTCAGCTTAAGTTATGTGCTTATCCCTTAACTATGTTCATATGGCTGGCTTCTACTACGGAAATAAGCCGATTGTCATTGTATGATTCAGGTGACTTGGGACAGACATATAATTCCCTATCTACCCTTGAGCATTACATGCAGAGTGGAGCCCAGGCTGTCTTATTTGTTGGAGATCTTTCTTATGCTGATAGATATCAGTATAATGATGTTGGTTTACGGTGGGATACCTGGGCCCGTTTTGTCGAGCGAAGTACTGCTTATCAGCCTTGGTTGTGGTGTGCTGGGAATCACGAAATCGATTACATGCCTTACATGGTAAATTGTTACAACTTCAATTGGAATTTAACTGTTTTTTTTTCTTTCTATTTTATCAGAAACTATCTCGATTTCATTATGGTGCTGAGAGCCTTACACAATGATGCATGTCAATTCTGTTTGTGCCCCTTCCATATAAATATACATTGTGAAGTGCTGAATATCCCAGGATTTTTTACTGGGGTGTCACTGTGGTGATGGTTTTACCATTACTATAAGCACAAAACTTCCTTGAGGATGTTCTAGAATATTTTTTTTCCATTTCTTCTTTGCCAGTGTGCTTTGCGGCTTGACTTTCTTTTAGTGGAAAGTTTCAGATATTTTCTTTGCTCACCAACAACATGCTTTCTACTGTCATTGCAATTTTTAGGTTACACAGGGAAAAATGGGTCCTTAAAGTAAACTAATGATCAGTTGCTACATGCAGAGTCATCTTGTTTGTGCTTCTTTTTTCCTTAAAAGAATTGTTATTTGCATTTACCTTGAATGATTAGACTTGTAATCATTGACAGCTGTGCAGTCTCATATTTTCTTTACAGCCCCCATTGGACACTTATTGTTAATTATAGTTCATGGAAGTCTTATTTTATGTTAGCATTACTGCCAAGAAAGAAGCAATTTTTTTTCTCTCCATTTCATCTTTGAAGATTTACATGTGTATAGGGGGAGGTTACACCTTTTAAATCCTACATTCATCGGTACCCTACGCCCTATCTAGCCTCCAGTAGCAGCAGTCCTATGTGGTATGCCGTGAGACGTGCTTCAGCTCACATAATTGTGCTGTCGAGCTATTCACCATTCGGTAAACTTTTGTTCCTTCTGAACTCTATGCATCTGACTTTAATATTTTTATCTGGGCATTAAATTTGAAATTGCTGAAATTCTATCTTTTATTGGTTAGTATGATATGCAACTTCACAACTAGAAAACTTAATTAAAGGCTGCAGTGGCACCAATAATGTGTTCAGTAATGGTATGACGAATGAGATTGCGTGGTTTTAAATGAATTTGGACACAAAGGTGAATGCTATGCTATGTTAAATGCCACAAAACCTTGTTTTTCTCCAACTCTCCTTGTAAATGGAAAAATTACTTATATATGTCTGGAAGATGAAGATATAGACCCTACTGCTGGGGATTTGTACAAAACGAAGTTATACATTCTGAGTAATTGTTAATTGTTATCAACTTATAACGTTATCTTTTGCCAGAGTAACTGATATTTATATCTTTGAAAGGCTGTGAATTGGGGCTCTGTATCTAATGACACATTCATTTCACTTTTTCGACAGTGAAATACACTCCCCAATGGGTATGGCTTCAGAAGGAACTTAAGAGTGTAGATAGAAAGAAGACACCATGGCTCATTGTTCTCATGCATGTCCCACTCTACAACAGTAATGAGGCGCACTTCATGGAGGGTGAAAGTATGCGAGCTGTCTTTGAGGAATGGTTTGTACATCACAAAGTTGATGTAATCTTTGCTGGCCATGTCCATGCTTATGAAAGATCAGTAAGATTCTTTGAACGCTCATCAAAATTTTATGACAGATAAATCTTGGATGCTTAAATGTGGTTTCTCTTTGCCAATTCAGTATCGAATCTCGAATATACACTGGAATGTATCAAGCGGTGATCGTTATCCTACACCAGACAAATCTGCCCCTGTTTACATAACTGTTGGAGATGGAGGAAATCAAGAAGGTCTAGCTGGACGGTGAGCTAAGCTGTAGATCAAATAACTTCACTGTGATAAATTTTACTTTTTCAACTTCCAGATTATAATGAAGTTCCACATTGAAAGTGTGAAGTTTTTTATATTTAAGTATACATAATGGTATTGTTAAACTGTCATTCCATTGGCTATGTAGGTTTAGAGATCCTCAACCAGACTATTCTGCTTTCCGAGAAGCCAGTTATGGACATTCCACATTAGAGATAAAAAACAGGACGCATGCAATCTACCACTGGAACCGCAACGACGATGGAAAAAAAGTGGCGACTGACTCATTCCTACTGCACAATCAGTACTGGTGAGTGTGACATTTAGCATTTGTCGAATTTGAATTTGTGTTAGCTGACCTATCAGTCTGCTGGTCTGTCCATATCTAAAGCCCATATTAAGAAATGCAAGATATAAATATCCGTAAGATTGGAATTGTTTCTTCTGCCACAAACATACAACTATGCATTGCAAAGTAATGTGCTTGCGAACTTCTTCGGAATTCTGAATTGATGTTCGCTTTCACTCCTTTTTCCATAAGATAATTTCAGTGGTTCCACTAATTCTTACAGGGCACGCAATCCTAGGAGGAGGAAACTGAAGAAGCATTATCTGAAGGCTGTCGTTGGCTGGGTTGCAAGTCAATGAGAAAAGATACATATGAGTATGATGGATCGGTATTATTTCCGCAAAGGGGAATGAAACTGCTGAGAAATCTTGAAATGCTAAAGTGACATTTAACCTTCCTCTACAAGACATCCCCGGATCCCCCTGATTCTGGAATTTGTAATGGTTATTTCTCTCCTGGAATAAGTGTGTGCAACTCTCTTTGGTTTAATCCAGTAGTCTATCGTCAAATTTAGGAATAATTAGAGCTCTTGTGGAGCAGGAATAGCTATGGATGATGGTTGCCTATCGAATTAGCATGTAAATGATCCAGGAATGTTATCTTGTATTAGAACAGTCCGTTCACCAACTCAACCATGTAAACAAAATTGGACTTCAGAAATCCATTCATAAACCTACCTTCATAACATCTATCTTCTTTACGCAGCAATCCGCGCGCAAGCAGCTTCAGGTATGTTTTCAGAATATAACAAAGCTTCACAGATGCAAAACAAACTTAATTCTCAGGTAAAGAACAAAATTACAGTATTGATAACTGTCGAAGTATGAGCATTGTACAAATAAAGTACAAGAACCTTTTCCCTCCCCAACCCCACTCTCAGTCCCAGTCTTCTTCATCCTTTACGAACCTACTATCGCTAGAAAATCATGTACATTCAAGTGCTTGATATCACAAACTCATGTGAGGTTTATTTATTATCTAATTTACATGCAGGTGTTGGTGATGACCTAGTGTATGAATTTATGGAGTCACAGTGAAACATCCCCTGTAATCTTACATCCAGCGGCAGCTTTGGAAATATAACTCAGGTGTCGCGATAAATTGGTTGGGGCATCCACTTGAGGTTCAGCCATAATTTTCCGGATTTAGCCTCATCTAACTGAAAGCAATCTTTGTATTCCCCTTCCATTATGACCCTTGTCAATGTCAAAATGCATCTCCCCATATAGTCCTGCACGTTTAAAAATAATGATGTTAGTATTCCAGGAAAAAAAAATCCAGCAGAGGCATCTTGGGATCAATCTTCTACACTTAAATAAAAATTAAGTTCCGTAGAAAACTTATATGCTGTATAAATTCTATCGTATGTATTTGATCCACATGATAATACATCAATTTCTATTGATCAAATACGGCATGTAAAGGAAATTGCTTGATCTAATAGAAACAAAGAAAATGATTTTACCTTCCCAAATGTGTCGTGGTCCCAAACTTCAATAATTAACATATCATGTAAACCATCCTCAACAACGAAGTCAAAAGTCTGATTCCAAACGGGATTCAAGCTGTCGTTCACAACCTGGAAAACAAAACAAATTTACGGATCAACTTTTGAGATATGTGCAATAGATTACACAAAGTGTAATGACATAATTTAGGAGCAAAAAGGGTGAAAAGACTGGTATGAATCTTCTGTCGACTGTCTGACAAAAAAGAGGGGAGGCAAAGAATTCAGACAGACAGTATCATTAGAACAGAATTAATAGAGTAGGGGAGGGAAGCAATCAAATTCTCACCCTAGTTTTCTTTCTTGCCTCTGATTTTTTCATTGTGACTATAACGTAAGGATCAGCCTTTCCCATCAGATCTACCACAGGCAAATCTTCAGCAGATATCACAGTTATCGAGAGTACACCTCTAATAATAACCTCCCTTTTTTTCTGTGAGATTGAATTTCCATTTTCAATAGCACCCTTCCCATTCACCCCATCTTTAAGCACCTTTTCCAAAGAGGTCATCGTATAGTTGTCAGTAAAAGGGTTTTTAAATCCATTCTCCATATTGAAAGGACAGTACAAAAGCTCCAATTGCACCTACATAAATGATAAAAAATTCATGCCAAGAAAAATTAGTGAGCAGAAAACATCCAGAAATGGGTATAATTAAACTCCGAGATGCTCTGGTTCTAAACCAGGTTCTGGTGAAGAACAAGTTTCAGTTAACTGAAACAAATAAGAAGAATGTAAACAAGGAAAATAGGCGGAAAGAAGGGGTGTTAGGATAGATTATCTCAATATACCAAAGCATAGCAAAAATAATTGATAGCTCAGGAATTCATACTTCTGGTTTGAGAAGGAGGAAATTAGCCATCATTCACCCTGTTCTGATAGAATATTTATAAACCAGAAGAAAAATCCTTAGACAGAAGAAACAGCATGACCAAAAGTTAACTGACGAGACATCACAGTTTTCACTAGCTTCAAGCGAAAAGCATTTACGAGACTATCCTTCAAAATAAAAATGTCGACTATCCTACCCAAGAAAACCCATTGAAAATGTTAAGTCTGTTTCCAATGAACAAGAAAATGTAGTTTTCCATATTTTTACGTCATTATGGCGGTTTTGTAAAATTTCAGAAGTCAAAGAGTCACCTAATCCGAAGGTACTACTGCTGTCCCTGATCAGAGAATACCTATCAGCTCATTGGATAATAGGTTTGACATGAGGGAGCTACTTATAGCAGCATTTATCAACCCTCAGGGTTAAAGGATAGCTTGCATATCACATATGTAGGCCCACAAGAGAGTTCTCAGCTTCCTTACCTGCCCTCGGTATTTATTATCTCTCTGAATATCCAGATCCTTAACCAGATTCAACCACACATCCTTTACTTTGCCAGGCTCAAGTTCATTCAGTCGTACTTGAGCCATTCCAATGAGCTCTGATGCCTGAAGTCCTTCATCATCATAAACTTTTACCACCACGTGCTGGGTGGATGCATCTTCAACAGTAAATTCATAGTGCTCATTCCAAATGGGGTTCAAGTCATTGTTCTGGAAGAAAGAACAAAAATTCACATAAAAATGTTAAGGGAAAAGAAAAATGTAAATATGAGAAGGTAAATGGCTTACAATTGTTCTACTTTTCTTCATTCTATCTGGTAAAGGACGAATATACAATACAGCATAAGGATCTGATTTCCCAATGAGGTCTTTATTAGTTAACTCCTTAGCTTGCACAAGCTTTACTTCTAATGTTCCCACAGGCTTCAACTCCAGATCACTGAATAAAAAATTAAATCACATATCAGTAACTGTTCTCTCTTCTCAACCCATATTATCCAAGCCTCTTTGCTGCACTTTCCAGATGGGCCATATGTAGCCATACCTGTAATCCCCAGGCAATATGGGAATAACTTTTCGAACAGGCCATGTAATAGAATCTTCAATAGCATCACGTATTGTCTCCTGTAAAATCAAATCAGCGATTCATTAGATGCAGAAAAGAATGCTAGTAAGGGTTGTAAAGAGTTCATTTTAAGAACGTTGAAGGACTTTCAGTATTTTAACCTTTCTTTTATATTTTTTAATGAAGGATCAATTACACTCAACGCCACTATGGGGATGGTGCTTCAGTAAAAGGGGTTAGTTGTTTAGTCAACCTGTAGACAAATGGTCCAGCTATTTTCCACAATTATCTTATCAAATTTACAGGAGAAAATACGTCACAGTGGTAGAGTTGTAGGAGTGCATCCTAAAGGTCACAGGTTCAATTCCACAACCTCTCCATATATTATGTGGGGGTAAAGTTTGCGTACATCTTGCATGTCCCCAACCCTACCCACTGCGGGAGCCTAGTGCACGAGTATTGTTTACTTACCTATCTTATCAAATTTCAATGTTGACAATACAATGTTTACATTGACCAGTTGTGACCTAATATAAAAGCACTGAAAGGCTTTGAAAAAAGAAAATTGAAACTTTATCAAAAGAAAATGTTTTCGGATTACAATGTTAATACATCAATTAATGTAATCTTGGGAATATTCATGCACAAGAAGAAGAAAATTCTAACAACTGAAGTTGCACAAACCTCAATAGCATCAGAAACTCCTGGAATTGCTGATATGTCGCCACCAATAACTTTAAGTTTAAAATCCAACTTTTTCTGCAAGCCACAAGTTGGATGTTTGTCAGATCGCATATACAGTTGGGTAGGTGCTATAGAGAGAGATTAGCATCTTACAAATCTTTCTCCAAAACTTTGTCTCTTTTTCAAAATTTAGATCTTTATCTAAAAATTATGTGGGAGTAAGATCTATGCACATATTGCTTATCCCGACCCCGACAACTGTGGGAGCTCTATGCAAGGGAGTAGTTTACCTACCAAATCTTTATCTAAGAATAGCTTAGAGTTTTGCGTAAAATCTGATGGAGTTTTAGAACTTCATGATGTTACAACTGCCTATTGTAAGCAAAATCTAAGAATCTACTCTCATTTCAACCCCGCCCCCCACGTCATCGAAGAATGGTAAGCATTTAACAACAAAGCAAAGTGGACATTTTGCATGTATTTATATGTGAGTGAGCCTCGATAGAAAGGTGCCATACAGAAATTAAGTCCCTCCAAATTTAGCAACTGGCCAGAATACTCGGATGCTTGATGGATAACAAAAAATTTTATTAATACTATTTTCAATATAGAAAGCAAGCGCCAAGAAATTGAGCCAATAACTGCTTCCTTACACTTTAATTAAATTGAGCCCATATATATGTATCTACACTTCTCTCAAATTCTTTTCCTTAATATATGGAAACTTGTGCACAAAAGAATATTACGATGGTGAATTCCAAATTTTGAAGGAGGTACTACACCTTTTGTCTGAGAGAGTAACAAACAGCTCCGAAGCAAGGAAACTCATCGACTAGTGGCTTAAACATCAACCTGAAAACCCCGGTGAATCCAATATTTTTCACCTGAAAATAATTTGCATGAACTGAACATTAATGACTATCATTTTAATTTTAAGCTATTCCACAATAGTTGACATAACAGGTAAAGTGATTTGTAAGCATACCAAAACCCGATGGCACAGGCACAAAGAGCCGGAAAACACTGAGAGAAGATTAAATATAGCAGATAAACATATGACTCTTCAATTGGCCAGCATTTTGGTGCAAGAAAAACAAGGAACTTGGCTACTTTCCAACAAAGAATGAGGAGAAAGATGCAGAAAAGGATATACAAACCTAAAGGCATATTTCCATAAGATGAATGTCTCTGTTGATTTCTCTCTCTCCCGCAGTTTTCTCACTTCTAGTCACCAATTATTGTTCAACATAATTCTCTACAGGTTTAGAGCTTGTTTAAACGAATTCCAGGAGAATTCTTCATAGGGTTTGGTTCATAATTCATTAAGAAGCAATGCATTCGCATGAGCGAGGGATCCAGAGAATCAAGCATGATTTCCCGGAGATTCGCACTCTTTGAATTAGGATTGGACATCCGGAAAAATAGTCAAGAGAGGTAGGGTTAATCAAGCCTATGGTTTAAACCAAGGCTGGCCTACCTCTACGAATAACCAAACCATTGCAAACAGCTCTCTTATAAAGTTAAGCCGAATAAGCATGGAGGTTGCGCAGCCTTTAGAAGATGAGTCAAACTGAATAAGTTGGATATAGACAAAAGATGCATGATTACACATAAAGCTGTCAAGCTCGAAAAATGTCGATGAAGGCAGAGCCAATAGACGGAGTACTTTACCTTTCTATGTAACTAAATAGTCAAAATTCAAAGAGTAACAAAGCCACTATAATAATATATATATATATATATATCACTTGTAGATTTCAATGCCGGGATGAAGCAGTCAAAAACATCATATTAGACCACAGAAGAAGGATCTGGCATTTGGATGTGGATATGAATTCTCATGCACATAAGCTGCAAGCATGTGGTGTTTTGATGTACCAAATACGAAGGCCAATAAAAGAAAACCTAATACATTTTCTGAACAGAAATATAAGACCAAATGGGTGTGGTTTTACCTGAACCGGTAGTGCCACACCAAACCTCGTCTTAATATCAAGTATTATACTAGGATTCCCATCCCATTGCATTTCCAACTCCATTGTAATACCATCGCCTCCATCTTCAATAATGGCAACTCCTAAACAAATTGGTGAATAATAAGAGCTTGGAGGAGCTCAAAGAGGTTCAATTATTGAAGAAAATTCTTTTTGGAATCACATTTACCTGGCTTAAAAACTTTAAAAAAGAAAGAAAGAGAATAGGTGGAAAAATCCTCATATTGCATATAATTGCAATCAACAGATCATGTTCAATACGTCTTCATCAACAGGAAAATAACAAATAAATGATATTTTAGATTTTTAAGCTCATGTGGAGTGGATCAATTAAACAGAACAAAATTCAATGTCGACTTCCTACATGTACGGATATGCATCTCCATCGACAAACACATTTTATCTAACCACATCTGGCAAACATAGCTATCGACAGCTGCAATTCAGCAGTAACTATTACATTCCAAGCTGAAACTTTAATACAACAAACTCACCAGTAAATTGAGGCGCAACAGTCCCAAGAGTGAACTTAGAAAACTTTAGAGATGATAGTATGAAGGGCCTGTATTGTTCCAATACTGGCTCAACAGAAGCCTTTATGAGCTCAGAAGCAGCCTATGTACAACAGTATTACATAAACCAATTCACGCTGGCAACCACATTTGCAGGAGAAAAAAAGATCGCAAAATAAATCAATAAGAGATCGAAGCTACCTCATTCACATAGGGCCAGATCTTGGTAAGGTGAAGATTAAGCCATTTCAACTGAAGAAAATCAACAAATCAAATCAGTTTCTCACAGTCATGACACATTTTAACATATCCAGAAGTACAAATGCCTGTAGAGAAAACTGAAGTGACAGAGCTTAACTTCTGGCTCTGAGAGAAGACGACCCAAGAAGGATAATACTCGGCCGGCAATAACTTCCTGGAATCCTCCACAGTCATCCTCGCAAAAGCAGCAATAGTCGTTGCCTAACACATACAGAAATAACACCAAATGTTAAAATAGAGACCAAGAATGACTGATCGAATCGAGAAAGCACAAAACAGTACTAACGAGTTCAGAACGGAGCTTGGATCGCGAGTTCTCTGACCGGACGAAGCCGACGATGATTGCGAGGCCGACTGCGAGACCGATGACGAGACCGAGTACGAACGACATCGTTTTCGGTATAACCAGAGCTGAGAGAGAGAGGGGGGGGGGTGAGGGAGGAGTTACAGAGGTTTTGGGAGGGTGAGGGGAGTTGGAGGGAATATGAGGATTTGTTTGGGGGCTAAAGTGAGCAGCGACGTGACATTTGGTGGCTGGCTTAGCTATTGTGAATTGATTTCAATTTGAACGGACAAGCCCACCCCATTGGTTGCGGCAACACGGCTGCAGGAAAGTTAGTGAAAGGTCGGTTACCGACAGAAAGGCGCTCTTTTTCGTCTTCTTGCGATTATGTCACAACTATCTAGTGGTATTTTATTTGTTTTAAGAATTACGTATTTGTTATTGTTTTTTTAAAATCATTCTTGTTCCAACCTACAGGCTACAGATTAAGGGGTGACAAAATTTTGTTCAATCCGAAACTGAATTTGTGCGATTTAAATTAAATCAAATTGTTTGAATATAAGCTATATGTCAAAAATTTTCAAATACAAAATTATTGTCCAATGTAAAATTGAATTTGGGTTCAAACACAAAAATATTATTTGATTTATTTGTCTGAACCCTAACCTGTATTAAATTATTGTCTAGTTTATTTGTTCAAATTTAAAAATCAATTCGGACTTAATCAATTCAACACGTTCGAAATTCAATTCGGGTTGTTATTTGACCAAACCCCATTTTTTTTACCAACTCTACTACATATTAATGGATTTTTTTGATAAGACAGATTAATGGATTTGACCTGATTATCAATAATTATCGCCTGCAGTTGAATTTTCAAAAATTATTCTATTCAATAGATATCCATTTCGAAAATGTTGGATTTCTTTTCTTGAGATGTAAGTGTAACTATTTAGTGGGCCTTGATGCTTAAATGTTTCTTATGGGATTTAGCCAATTACAATTAGGACTCCGGTATCTGGAAATGCCTTATATCCATGAACTAATGGACCATGATATTGAACTGGGCCTACCGCAATCCTTTGCGTGTGGTAGGCCAAAATCATAGAAAGATCATAGAAATCACGAGCCCATAAAAAAGCCCAAGAGGGAGATTGAAAAGGGAAAATAAAAAAGCGTGAAAAAGTTATTCTGCCGGCGCCGCATAAAAAGTAAAACGGCTATTTTTTGCTTATTAAAAAAGCTAAAACTTAAAACTACTTCCCAAACCTTCCCTAAACCCGATAACGTTAAAACGGTGCCGCGTGAAACCTGACCGCCTCAAATCTCACAGTCTCACAGTCTCACAAGACAGAAGAAACGGGAGAACAAAAATAGGAAAACTCTTTGGGGAGGAAGACGATTGAAGAGGGATGGTCATCATCCGATCTCTGAGTCCAGGTATGGGAGCTTGTTTTCTTTCAACTATTTTCTTTGTTCTTTCAGTTTCAGCCCTAGTCTGATCCGGATTCCAAGTTTTTGTGGTTTGTCTCTCTGTTTTTGTAATTTTGATTAATCTGTTTTATTAGGGGGTTTCTTGGTTTAGGCTAGGCTTCCTTGCATGAGTAATTTTGAGGATATCGTGCTGCCAGAAACATGCAACGGGCGTTGTCACGTGTAAAGATGCTTGGGGTTTTTGTGTTTTCTCGCTTGTTTTTTGGGTTTTATTAGGGTTTGCCTTTTCTATACGTTCGTGAGTTTTGGATTTCTTTTCGCTTTTCAATCTCTCTCTGTTTTTTTTTGGTTCCGGCTATCTGTTTATGCTATCGAAGGTGGTTAAGTTGGAGGATTTGTGGCTTTCTTGGTTTACTTCAGTGTGGCTTGGTTTAGACATGGGTGGTTCTTGCACGAATCAAACTGACAATTCAAGTCCGAAAGTTTGATAATTGAGTTTTATTGATTTTTTTTAATACTTTTGTGTTTGTCTTCTTTTATTTGATTTTTATTTCTCTAATTCTCTTCCTTTTTCTAAAAAAATCTGAAAATTTGATACTGTCAAGGTGGTTAAGTTGAAGTTTTTGTTTCAAGATTCGCTTGGCTTTGCTTGGTTTAGACAATGCTGTTTCCTTTATGAATCAAACTGAGAATTACATTCTCCTGAAGATACAGATGCTGGAGTTTTGGTAATTGGGTTTTTTTAGGTTTTGGATATTTTATACCTTTGTTTTTGTTTCAAGATTTGCTTAGCTTTTCTTGTCTCTGCTTCTGTAGGGGTTCCTTGCATAAATAAAGTGAGAATTTCATTCTTCAAAAACGCAAAAGCCAAAATTTTGAATATTAGTTTTAAATAGGATTTGGTTTTTAAAACAAATTTATACTTTCAATTTTTTTTTTAAAATTTTTTTTCCTGTTAATGCTGAGTTCTTGACAATCAGTTTTTGATATTGAAGGCAGTTAATTGAACTTTTTTGATATTAAAATTGTTTCGGTTTTTGTGTTTTTTCTCTTTGTATTCGATATTTTCATAATCGGGTTTATTTTGTATTTTGGCTTTTTTTTTTCCCTCTCTCTTATCCCAACAACCAGTTTATGATATTGAAGGTGCTTAAGTTGGTGTTTTTGGTTTTGAGATTGGTTTTTGGCTTTGCTTGGTTTGGTTTGGTGTGGCTTGGCTTTGTTTAGGCAACGGGTGATTCCTTGCATGAACAAAACTGAGAATTTCATTGTGTCAAAAACATGTA
The DNA here is from genome assembly GCF_013401445.1 of Tripterygium wilfordii. Taxonomy (NCBI): domain Eukaryota; kingdom Viridiplantae; phylum Streptophyta; class Magnoliopsida; order Celastrales; family Celastraceae; genus Tripterygium; species Tripterygium wilfordii. The sequence continues at coordinate 15,492,113 of NC_052235.1, forward strand.
AAGCCGCTGTCACAAAACCAATAATTTTTTTTTTTTTGCACTTTTATATTTTTTTCTTTTTGTATTTGGAATTTTGATAATCAGGTCTTTTGCTTCTTTTTTTAATTTTTGTTTTCTTTTTTATTTGTATTTTATCTCTCGGGCTTTTTGATATTGAATGTGCGTAAGTTGGAGTTTCTGTTTCAAGATTGGCTTGGCTTGGCTTTGCTTTATTTTGTTTTTGTGTGGCTTGGTTTGGTTTGGTTTGGTTTGGGCAAGGGTGGTTCCTTGCATGAATAAAACTGAGTATTTCATTCTGCAAAAAACATGCAAAGCCGTTGTCGCGGAACCAATAAAATTGTTTGGGTTTATTTCTCTTTGTATTCGGAATTTTGATAAAAATGGTTTTTATAGTGTTCGGCTTTTTTTTTTCAATACATTTTGAGTTTTAGCTTTCTCTTTGATTTTTATTCTCTCAGTTTTTCTTCTAATTCCGACAATAAGTTTATGATATTGAATTTTGCTTAAGGTGGAGTTTTTGTTTTGAGATTGGCTTTGCTTGGTTTGGTTTGGTGTAGCTTGGCTTCATTTAGGCAACAGGTGATTCCTTGCATGAACGAAACTGAGAATTTCATTGTGCCAAAAACATGTAAAGCCGCTGACACAAAACCAATGAATTTTTTTGGGTTTTTGTATTTTTTCTCTTTGTATTTGGAATTTTGATAATCAGGTATTTTGCTGCTTCTTTTTTTAGTTTTTGGTTTCTTTTTTATTTGTATTTTATCTCTCTGGTTTTTTAATATTGAATGTGCGTAAGTTGGAGTTCTGTTTCGAGATTGGCTTGGCTTTGCTTTATTTTGTTACGTGTGGCTTGGTTTGGTTTAGGCAAGGGTGGTTCCTTGCACGAACAAAACTGAGAATTTCATTCTGCAAAAGGCATGCAAAGCTGTTGTCACGCAACCAATAAAATTGTTTGGGTTTTTGGGGTTGTTTTCCCTTGTATTCGGAATTTTGGTAAACAGGATTTTTAGTATTAAGACTTTTTTTTTTCAATACGTTTTGAGTTTTAGCTCTCTTTGATTTTTATTCTCTCTGTTTTTCTTTTAATTCCAATATTCAGTTTATAATATTGAATTTGCTTAAGCTGGAGATTTTGTTTTGAGATTGGCTTTGCTTGTTTTGGTTTGGTGTGGCTTGGCTTTGTTTAGGCAACGGGTGATTCCTTGTATGAACAAAACATTGAATTTTATTGTGCCAAAAAATGTAAAGCCGCTGTCACAAAACCAATAATTTTTTTTTGGGTTTTTGTAGTTTTTTCTCTTTGTATTTGGAATTTTGATAATCAGGTCTTTTGCTTCTTCTATTTTTAATCTTTGGTTTCTTTTTTATTTGTATTTTATCTCTCTTTTGTTTTTTAATATTGAATTTGTGTAAGTTGGAGTTTCTGTTTCAAGATTGGCTTGGCTTTGCTTTATTTTGTTAGGTGTGGCTTGGTTTGATTTAGGCAAGGGTGGTTCCTTGCATGAATAAAACTAAGAATTTCATTCTGCAAAAAAAATGCAAAGCCAGCCATTGTCACGAAATCAATAAAATTGTTTGGGTTTTTGTGTTTATTTCAATTTGTATTTGGAATTTTGATAAAAAGGTTGTTTAATTTGTATTCGGAATTTTTGGTGGCGAGTTGGGGGCGTATTTCCGTACTCTCGCGTCTGTCTGTTTATTGTGCATTCTAGGACCTCCGATTTGTTTCGCTAATTTTCCATCGTCGGTCTTTTGTGGTGAGTGAAATTCGTTTTCTTACCTGCTCATGTGGCATTCTTATATATTTTGTCTTCTTCCTTATTTTTGCTTTTGACATCTCACTTTTGTCATTTGTCTCTCATCTCTCACACATGGTTTCCAACAATTTTGACAACGACGACCATCTTGACTGCACAGTACGAAATGAGCAGAGGAAAACGTGGAAGATCGTGCAGTGCATGAACCCAGAAACAGTGCATGAGATGTATAATATCTGTGTTCTTGCTTGGCAATTGTTCAATCGTGGGTTCACAGAAAAGATTTTCTTCTTTTGAAGATCATTGAAAAGTTTTGTTTGGTGAGTGTTATGGCCTCTACTTTTATAGTGCCATAGAATCAGTTGTTTTGTTCCTCCTTCGATGTATCTTTTTGGCATAGCTTTGACTTGCTCTGTTGTTTATCGAGTTTAACGCCGTGGTGGACAGATTTTTCCATGGGTTTAGGATTCCTCCACCGATTGTCAACCGCCTGCTTCATCTCGCGCTTCTTTATTTCTAGGTATAGCAAGAGCTGATTTTGTGTTGGGTTCTTCAGGTTGTACCTAGAAAACAAATAAACCAATACTTGTGGTGGGGATTTGAAGCAATTTCTCTGGCCTTGAAGCATCTTAAGGTCTATATTATGAATGTTGTCACTCTCTTCAAGTGTGTTAATTGAAATGTTGCTTACTTTCTTCTATATGCATCTTTGTCCTGGTTTTAGGAAAAAGGTTTGAGAGAGAACTTTGGAGCTTCAGGTTGCTAACTCTTCACAGGTAATACTCATTTGGTAAAAGAAACAGTAAGTTAAACTATCTATTTTTATGTAAACAGCTTGCATTTTAGTTGATTGAACTCAACTTAAATGGTAGTTTAGTTGACTAATAGACTGGCAAGTGATATCAAAAAATATTTTTCATTTTTAATGATGTGACAAATATAATTAAAACTTGCGGTGATCATGTGACATATATAAGGCTGCTGATGTAACTATGGAAGAGATACAATGGAAGCTGAGAAAATAGAAGAAGATGCATGTTTTGTTATGTAAGTTGAGAGATATGCTCATTTCTATAGATCGTCAAGGCCACCCCTGTAACCCATCTCCTCTCTTTGTATGTGCGTGCGCATTTATGCGAGATTCCTGACAATCTTAGGATATTGTACTTTAAATGCAGGAAGCTTTTCTGAGGAACTCCCTAAGGAATAAAGTGCTCTTCTGATAATTCACGTGAAAGATTTCAAATTGATTTTTGTTTGATCTATTTTGAGAATTTTGTGTTGATTAGCCTATTTTTGATGATTTCCCATATAATTTGTTGTTCTTAGGGTTGGACTTTTAAGTTTTGAAGCTATTCATTTCAAGTTCGAGATCACCATTTCAGATTTCTAAGCTCAAGTATTCTGCACATTTTGTGTGAAGTATGGTTGGATTAAGAATTAGTAAGTCGGTTCTAAGTTTTGCTATATGGACTGATTTTCGACTGTGGAGTATATGAATTTGTCTTTCCTCCTTTGATAGGTTTAGGAACCTGTCTTTCCTGTTAGGATTTTGGTTCACAGTATATGAATTTGTCTACAACATATAATCAGCCAAAAAAAGTTACCATAATTTTTTTTGTTTAATTTTCCTTGCAAATTATTGTGCCCCTCTTCTTGGGTCCTAAAAATGCTTTCATTGGACATGGGATTAATTTGTTCTATTTGTGGCTGATTTCCAGGTCTATATATTTGATGTGGGGCTTTCATCTTTGATATGGGCTAAAATTCTCTTGATATGACTTGTGTGAATTTTTTTTTCCCCTATTCTACATAGTGTTTTATTGTTATTTATGAGCTGCTTACCCGAAATTTTGTTGCTCTATATCATTCTCCTCAGGTTTAACATATATTTTTAGGATTGATTAATTTCTGCAAATCAGTTCTTACACAACTTTCATCTCATTATTGTATGATACTCCATTTAGATCTAAGTGCATATCAGTTTTTAGGCAAGTGTGTTTACATTTTTCAGTTTTCACTATACCAATAGCAGCCCAGCTAACAAACCAAAGCCAAGAACAAAACGTGAACAAAGAATTAAACCCATGGCAACACGGGGATTACTGCCTAGTAATCCTTTGTAAAAGGAGAGCAGCAGAGGATATCAGATAATTGCTAAACGAGTAATTGGAGAAAGTGGCCTATGGAATAATGAGGTAAGATAAAAGGAAGCAAGTTGAATAAATCTAGAAAGCTCCTTGTTTGTATATGGTGTAGTTTCTAATTCTGATAATTGGATTTTCTCAAAATCTATTCATGGATATGACACAGCCCTTGAATTTTAAAATCATTGCGAGTGTAGCCATTTAGTAAGAATTGGTAAAAATCTCTAAAATCTAAAGTTGTGCTTTAATAGGGTGCTTTGACTTCTTTTAGAGAAAATGGAGGGGTCAACAGCAGATGTTGGTAGGGAGCTGACAAATATTTTCAGGTGATCACAAAAGGTATATTGTAATGGTTGTCATGTTGTTCTACTTTGTTTTGGACCTTGGTATGAATTTCTTCAATCTCTTTCTTGTGTTGCGTGGACATAATCAGCTGCTCATGGTGGGATTATTCTGGTTTCAAAGGGACACTATTAGTGTTCTGTCACCAAGTTTCTCTGTAAATTGTCTTGCATCGCCTATGTGATGCCCATTATGTTGGGTTGACTTGGGTTGTTATATGTCAGCCAAGTTTCTAACTCATGGCTTTTCATGGTTCCCTGATATAGAAAAATACAAGGTTTTATAAAAGTACCATTATATTAATTTCTCTCTCTCTCTCTCTCTTTGTGTGCTCTGATGTCTCTTGCTTATTCTTTAATTATCTGATGCTTCATTCGCATCGTTTCTGATTTTCCGCATTTTCTCCCATTTATATGTTTCGATGGTTCTATTAATCAATTTTTTTATTTGCAGCATGTTTCTTTACTCTTTAGGCATGCTTGGTATATGAGAGGTTATGCAAATGGTTCTTTGGGGGACTACAAAGATGTCGTCAGTGACTTGAACATGGCTGAGGATGTAGAGGTCACATTTGGAGGAAATAGCAGTAAAACAGTTCCACATAGCCAACTTGGCGTTGTTGCCATTTGTGGTTTGTGATATGAACTTTCCCATCAGTGTGTTTTTTTTTTCAAGCAAAGGGAGATGTTACTTGGTCAATTCGCTAGTATTTTCTCTTCAGGTTACCTTTTGTTTAATGGACAATCGTAATGCTCGTTTGCTTCAATGAACAGTTCAAATATTTTTAGCTTGAAAACCTTTGGACCAGTAGTTCCTTCACTTTGCACTTGAGTGTTCTCTATTCTCGTCTTTGAATTGCCTTGTAAAGTTCAGATTTGCTTCAAAAGAATGCCTTGTCCTAGATTTGTGGCTCTTTCTGTGGTCATGCTATGCTGATGGGTTTAAAGAGTAACATCTGCTATTGTTACTTCTCTTGTTTTGTTTGAGCTATGGCAAGGTGCCCTGAACTTCCTCACTAGAGTGGGGCATGTCGAACTACTGATTCTTTAGTTTAACACGTAAATGGTCTTTAATTTCTACTTTTCTAGCTATGATTTCTGCCCCTAATATTGGTACTGCTCTTTTTAATTGGCAGGTCTCATTCCCATGTGATTTCATATTTTGCTAATTGATCTTCAGCGTCATAGTTTGTGTTTGCATTAATTTCTTTGGAAAGCATTTGTTACACATACTAACTACACTTTTTTCCTTCCGAACTCGAGTGTTCTTGCTCAGATTTTAAATTGTTTGTATTTGTATCCAAAGCCATGGCTTACAAAATTTAGTGCAGATTTGAGTGTCAGACCTACATGTTTTACATTATAGAGTTCATTATTTAACTAAGATGTGGTGGTTTATAAATCTAGCAGGTGGATACTGAATATTGAATTCTCGAATATTAAGCTGATAAAGTGAGTGCTATGGTTTCAGATTGTGAAATTCCTCAAGATTTCTTGGTCCAAGAGGAAGAACCTTGCCATGGTATGAACTGTCATATGATATTTTTTACAATGTTATAAACTTTTTTATGAATTCTGCTGAAGAGATACAAAATCCAGAACTTTGATAATTGACTTTTGCAAGGGTTTGGCTTTTTCATACTTTTGTTTTTCGTTTCGGGATTGACTCGGCTTTGTTTAGGCAAGAGTGGTTCCTTACATGACAATTTCATTCTTTCGAGAAGATACAAATGCCGGAATTTTGATAGTCAGGTTTAGTTTAGGGTTTGGCTTTTTTTATACTTCTGTGAGTTTTGGGTTTCTTTCTTATTTTTATTCTCTTTTTTTGGATTTTTTTTCCCTATCCTGTTGCTCCGTTTATAATATTGAATGTGGTTGAGTTGGAGTTTTCAGAATTGGGTTCTATTAGGGTTTGGCTTTTTTATACTTCTGTGAGTTTTGAGTTTCTTCTATAATACTTCTGTTAGTTTTGGGTTTCTTTTTATTTTTATTCTCTTTTTTATTTTTTTTTTCTTTCTGATAAGTATTTCTGATATGGAAGGTGGTTCACTTGCATTTTTTATGTCTGAGATTGGCTCGGCTTTGTTTTGTTTTGGATCTGTATTGCCTGACTTGGTTTAGGTAAAGGGTGTTTCCTTTTACAGTTAAAACTGGGTATTTCATTCTGTCAAAAATAAACAAAACCGTTGTCACAAAAGGAAGAAAGCTGTTTTGGTTTTTATGTTTTTTATCTTCTTTTTTCTTGTGTTTGGGCTAGTTTTGGTTGGCTTGTTGTAGGATAGTCTTGCGTACCTGATTAACACTGGGAATTTCGTCCTGCCAAAATCATGTACATACTGTGATTGATTGCATCTATGCTTTTTTTATTTTCTGCAGCACTTTATGGTAAATATTACTGGAATTATGATCTCTGTATGCTTTGGAACTGCCATTAGAATAAATGAAACACAATAAACACGGTTAACAACTGTGAGAAATACGATGCTGCTTTAAAGGTGGTTGAGGGAGCAACCATTCTTGATAGGGTGAGGTTCAGATGGAATTTTGTAAAAGAAAGTGGGTCATAATACAAAATTCAGAAGTTACTTACTGGGCCTTGAGGTACAACAGTACAAGTGAGAAGTTGAGGAAGAAATTGGAAGCAAAAGGGAATTATTTGGAGTGATCTAAATACATCATGGTTCTTAAATGGTTGGCCTTCCAAGGGTTTTAGAGTCTTCCCTGTTAGGTCATGTTTTATAATTTGATGGATGGAAGCAGATAGCCTTTAATTCTCTTTGATATCTTTTACTGTTTTTAAAAGTATCATTGTGTTACATTTCAAAGGACCTGATTTTGCTTTACATTTTTATAATCATTCTTTTCCTCAACAAAATAATATCATAGTGATCTTGTATTTTGTATCAACTGATTTATTTTATTTTGTAATTTATTAGTTGGTTAATTTTGTTAATTCTTTGCATGATTGATGAGAAGTTATTATATATTTACTCCTTCTCTGAGGGGGGAAAACAGCTAAATAGCCTAGTAAGGTTGCACGATTCGATTTCCGTCAGTGTTTCAGTCTCATTGTTCCAGACAATGTGATGCTGACGGTGGTAGCTAGCTAGTGGTCCTAATGATCTTCCTTCCACTCTGTCTTAACATCATGAATTCTTTAGTCACTTGTCCCAATTCCCCCGAGTGAGTCTTTTTTTTTTTGTTGTAAAATCTTCACTCTTGATTTTTCAGTGAATTGTGTTGCTTGAATGATTAGATACTTGTCTGATCCGTAGAGTGCCCTCTGTGCAGAAAATATAGATATTGCTTTAGCATCAAAGCAAATTGGCAACCAGTACTATCTCAGGAAGATCACACCAAAGCTCTGTGCTGTTAATCCCAGGTATGATAAAGTCATTCTCAACACTCACTTAGGACAATGGTGTATTTCTTACAAAGTGTGACATGATTTTCACGCTTTCTTCACATCATAATAATAGCCACTGTGCCTTGCTCCAATAAATGTTGATGACATGAGCAGACATCTGGTTACAAGTGTTTACATAAACTGATTTCTTTGTTTCAGGTGAGTTTTGTACATAATCTTTTTTTCCACAAAAACTATTTTTCTTTTTGAAAGTGTGATAAGAGATGTTCAAAACATGGATTTTTGTTGGTCAGTATGGCAATTATCTAATTGAAAAATAGATTAGTTATGTTCCTTGAATTATCATTTTAATGTCATCGTTTACGATATAAATTGAGAGATTCTATTTTAAGTTGGTAATATTTTTCTACTAAAGAATCACAGACAGATTTTTCAAATGCATATAATTATCTTTTCAGGATTTCAATGCTGATTATCTAGATCTGACATATTTTAGAACATCCCCTCTTCATAATAATCTACCATTTTTAATTATTTCAATGCAACATAGTTTATGTTACAATTAAGGTTCCCAAGTGTGTGTGATACCTTGGAAATCATCCTACTTGCAACTTACATAATCTGTTTTAAACGAGCAGAGAAGAGTCAGAAGACTGATAATTGTTAAAAAAAAAGGAAATCATAGAAAGTGGCTGTTAGACCTGTTACTCAAATATACAAGAGGAGGGATAGTAAGCTAAGAAGTGGGACAGGTGTCTCAGATGTAATGGAACACTTCTTGTGTTCCTATTGGTTCAAACTATTGTTCTAGCAATTTCTGTTGCTTAAGGGATTGTGGAGTTAGTTTTTGACAGAGTAGTGGAAAGTGTAAGGGTACTAATTCCTCAAAAACTAGAGCTGCATATTTTTAGTTCATAGTCTGTATTCCCGGTTCCAATTAGTAAAATCATTTCAATTATCTTGAAATCTTCTGTGTGTTCATTCAGTGGCCTTATGGAAGAATGTGGTCTTCAAATTTCTATTTGCTAACCAAGAAAGCATCTCTTTTGTATATGCTGTACTTTGTAATTGTGAACATGGTTCCTTATTTTGTTTGCACACGCCAGTGTTGTATGTTCTTGCTATACCAGTAAATGGGTCTTCTGATGCTTAATTTGAATTTCTGCACAAGAATGTGTGATTTGTAGTACATATTGATTTTCATGGGTTGATTCCCGTGATTCATCAGATAATTTATTTTTAGAAACCTTATCCAGGCTATTCTGGTATACAATTCTCAAGCTATGAAACCAATAACTCATTATGAGTGTAGTAGCCATTGAGTAATAGACTAAGAGTTGGTAAAATTTTCTCTATAATCTAAAGAAGCGTTTCATCGGGGTGTTTTGACTGCTTTTTAAGAAGAGGGAGGGGGTCAACAGACAACAGTGGATGTTAGCTTAGATGTCATTAGGGGGCTGACAATTGTTTTCAGTTTATCAAGAAAAGTAAGTTTCTAGTGATTGTCTTGTTGTTTACTCTGTTTTTGGTGTGAATCTCCAGTCTCTTTCATGTTGTGTGAACAGAATCACCTACTCAGAGTAGGGCAAATTTGATTTGTAGGGCGAATAGTTATCTGATACTTACTTTGGATTTCGGCGCATGTATGATTTGTGGTAGATGTTGATTTTGTCTGTTGTTGATTATTGTGATTTGTCAGTTAAGTTTTCAGAAACTCTATCCGGGATAATCTGGTATATGACACTCAACCCATGAATCCAAAGACTCTTTATGAGTGTAGCCATTGAGTAAGAGTTGGTAAAAGTTACTTTAAAATTAATAGGGTGTTTTCACTGCTTTTAAAGAAAAGGGAGAGAAGTCAACTGCACAAGGAAGCTTTAGATGTTATTAGGGGTCTGACAAATAATTTTCAGTTGATCAGAAAACCTATGGTTGTAATGATTGTTGTGTTGTTTTACTGTGTTTTTGGTGGATTTCTTCAGTGACTTTCTTATGTTGTTTGTACAGAATCACCCACTGAGAGGAGCGATTCTGGTTACAAATAGACACTCTTTAATATCGCATCGTGAAGTTTCTCAGTGAATACTCTTCCACCACCTATGTGAGGCCAATTAATTACCTTGGGCTGGCTTGGCAAGGCTTTATATAAGTACCATGTCTCTTTTCTCTGTCTGTGTTTTGATGCCTGCTACTTAATCCTTTAATTACCTGATACTTCATTCTCTTCTTTTCCGATTTTACACCTTTTTTTTTTTTTTCCGGAGTCATTTGTTTTGAGGGTCGTACCTATCAAAAATCTTTATTCGTAAAGTTTCTTTATACAGATAAAGGTATGGTATAGGAGAGGTAAAGCTAATGTTTGTTTTGGGAACTGCATAGATGTCAACAATGACTTGAATATTGCTAAGGATGACAAAAATTCGTTATAAGACAGCTCCACATAACTTGGTATTTATTGGTTAGATAGTTATTTGGCATTTACTTATGTTCTTTGGAGAAATTGATCCTTGTTGCCATCGTCTTGCCATTTAATTATTTAGCATTTGCTGCTGCCTGCTTTTTTCAGACCAGTTGTAGTTTTTCTTTACACTCAGTGTTCTCTATTATAGCTAAATGGTCTTAAAAGAGTAATCTTTGATGTTTTTACAGCACTGTTGCTACTTCGTTTTGTTTGAGTTATGGTAGAGTGCCCAGAACTTCCTAGTATAACACTTATATGGGCTTCCAAGTTCTAACTTCTAGCTTATGATTTGTGCCCCGTGCTGTCCACTTTTTACCTTTACTAATTGCATTTGTAGACGACCGAATTCTTCTCGAGTTCTCTTGCTCAGAAATTGAAACTGTTTATAATTGCATCTAAAAAAGCCTTGTGGGTCTGTGGTTTAGCTGACACTGTTTATAATTGGTAATGCAGCGCCGCACAATTTTGTGATGGCTGTGCAGCTGCTTTCCCTCCCGCCGCGACTGCAGTTTATGAATCTGAGGCCCATTTAATTTTTTTATATCAATAATTTTGAATCTAATATTTAATTTTTATTGATTAAAAAATTAAGTTAATTAAAAAAAATGAAAAACCTAAGTGATTTTAAATTGCTAAATAGAAAGTGTATCATTTTTTTTAATTTAATATTTGAATACGTGATCGACAGTCAAAATTCTACATGTTATCTATCTATCATTTTTAAAAATCTTTTATTTAAAAAATTAAGGACAACAGCGACATGCTCAATCCATTGTGATAATTTATAGGATCATTGGAAACTCACCTTTTTTTATAATTTTTAGGTGCCAGATTAATTTGGACAGTTATTGATGGTTATTTAATTAATTAAGTTATTTTAGTCGGTTCTAATTAAATTTTATTAAAAAAAAAATCTACCAATCAATCGGGTTAGCAGCCAATTCAGTTTCTATTGTTTTTTAACACCCTTAATCAATCAGTTAAGCCGCCTATTCAATGTATAGATTAATGGATTTGTAACTGAATTTTAAAAATTATTATATTCAATAGATATTCATTTCAAGAAGTTGGATTTCTTTTTCTTGAGATGTTTGAACTATTTAGTGGGCCTGGACACTTTTATGTTTCTTGTGGATTTAGCAAATAAGCACTCCCAGTATCCATGAACGCAAAAAAAAGCCCAAGAAGGAGCGATTGACAAAAAGCCCAAAATAAGATTGAAAAAGTTATTGTGAAACGGCGCCGCATAAAAAGTAAAACGGCTATTTTTTTAAAACGCTTATTAGAAGTACTTCCCAAAACTTCCCTACACTCGATAGCGTTAAAACGGTGCCGCATGAAACCCGAACCGCCTCAAGAGGTAATAAATATCAGTCTCACTCTCTCACAAGAAAAACAAACGGGAGAACCTGATTAGGAAAACAGTTTGGGAAGGAAGACGATGGAAGAGCGATAGTCATCATCAGATCTCTGAGTCGAGGTAAGGGACTTGTCTTCCTTCAACTATTTTCTTTGCTCTTTCAGTTTCAGCCCTTCTATTGAATTGAGTGATTCTCTTCTTTCCTTTGCATGCGTCTTTGGGAAGCGTCCCCTTCTTCACATGTTCTCCGTCGCCGAACGCATATTACCTGACACAAACCAATCTTTCGGGGGCTTTTCGTGTTGATGTAAGGTACTACTTGCATAGGCTCTACGATTTGGCCGTCTCTCTGTTCTTCTAATTTTGATTAATATTGTTTTATCAGGGTTTTTCTTGGTTTAGGCTAGGCTTCCTTGCATGAGTAATAGTGAGAATATCGTGCTACGGGCGTTGTCACGTATCTCGATTTGTTTTTTGAATTTTGATTACTGTGTTTTATTCGGGTTTTCCTTTTCGATACGTTCGTGAGTCTAGGATTTATTTTCGCCTTTCAATCTCTCTCTGTTTTTTGTTCCGACTATCTGTTTACGCTATTGAAGGTGGTTAAGTTTGGAGGATTTGTGGCTTTCTTGGTTTGCTTCAGTGTGGCTTAATTTAGGCATTTGTGATTCTTGCACTAATCAAACTGACAATTCAAGTCCGAAAGTTTAATGATTTGAGTTTTATTGGGGTTTTTTTTTTTTTTTAAATACTTCTGTGCGTTTTAGTTTTCTTCTTTTTTTTTTAAAAAAAAATTCTCTTCCTTCTTCCAAATAAATCTGTTTATGTTTATGATATTGTGAAGGTGGTTGAGTTGGAGTGTTTGTTTCAAGATACAGAAGCTGGAGTTTTGGTAATTGGGTTTTTTTGTAGGTTTTGGATATTTTATCCCTTTGCTTTTGTTTCAAGATTTGCTCTACTTTTCTTGTCTCTGTTTCTGCAGGGGCTTTTTCAAAAACGTACAAAAGCCAAAAAATTTAATATTAGGTTTAAATAGGATTTAGCTTTTTAAAAAAAAATTATTCTTTCAAAAATTTTAGTTTTCCTTTTATTTTTATGATCTTATTTCGTTCTTTTTTTCCCCCCTACTAATCCTGACAATCAGTTTAGTTTTCGATATTGAAGGCGGTTAAGTATGGGAAATGTGAAACCACTTTTCATTATAAATATCAACACATGCACTCCAACAACTAATTAATTACTAATATCTTATTTCGAGCAAAAGGAGAATGAAAATCGGGAGTATAATCCATATCCATTGCATCTTTTTCATTCTCTTGTCCATATGTTGAGTCCACCAAGCTTTTATTTATAATCTGACTATAAAAATTCCAATTCTTGTATGTCATGATTATTGCCGGTTGCCCAAATGGATGTTGTCGTATATAGTGTTGGACATATGGAGCATTGGTTAAATGTCTTAAATACATCCGATGATCACCATTATCGTCTGTATTTAACCATAGTTGACATTACATTAGTATAATAATAAATAAAGGAATGGAAACCTGTATCTTTAGTTAAGCTATAACTTACCTAACGAAAAATCGTTATCATCCATATGATTGTACGACTCTGGAAATATAGTTATATGTGCCTAAACCAGAGATCAAGAGTATAGAATAAATGTTAATCTAGAAATGGTTGTATGACTCTGGAAATCAATGCCTGTAATAGGCTCCCCATTTCTGGAATAACATTTGTTTTATACTCTTGATCTGGTTTGGGCACATATAGCCATATTTCCAGAGTCGTACAATCATATGGACGATAACGATTTTTTGTTAGGTAAGTTATAGGTTAACTAAAATACATGTTTCCATTCATTTATGAAGTACAGGTGATAATGGTGATCTTCAGATGTATTTAAAAGATTTAGCCAATGCTCCAAATGTCCAAGACTGTACGACAACATTCATTTGGCCAACAGACAATAACCATGACAGGCAATAATTGGAATTTTTATAGTTAGATTATAAATAAAAGTTTGATGGACTCAATATTTGGACAAGACAGGAGAATGAAAAAGATGCAATGCATACGGATTACTCTCCCAATTTTCATTCTCCTTTTGCTCCTGAGAAATAAGATATTAGTTGTTAAAGTGCATGTGTTGATATTTATAATGAAACGTGGTTTCACATTTCCCATATTATTTCTTAATGTTCCATGAGCTGTATATTAGAGGGATTGAATATATTTTTTGTTGAATACCTACACAACGCACGGATGGTTTTACAAAAATATTAATGATTAATTGCATTCATATAGGCAAGGGTGATTCCTTGCATGAACAAAACTGAGAATTTCATTGTGCCAAAGCCGCTGTCACAAAACCAATATTTTCTCTTTGTATTTGGAATTTTGATAATCAGGTCTTTTGCTTCTTCTTTTTTTAGTTTTGGAGTTTCTGTTTCACGTTTGGCTTTGCTTTTTTTTGTTACGTGGCTTGGTTTTGTTTAGTCAAGGGTGGTTCCTTGCATGAACAAAACTGAGAATTTCATTCTGCAAAAATCATGCAAAGCCAGCCATTGTCACGAAACCAATATAATTGTTTGGGTTTATTTCTCTTTGTATTTGGAATTTTGATAAACAAGTTGTTTTGGTGTTCGGTTTTTTTTTTCTTTTCAATACGTTTTGAGTTTTAGAATCTCTTTTGATTTTTATTCTCTCTGTTTTTCTTCTAATTCTGACAATCAGTTTATGATATTGAATTTGCTTAAGCTGGAGTTTTTGTTTTGAGATTGGCTTGCTTGGTTTGGTTTGATGTGGCTTGGCTTTGTTGAGGCAACGGGTGATTCCTTGCATGAACAAAACTGAGAATTTCATTGTGCCAAAAACATGTAAAGCCTGCTGCCACAAAACCAAAATTTGTTTTTTGCATTTGTATTTTTTTTCATTGTATTTGGAATTTTGATAATCAAGTCTTTTGCTTCTTCTTTTTTTAATTTTTTGTCTTTTTTATCTCTATCTGGTTTTTTAATATTGAATGTGTGTAAGTTGGAGTGTCTGTTTCAAGAGTGGCTTGGCTTTGTTTTATTTTGTTTGGTGTAGCTTGGTTTGGTTTAGGCAAGGGTGTTCCTTGCATGAATAAAATTGAGAATTTCATTATGCAAAAAACATGCAAAGCAGTTGTGTCACGATACCAATAAAAATGTTTGGGTTTTTGGGTTTTTTTCCCTTGTATTTGGAATTTTCATAATCATGTTTTTCTAGTGTTTGGTTTTTTTTTTTTTCAATACCTTTTGAGTTTTAACTCTCTCTTTGATTTTTATTCTCTCTGGCTTTTTTCAATACCTTGTTCATAGAAAAGTTTTGTTTGGTGATGTTCGGGCCTCTACTTTTATAGCACCATAGAATTGGTTGTTTTGTTCCTCCTCGATTTATCTTTTTGGCGCGGCTTTGACTTGCTCTGTCGTTCATCGAGTTTAACGCAGTGGTAGACAGTTCCGGTATTGATTTTTCCATGGGTTTTGGGTTCCTCCACCGATTGTCAACTGCCTGCTACATCTCACGCTTCTTTATTTTGTGTTGATTAACCTGTTTCGATGGTTGTTCCAATCAAAATTTTTATTAATAAAGTTTCTTTATACAGGCTTGTTATAGGAGAGGTAAGGCACTAAGGCTAATGTTTGTTTGGGAAACAGGAAACTACATAGATGTCATCAATGACTTGAATATTGCTAAGGATGATAAATTATTTATGAGACAGTTCCACATAACTTGGCATTTCTTGGTTCGATAGTTATTTGGCATTTACTTATGTTCTTGGAAGAAAATTGATCCTTGTTGCCGCCCGTCATCATCGTCTTTCCATTGAATTATTTAGCATTTTCGTTTTTTTCATACCAGTAGTTATTTCTCTTTACACTCAATGATCTTTATTCTTTTCTTTGAAAATGAGATTGGATACTGGGGATGATCCAAACTTTGCACTTCTCTTATAAAGGTCATATTTGCTTCAAAAGAATGGTTCAACCTAGACTTATGGCTCTTTCTGTGATCAAGCCATGCTAAATGGTTTTAAAGAGTAATTTTTGGTATTTTTACTGAACTGTTCTGTTGCTACTTCTCTGGTTTTGTTTGAGGTGTGGTAAATTGCCCAGAACTTCATAGTATAACACTTAAATGGGCTTCTAAGTTCTAACTTCTTGCTATGATTTCTGGCCCCATGTTGGTGCTGTCCACTCTTTATTTGTTAATGCTCATTCTCATATGATTACATGTTTTGCCAACTGATCTTTATATATTTACATTAAGTTAAATGGGCTTCTAAGTTCTAACTTCTTGCTATGATTTCTGGCCCCATATTGGTGCTGTCTACTTTTTAATTGTTAATGCTCATTCTCATATGATTACATGTTTTGCCAACTGATCTTTATGTATTTACATTAAGTTCTTGGAAAGCATTTGTTACATTTACTAACTGCATTTGTTGACCAAACTCTTCTGAGTTTTCTTGCTCAGAAGTTGGGACTGTTTATCTAAAAAGCCTTTATGGATCTGTGATTTAGTTGAAAATCCATTGTTAGGGTCTGTGGTGACCCTGGATGCTCTCCAAATCTGGAAGTAAGATATCAAATCTAGTGCTTGGGCCTTAAGGTTTCCTGATTTAGTGATGGAAACCTTGGAAAGAATGGGTGTTTGTTTAATGGGAAAGGATACAGGTAACAAACTAACTGGGGAAAATATGAAGGTTAGGGGAAACAACCTTTCTTAGCAGAGAATGGCAGTTTTTTTCCCTTCCCTCCCTTCCTATATGTATACTCTCTTTGGGGACGTCATATGCAATCAATTTATGCTATGGTACATATGAAACCAAATGAAGAGAGTTGGTCATTTGACCTAGAAATTCTTGCAGAAATGGGTTCTGCAATGTGCCATTTGGCCTAAGAGAAGTTGCAAATCCAGTTTGAAGTTTTTCTTTTATTGACAGAAGATTGATGAGGTTATTATAAAGGCACAATAAATTGATTATTGTGTTAAGAGAAAAAGAATGTTGCTTAAACAATTGGTCTCGCACCAGTAAGCTTTAGTTACTTACCTTGCCTAAGGTATATTTCCATTGCTTAATGGAGCCGTGAGTTTCCCAATCTCCTCCTTGTACCTCAACATGGTGTATTTTGTCGGAGGCAGCTTTTGGAACATCATGGTTTTGACTTCTCACACTGGCTTGTTTGGCCCTGTGTTGAATGCCCACAAAATGCACAGTGTCATGCATTAGCCCACCAAATCCTGCAAAAAAAAACTGTTTTTGTTATGCATTGCAGTGAGGTAGCACCCTACCATTTTGTGCACTCTGTGCTAAAGCCAAGTTTTCAAAGAATGCACTCTGTGCAAAGAATATAGATATTGCTTTAGCATCAAAGCAAATTGGCAACCGGTACTATCTCGGGAAGATTACATCAAAGCTCAGTGCTGACGTGCTGCTACTCCCAGGTATGATAAGGTCATTCTCAATACTCACTTAGGACATTAGTGTCTTTCTTACAAAATGTGACATGATTTTCACGCTCTCTACATCGTAATAATAGCCACTATGCCTTGCTCCAATAAATGTTGATGACATGGGCAGAAATCTGATCACAAGTTTGTACATAAACTGACTTCTTCGTTTCAGGTGAGTTTTGTACATAATCCTTTTTTCAACAAAAACTATTTTTTTTAAAGTGTAACAGAGATGTTCAAAAACATGGATTTTTGTTGGTCAATATGTCAATTACCTAATTGAAAAATAGATTGCTTATGTTCCTTCAATTATCATTTTAATGTCATCGTTTATGATATAAATTGAGAGATTCTATTTTAAGTTGATAATATTTTTTTTTACTAAAGAATTACAGACAGATTTATGGCATCATTGATATACCTGGCATTTGCAAATGCCTATAATTATCAGTAATTTCTCTTTTCAGGATTTCAATGCTGATTATCTAGATCTGACATATTTTAGATCAACCACTCTTTATAATCTACCATTTTAAAATATTTCAATGCAAAGTAGTTTATGTTAAGATTAAGGGTTCCAAGTGTTTGTGTGATACCTTGGAAATCATCCTTCTTGCAACTTATATAATCAGGGATAGTTAAGCTAAAAAGTGGGACAAGTTTCTGAGATGTAATGGAATGCTTTTGTTCCTATTGGTTCAAACTATTATTCTCGTAATTTCCGTTGCTTAAGGGATCCTGGGGTAGAGGAGGAAAGTTAGTTTTTGGCAGAGTAGTGGAAAGTGGGAGGGTACTGGTTCCTCGAAAACCAGAGCTGCATATTTTTATTTCATAGTGTGTTCCTAGTTTCAATTAGTAAAATCAGTTCAATTATCTTGAAATCTTGTGTGTTCTTTCAGTGGCCTTATGGAAGAATGTGGTCTTCAAATTTATATTTGCTAACCAAGAAATCATCTTGTTTGTATATGTTGGTACTTCGTGATTCTGATCATGGTTCCTTATTTGTTTGCACATTGTGTGTTGTATGTTCTTGCTATACAGGAAAATGGATCTTTTGATGCTTAATTTGGATTTCTGCACAAGAATGTGTGATTTGTAGTAGATATTGATTTCGTGTGTTGATTCGCATGATTCATCATATAATCGATTTTCAAAAACCCTATTCAGCCTACTCTGGTATACGATTCTCAACGTGTGAAACCAATAACTCATTATGAGTGTGGCCATTGAGTAAGAGACTAAGAGTTGGTAAAAGTTTCTCTATAATCTAAAGAAGCATGTCATTAGGGTGTTTTGACTGCTTTTTAAGAAGAGGGAGGGGGTCAACAGACAACAGCTGATGTTAGCTTAGATGTCATTAGGGGGCTGACAAATGTTTTCAGTTTATCATGAAAAGTAAGGTTCTAGTGATTGTCTTCTTGTTTACTTTGTTTTTGGTGTGAATCTCCAGTCTCTTTCGTGTTGTGTGGACGGAATCACGTACTCAAGAGTAGGGCGAATCTGCTTGGTAGGGCAAATAGTTATGTGATGCTTACTTCGGTGCATGTATTATTTGTGGTAGATAATGATTTCATGTGTTGTTGATTCCTGTGATTTATCATATAAGTTTTCATGGTATATGACACTCAACCCGTGAATCCAAAGACTCTTTATGAGTGTAGCCATTGAGTAAGAGTTGGTAAAAGTTACTTTAAAATTAATAGGATGTTTTGACTTCTTTTTAAGAAAAGGGAGGGGGTAAACAACAGATGGAAGCTTTAGATGTGATTAGGGGTCTGACAAATAATTTTCAGTTGATCAGAAAACATATGGTTGTAATGATTGTCATGTTGTTATATTGTGTTTTTGCTGTGGATTTCTGCAGTGACTTTCTTATGTTGTTTGGACAGAATCACCCACTCAGAGTAGGGCGATTCTGGTTACAAATAGACACTCTTTGGTATCTCATCACTAAGTTTCTCTGTGAATTCTCTTCCACCATCTATGTGAGGCCAATTATCTTGGGCTGACTTGGCAAGGCTTTATATAAGTACCATTATGTTAGTCTCTCTCTTTTTTTTCCGTCTCTGTTTTGATTCTTTAATTACCTGATGCTTCATTCTCTTCTTTTTCGAGTTTACACGTTTTTTCCCCCCAAGTAATTTGTTTTGAGGGTTGTACCAGTCGAAATCTTTTATTCATAAAGTTTCTTTATACAGGTAAGGTATAGGAGAGGTAAGGCTAATGTTTGTTTCGGTGGAACTACATAGATGTCAACAATGACTTGAATATTTGATAAGGATGACAAAAAATTAGTTATAAGACAGTTCCACATAATTTGGCATTTCTTGGTTAGATAGTTATTTGGCATTTACTTATGTTCTTCGAAAAAATTGATCCTTGGTGACATCGTCTTGCCATTTAATTATTTAGCATTTGCTGCTGCTTTTTTCAAGACCGGTAGCAATTTTTTTTTACACTCTGTGTTCTCTATTATAGCTAAATGGTTTTAAACAGTAACCTTTGGTATTTTTACTGCACTGTTGCTACTTCTCTGGTTTTGTTTGAGTTATGGTGAAGTTGACAGAACTTCCTAGTGTAACACACTTAAATGGGCTTCTAAGTTCTAAGTTCTAGCAATGATTTGTTGTCCACTTTTTTACTGTTAATCCTGAATTCTCATATGATTAGATGTTTCGCCAACTGATCTTTTTTTATTGACATTAAAAAAGTGGACAACAAATCATTGCTAATGCTGAATTCTCATATGATTAGATGTTTCGCCAACTGATCTTTTTTTATTGACATTAATTTCTTGGAAAGCAATTGTTACATTTACTAACTGCATGTCTGCATTTGTTGACCGAACTACTCTTGAGTTTTCTTGGTGAGAAATTGAACTGTTTGCAATTGCATCTAAAAAGCCTTACGGATTTGTGGTTTAGTTGAAAATCCGTTGTTAGGGTCTGTAGTGACCCCGGATGCTCTCCAAATCTGGGAGTTAGAAACCATATCTAGGGCTTGGGCCTTGAGGTTTTTCCTGATTTAGTGATGGAATCCTTGGAAGGTATGGTAGAATGGGTGCTTGTTTAATGGGAAAGGATTCTGGTAAACGAACTAACTGGGAAAAGTATGAAAGGGTAGGGGAAACAACGTTTCTTAGCAGAGAATGGTAGGCCTCGGGAATGGATGGCATTTAATACGTCTCTCTCTCTCTGTCTGTGTTTTGATGCCTCCTGCTTATTCTTTAATTCCCTGATGCTTCATTCTCTTCTTTTCTGATTTTACACTTTTTTTTCTGAGTCATTTGTTTCGATGGTCATACCAATCAAAAAATTTAGTCGTAAAAGTTATGCAGGCTTGGTATAGGAGAGGTAAGGCTAATGTTTGTTCGAGGAACTACATAGATGTCATCAATGACTTGAATATTGCTAAGGATGACAAAAATTAGTTATAATATAGTTCCACATAACTTGGCATTTCTTGAAAAGATGGTTATTTGACATTTACTTATGTTCTTTGAAAAGTTGATCATTGTTGCCATTTAATTATTTAGCATTGGGTCGAAATCCAATGCGGAAGTAACGTTAAATTGCACCATAGTGGGTGTAGAACATGTGACATCCCACGCACGTGTGTGAAGAGGTTCAAAAAACTAACTTAATCATTTGAACCAACGATTTTTTTAATCAAGCTATGCTAAATGGTTTTAAAGACTAACCTTTGGTATTTTTACTACGCTGTTGCTATTTCCCTGGTTTGATTTGGTTTGGTTTGGTTTGGTTTTGTTTTGTTTATGGTAAAGTGCTGGCCTAGTATAACACTTAAATGGACTTCTGAGATCTGACGTCTAGCTATATTTTCTGCCCCCATATTGGTGCTGTCCAAATCTGGAAGCAATAAATCAAATAGAGGGCTTCAGGTTTCCTGATTTAGTGATGGGAGGCTTGGAAGGTAGGGTAGAATGGGTGTTTGTTTAATGGGAAAGGATGCAGGTAACGAACTAACTGGGAAAAGTATGAAGGATGGGGGAAACAACGTTTCCTTAGCAGAGAATGTAGGCCATGGGAACGAGGGCACAGCGTCACCCCTTATCCCACCACCGCAACCTGCAAAAAATCGTTTGGTAACGCAGTGAGGTGAGGTACCACCGCACCATTATGTGATACCTATGTAATAGCTTTCATTTTCGTCGCGACATGACGATTGTAGTTTCGGCCCATTTATCTTTTGGGTCAGACATTGAAAACAGCCCATAAAAACATAGGAAGAGGCCCAAGGAATGCAATCATAATATAATTTGTGTACCCCAAGACATTATTGTTAACTTTACAAAAACACCTGCATGAAACACGTGCTAAGTATGGGCTGTATCTTTCTTTAAAATAAGTGCAATATTATATATAATAGGACCACATGTGTTTGGCTCTTATCACAAATAATAGATTGAAGAAGATGCCCCATGCCATCCCTTTTCAGAGCTGTTAATTTTGGTCCACACACTGGGAAGAACATGCATTAAAAAAACACAAAAAAAAAAAATCAAAAAAGAATCAATCAAGATGGTCTTTAAATAACTTCAATTAGGTGGGGCATCAAGTTGGTAGTAGTTGGTAGTAAATATTGTTTTTTGGTTTTTAATTTATTGAATGCCACGTTGAGTCTAGATTGTGGTTGGATTGACCGATTGAGATAAGTTGGTATTGTAAGAAGAAAAAAAAAAAAGAAAAGAAAAAAAGAGGAGTACAAAAGTGGTTCGGAGTCGTTGGGACACAAAGTGCATAAATTGCTATTTTTTTTATAAGATTAAGTAGTTGAATACAAGATCCAACGATCAAAATCTTACATATTCATCATGGTAATTTATTAAATTCATAGGAAGATCATTTTTTTTTTAATATTTTTCACTTACAAGATGATTTTACGCATAGTCAAAACTAGACTGTTAATTTGTTAAAAAGAAATACAGATAATATAATTAGAAAGAAAAAAATTAATAATTGTGTAATCACGTGGTTGTCATGCTCCATTATTTATTGAATTTGGCACACAGAGTGTGATGATTTGGATAAAACCTTCGTAAGCCTAAAATAAAAAAGAAAGTTACGGTCCATGCTACGTGATGCATAATGATTGGTTCACATAAACAATTGAAAGGCAACTTCCTGTTTCGGGCTTCCACGCAAAGGTCCGAAGCTTCCTATGTGCAGACAATCCCGAGCCAATTATCGAGGAATGGAATCACCCTATCTAGCATCTCCTTTCGAGAAGTGGAGTGGACGTAAATCATCTTCGTATACAAGTTGGAGTTCACGCAGATAGTGGCTCGGAAGGGACAATCCCACTGAACCAAGATTTTATAAAAAAATTGATTCGTTCACATTTTCGATCTTTGACACCGTAACCTTAAGTTCGAAATAATAACTAACTAGATTATCATTAAGTGTTTATAAAAGTACTATCTTTAAAAGTTACATATTAGATTTTAAATTAATTTATTCTTTAGATAAAAAGTTAGGTGCACATGGATTTGACAAATCAAGTTCACGTCCATATAAAATATCAAAAGAATAAATTTGTATGATGTCAAAAAACTAATTATAGAATCATGAGTAATTCAAATAATATTATTGTGTGTGATATTTAATAGATGTTTCGAGTTCGAGTATCCAATCCCTTTCCGATAAAAGAAATTAATTAAAAAAATCCCATTCAAAAAAAAAAAATCCCATTCAATTATTGATCAAACAAGTGAGATAAAATCAGTTACTCGACAGAACGGTAACAAAGCACAACTTGGATACGACAATCATGTCAAGATTCAATCTTTATTCGTCCGATTCCACTCCGTCACAGACACTTCCTGCACTCGCTATTCAACGCAGGATTCCCTTGTCTCTCCATATCTCTCGCGATATGCCTGGTAATTGAAGAGTCCAGACTCAACGGTCACCATGTCTACCGACAACCTCAATTCGGCGGGAGACGAAGAGTCACTCACCACTCCCTTAATTTTACAGAGATCCGTCATCAACTCCTCTTCACAAGTCGCCATCGTCGGCGCGAATGTTTGCCCTATCGAGAGTCTTGATTACGAGTTAGTTACTTGTTCTTAGCATTTGTTATTCATCGGTTACCACTACGGTGTAATTTTTTTTCACTTCTGTTACTTTCGATTCTTGTTTTGCCCTAAATTTGCAGGATTGCAGAGAATGACTTCTTCAAGCAGGACTGGAGGACTCGCGGAAGGTCCCAGATATTTCAGTATCAGTTCATGAAGTGGTCGCTCTGCTTTTTGGTTGGCTCGATTGTTAGTCTTATCGGATTCTTCAACAATCTGGCGGTCGAAAATATTGCCGGCATGAAGTTTGTTGTCACCTCCAACATGATGCTCGCTAGGAGGTAAGCTTTCTTGTTGAACTGCCTAGTGTTTTTGATTGAATTCGGGGAAGGAAACTGATGAAGTTTTTGTGAAACTAATTGATTCAGGTATGGAATGGCCTTCACAGTGTTTTCAGTCTCTAATTTGGTTCTCACTCTGTTCGCATCCATAATCACTGCTTTTGTTGCGCCTGCTGCTGCTGGTTCCGGAATACCAGAAGTGAAAGCTTACTTGAATGGGGTTGATGCGCCTGGAATATTTTCATTGCGAACTTTGTTTGTTAAGGTTAGACTCCTCTATGGAGCCTTTTTGAGCTCTCTTTGATGTTTTGCTATTTGGTTGACACTATTGAGCTAGACTCCTTAAGAATTACATTGCATAGAATATAACAAATTAAGCTTTTGTTTCTGTTTTTTAACCCCAATTCAGGATAAAAGTTGTATAAATTAATAATGTTGATTTCTTCTTATTTCTAGATCTTAACGGGTATGTTATGATTCTTGAAAGTATTCAATGGTCCTTCTTATTGTGGACGGATATGTTTTCTAAATGCAACTTCACCCTAGCTCTTAAGGTGATTTAGAATAGAAACTATCCTATTCCCAACATGAAATCAGTTTTTTGTCCTTCAAATTCATGTTAATTGTTCAAATTCATGTTAATTGTCGTACATGGATAAATTGTTTTTCTACTGCAAAATATTTGTTTCTCAAAACTCATTTGATAATTCGACTGAGTTTGGTTTGTGAGTGTTTCAGAAACCCTAGAATTTCCAATTTCATATACCTCATATTGTTCCCAAATAATTTTACCAATTACATAAACGGGGGAAATTTTGATAATTATATCTTTTCAAACTGCAGATCGTAGGAAGCATTTCTGCTGTTTCATCATCCCTTCTTGTTGGGAAGGCAGGGCCAATGGTGCACACTGGTGCTTGTATTGCTTCATTACTAGGCCAGGGTGGATCTAAGAAATATGGTTTAACATGGAGATGGCTACACTATTTCAAAAATGACCGAGACAGGCGAGATCTTGTTACAATAGGATCAGCTGCAGGTATTGCTGCAGCATTCCGTGCTCCAGTTGGTGGCGTTCTGTTTGCTCTTGAAGAATTGTCATCTTGGTACACTAACATATATTACTCCTTTTTTTTTAATGTTAGCGATGGCCTGTAATTGTTTATAAGTTGTCTATTGTGATGGTTTGGTGTACGTGAAACTCTAAAATTTCAACTTCTGGTACTTTTTCGGTGACTCATGGTTTGGCTTGTTTTCTTTGTGGTTCAGCACCTACATGGTGCCTTTTCTTTCTTTTGTTTACTCACAAGCGCCAACAGGGTAAAGGAGGGAAGGTAGTTGTTTGCATTTATGATGGACATTTTGTCTTCTGTTCATATCCACCTTTAGATCAGCTTTAGTTCTGTAATAGGTTGACATGGGTATTAGGTACCTAGACTGCAACTTCAAGATCTTCTTGCAGGGAGTTTATGTATGTCTTCCAGGGTGCTGAATGTAACTTCTTATTTGCTATAGTTTGTGAGAGTTTATGTGCTGAAGAGTTCATGAAGTTGTCATTGACTGTTTACATCAAATTTTTGTTCTGCAGGTGGAGAAGTGCCCTTCTGTGGAGAGCTTTCTTTACAACAGCTGTAGTTGCAATTGTGCTGAGGGCATTCATTGATCTTTGTTGGCGCGGCAAATGTGGGCTGTTTGGCACAGGAGGGTTGATAATGTTTGATGTTTATTCAGCAAGTATGTCATATCATCTTGTGGATGTGCCCCCGGTGCTTCTTCTGGGAGTTATAGGGGGTATATTGGGAAGTCTTTATAATTTTCTTTTGGAAAAGGTTCTCCGGATTTACAATCTTATTAATGAGTAAGCGCTCATTTTACCTTTGTGATGTTTCCACGTGTCTTCAATGTGCAGATTTAATGTCTAAGTTTGTTCTCTTTGATGAATTTGCTTTTTCAGGAAAGGCATTGCTCACAAAATTCTTATTGCCTGCTCAATTTCAATCTTCACATCCTGTCTCCTTTTTGGATTACCATGGGTTGCATCTTGCACTCCTTGCCCATCTGGTTCCGCAGAAGCCTGCCCAACTATAGGCCGGTCTGGTAACTACAAGAAATTCCAATGCCCTCCTGGTCACTATAATGATCTTGCAAGTCTTATTTTTAATACGAATGATGATGCAGTCAGAAATCTTTTCAGCAAGGACACTGATGAAGAATTTAGATACTCTTCGGTCTTCATATTCTTTGTGACCTGCTTTTTCCTCAGTATCTTTAGCTATGGTATTGTTGCTCCCGTGGGTCTCTTCGTGCCTGTTATTGTGACAGGTGCATCTTATGGACGTTTTGTTGGAATGTTAATTGGATCACATTCAAATCTTAACCATGGACTCTATGCGGTGCTGGGTGCTGCTTCATTTCTCGGTGGTTCTATGAGAATGACGGTGTCTTTGTGCGTTGTTATTCTGGAATTAACCAATAATCTACTGTTACTTCCATTGATAATGCTGGTTCTGCTTATTTCCAAAACTGTTGCTGATGCATTTAACGGCAATATATATGACCTTATTATGAAAGCAAAAGGTTTCCCTTACCTTATGACCTTATTATGAAAGCAAAAGGTTTCCCTTACCTGGAAACCCACGCAGAGCCTTACATGAGGCAGTTGACAGTTGGTGATGTTGTTACAGGTCCACTTCAGTATTTTCATGGTATTGAGAAAGTTGAAAATATAGTGCATGTCCTCAAAACTACAGGGCATAATGGGTTCCCTGTGATAGATGAGCCTCCACTTTCCGAATCACCGGTTCTCTATGGTTTAATCCTCCGTGCCCATCTTATTACTTTGTTAAAGAAGAAATCTTTCTTGTCAACTCCGGTGTCAGCTGCTGGTGATGCATTAAGACGATTTTCAGCAGGTGATTTTGCAAAGAGAGGCTCAAGCAATGGAGACAAGATAGAAGATCTAGAATTTACTGGCGAGGAGATGGAGATGTTCTTAGATTTGCATCCATTTACTAATGCATCCCCTTATACAGTTGTGGAGACAATGTCATTAGCTAAGGCTCTAATTCTATTTCGAGAAGTTGGTTTGAGGCACCTGCTGGTGATACCCAAGATATCCAGGGTAAGAACATTTATCTAATCTGTTGCTTAATTTTATAAATTTTGCCTTCCAGAGTGCTTGATAGAGATAATTGAATGGCGACTTATTTCCTGGATATTCCTAATATTTAATCTCATTTCCTACTGATGCAAAACCTCACCTTCTCTTTCATGCCTGGTTTTAAGGCTGTCTTTACCTCAACCAGTCTTTATGACGCTTTTGATGTGCTTTACCTTTAGCAATTTTACCACCACTTAAGTAGCGAATCACTAGCTTTAGTAACATGAATTCGCCCTTCCTTGTCGACAAATAAAAAAGAAGAGAATTCGCCCTCCCTTATGTAGTTCATTACCATCCAATTCCCTTTGAAATTATGTTTCATGCCATTAAGATTTCACAATGTCCTGTTTAAATTTAACATTCGTTGTCCAGTTTCTAGTTTTGGCTGCTGGTCTCAGACTCTCAGCGACATGAAGTGGTTATCTTTTGGTAGCCTATTTTAGACCTTAATTTGTACTTCACTAGCCTCTCCTTTTTTCCTTTTTTTTTTTTTTTATGTGCTTTGCTCGAGGGACAATGCTCTTTATTTTAGCATTTATTTTACCTCTTAATCCCTGTAATCACTGACATCTGTTGTGTTCCTAAATTTCAGGGCTCACCTGTGGTGGGAATATTAACGAGGCACGATTTCATGCCGGAACATATACTGGGTCTACATCCTTTGCTGATACGAAGCAGGTGGAAAAGGCTAAGAATCCGGTTTCCTGGTTTGTTCAAACCATTTTAGAGAATCATGAAAGGATCAGGTATTTATTTATACCCTACAGCTACAAGGTGGAAAAGGTTGAGAAACCTTTTGAGTATTGAACCTCAAAATAAGTTTGTACATAGTTTTATACTTCTATTTATAATGTACAAGGTTATGGAATCTCATGTATCATTTTTCCCACTCCATAGAGCTAAACATGACCCAAAGAGGTGATAATGGTATTTAATCAGTATCTGTTCATCATGAAGTAAGTGATTCTCTCCATCTTTCATTACTGGTAAAAAATTTATACCACATGGTACCTATAGTTGGATTCCCGTTGATTTTCCTTTAGACTTATATAGCCGATCCTAATTTTTTGTCAAAGTTCACAGCTTGCATTACAGAGGATCCACCAACACCACTACACTTCATTATACTTTCTGAAGGCCTGCAAAATATTGTAGTTGGGCTTTGTTACTTTGATTTCACCATAGAGCCCATTGATCTAAAAGAACTGGGCCTAGCCTGTACCTGGCCCTGTTTAGACCCGCTCAGGCCTAGTTCTGTGGCCCAAAATGTGGGAGTCTTCTAAATGTTGAGCTGATTTTTTTAATATAAAAAAGGGCAAATTTTATGTACACACTACTAATCTACTATCTCTACACTACTCTTTACACATGATAAGTTTACATCATAAATTTATAAGTCTACACGTAAATTTATAATGAAAAGACCAAATTACCCTTGTTTTATACAATATTGGAAATATTAGTGTTAAGTTACACACATTAAAACTTCAAGTTTCTTATCGATTTCCCTATGTTCGGACTCCAACTGCCACCAATTTTCCACACTTGAATCGACGTCCAAAACCGTGCAAATAGACGATAAAAAATTTATCATTATCAACATTAAAAAGCTTTAGAGGAGAGGTAAGGTCTTGTGAATTCTCTCTTAAATATTTTTATATCTAAAGAAATCTCTCAAATTGAACATGTGGGTTTGCCAATTTCTGTATATGGCATGAGTGAGTGTCTGTAGTTTTTAAACGTTGGGTGATTTTTGGTTAGAGTATGGCTGAAATAAAAATCGACACACCAGGTCCATTGCTAGGATTATAAACCGGTAACATCGTGTTGTTTATCTGTTAAAAAAATGACATCATCCGTCGTGTTTCTTCAGGAAAAATGACTACTTTTGTCGATTTGTAATCTCTCCAGAAATCGGTAGGGTTGTATTATTTTTCTTCCAGAAAAAGGACAGGATCGCTTGGCTTTTGTTAACGATCATATTTTGTGGAAGGACAACACTGTCCTTCCATTGTGCTTCCAGCTTCCAATCTTAGGGATGTAAACCGTTGATAATCATTTCTTGGTATCGGTAATTGTTTCTTGGTGTCAATAAATGTCATATGTGGAATCGATGTTGATAACCATTTCCTACTATCGGTAATCGTTTCTTGATGTCGATAAACGTCATATGTGAAACTAATTATTTATTTATAGAAATGTTTATTTACCAATGCCGATAATCATTTTTCAGTGTCGATAATCATTTTTTGGTGTCAATAATCATTTGATGGTCTCAATAATCATTTTTTGGTGTCAACAAACGTCATATATGGAATCAATTATTATTTATAAAATTGTCTATTTATTGGTGTCAATAATCATTTCTTGGTACCGGTAATTGTTTCTTGGTGCCAATACACGTTATATGTAGAATAGGTGTCGATAACCACTTCATCATATCAGTAATCGTTTCTTGGTGCCGATAAAAGTCATATGTGGAACTAATTATTATTTATAGAAATGTCTATTTAGCGATGCCGATAATCATTTTTCGATGTCGATAATCATTTCTTGGTGCCAATAATCATTTCTTGGTGCCAACAAACGTCATATGTGGAACCAATTATTATTTATAGAATTGTTTATTTATTGGTGTCGATAGTCATTTCTTGGTATTGGTAATTGTTTCTTGGTGTCAATAAATGTCATAAGTGGAATCAGTGTCGATAACCATTTCTTGGAATCAGTAATCGTTTATTGGTGTCGATAAAAATCATATGTGGGTGTCAACAAACGTAATATGTGGAACCAATTATTATTTATAGAATTGTCTATTTATCGGTGTCGATAATCATTTCTTGGTACCGATAATTATTTCTTGGTGCCAATAAGCGTCATATGTGGAATTGGTGTCGATAACCATTTCTTGGTATCGGTAATCATTTCTTGGTGTCGATAAATGTCATATGTGAAACTAATTATTATTTATAGAAATGTTTATTTACTGATGCCAATAATCATTTTTTGGTGTCTATAATCATTTATTGGTACCAGCAATTTTTTCTTGGTGCCAATAAACGTCATATGTGGAATCAGTGTCGATAACCATTTATTGGTATCGATAATCGTTTCTTGGTGCTGATAAATGGCATATGTGGAACTAATTATTATTTATAGAAATGTTTATTTACATGCCGAGAATCGTTTTTCAGTGCCAACAAACGTCATATGTGGAACTAATTATTATTTATAGAATTGTCTATTTATTGATATCGATAATCATTTCTTGGTACCAGTAATTGTTTCTTGGTGCCAATAAACCTCATATGTGGAATCGATGTCAATAACCATTTCTTGGTACCGATAATTGTTTCTTGATGCCCATAAATGTCATATGTGAAACTAATTATTATTTATAGAAGGTTTATTTACTGATGTCGAGAATCGTTTTTTGGTGTCTATAATAATTTTTTGATGCCAATAATCATTTATTGGTGCCAACAAACATCATATATGGAACGAAATATTATTTATAGAATTGTCTATTTATCGGTGTCGATAATCATTTCTTAGTACCGATAATTGTTTCTTGGTGCTGATAAACGTCATATGTGGAATCAATATTTATAGAAATGTCTATTTATCAATGTCAATAATTGTTTCTTGGTACCAATAAACGTCATATGTGAAACCAATTATTATTTATAGAAACGTCTATTATTAAAACTCTAATTTTCCTTTTCGAAGTTCGACTTGCAGCTAGCCATCTTTTACCCACTATCATTTGGAAGGGGATGCCATTGAGATTGTGTCGATTTTTCTTCACAAAAAATTGCAAAAAAACGAAGCCATCCGTCGTTTTTCTTTGCAAAAAAATGACAGCTTCTATCGATTTATAATCTCTCCATAAATCGACAGGGTCGTGTTATTTTTCTTTCAAAAAAATGATAAGGCATGTTGTTTTTTGGAAGAAAAATGACAGGATCGTGTTGTTTTTCTTTCGGAAAAACAATATTTTTTTGTTGTTTTTCCCCTTTTAAAAATTATATTGTAAACTTAATAGTCTTTAATTAAATATGTAAAATTATTTATTTCAAATTTTTAGTTTAAGGGTTAATATGTTATTATATATAAGGATATTTATGTAAATTATAAAAAATTAAAAAGTGGTGTAAAGATAGTAGATTAATGGTGTGGTGATAAAATTTCCATAAAAAAAATGAGAATTTCAACGATAATGACTTCAAAAAATTCAAAGATACAAGAAAGGTACAAAAAAAAAATATTGTTGGATAATTGAAGAATATTCTCTTCAAGATGCATGCATTGCTGGCGGGACACGTGGTGTTTTTACATGTAATTAACCTAGAACAAATCTAAGCCAAAATCACACCCAATAATGGATACCCAAATCTAAAAAATATATAAGTGAATCTTATACATCCCTTTGACTAGTAATTTTTCTTAAGAAAATATTTTTTTTAGGTATAATCTAGTGGCTCGTATTTTAATAGATAAAAATTTTATTACATAAGAAATTAGATATTAAATCAATTATGAGTTAAATCGTGAAATATTATATATTTGTATCTTCAAACACAATTAACGAAAGATACCTCAAGTGAGGATTCTAAAAGATAAACAATATTCGTGCACAAAATTCTCATAATCAGTGGGATAAAGACAATTAAAATATATAGAGATGTTATTCCCAAGTAATATATGGAGATGTATATAAAAAACCTAATGGAAAAGATAATTACAAAATAGGAAAAACGAGAACAATTGGTGGATAAGTTGTTTAATCGACAAATATATTAAGGTATTTTGTGGACGACCAATTATTTAGTACAATGTAGGTAAGACCGACCAAATTATTGGCATGAAAGGGTTTCAAGATCAAAAGGCGGCACATGCAACATGTAAGTATTCTTTTTGTCCGTCAACTTTGGAAGAAGAAACCAACAAATAATTTCCATGCATGTTCATATTTCACACCTTTTTAATGTTATTATACAAAATGACAATGACTCATTCATGCATACATATTTCACATGCATTGCTCAATGCTCATATAAAATATTTATATACATATATATTTATTTATATATACATGACTACTTGTCACATCATTTTAACTAAAATTGCAAAATTATTGACATTTTTCATATTTTATTAAAATTTTAAAATTGCCCTTTGGTTTTCCAAAAACATTGATGAACATAAAAGCGAAATGCACTTTAGAGACTTGTTTGTGAAGCAAATTGGTAATTATACCAATAAAAGCATATTACAAGAATGATTCCAAAGCTTGCTTATTTAATCATTAAATCCCATTTAATTACTTGCTCACAAAAGAAAATAAGAGACAATTAATTGCTTTGGATCAATTTACAATTAATTTTTAAATCCCTTTGACACACTTTTTTGATACACCGATAATCACATCATAAAATGTTTGTCTTTTAAACACTTGATATGCGTTTAAACTCGGGTCATCAAACCCGTTCGTACATAAATTTTTCACCTAATAACATGGTAAGTTGAAACAAACTCATCACGTGATCACATGAGTATTGATCTTAGTAGGAATCGAACTAAAAACCTTTTGATTTCAAATTTGTTGTCGCTTTTGCATTTTTGCTTGCATTCATTTATTTATTTGAAAAATAGAGGAATTGGTTCCTTTTCCTTTAATAGGGTTTTAGCGTAAGCATCTAATAGGACTAGTAGATAGGAGAATCTATTCCCAACGTTAAAATAATGACCCCAATTTTTCAATAATTAAATAAATTATCAAGGTGGATTAATGATTTTGGTGTTTGATCCTCAAAAAAAGAAAACCTAAAATTTAATTTAATAAATTCGATTGCAAGTTGTCACATTCAATTAAATTGAATTAAATTATTTATTGAAATAAAAAAAAGGAAAGCATGCACATCAGCACATGTACCTCTATATTTGATCTGAGAAATTATTTCAAATTTAAGGACTCATTTTCATTATAATTTTTGCTATTAAATGAGCAACAAATATATGCCATGCCCACAATATCTTAATCATTAAATAACAATCAAAATAATAAATAATACTGTATAATATAATATAATTTTGTGAATTTACTATGTCTAAGCTAAATAATGCATAAAAAATCCGAAATTGATAAAGATTGCAACAGTTGGGATAATCTCAATTATCCGAGTTGTTGAGTTGAACATACATGATTCAAGTGAATTCGTGGGCTCCACACATTCCACATGATGCATTTGAAATATTGTGCGTATAATTCGATAACTGGGATGACTGTAATAACAATTGTTGGGATCGTTATTAGTATTGAAAAAAATTAATAATCAAATTTAATAAAACTAAATGAAAAGGAAATAAATAAAACAAAATTATGGGGTTCATTTTTCAATTTGCTAAAACCCCACACTGACCTTCACTGCCGGTTATTCTTATTCTCCACACCATTTCAAGTGCTCTCACCTCTGTCCGAATTCAGTCCAAAACTTCGTCCTTTTATTACAACACAACGTGATTGCCGAGAAAACACCAGAACCAGAAGAAGAGCAAGAAGGAGGAGGTGAATGGCGGGGAATGATTGGATAAACAGCTACTTGGAAGCAATTCTTGACGTGGGTCCTCCGCTTGATGAAGCAAAATCGTCTCTTTTGCTAAGAGAGAGAGGCAGGTTCAGCCCCACCCGTTACTTCGTCGAGGAAGTTATCACCGGCTTTGATGAGACCGATCTCCACCGCTCGTGGGTTCGGGTGGGATTCTTGTTCTGCTACTTTTATTCACATTTCTGTATACGATCTCTGTTTCGGGTTTTGTCTCTCT
The DNA here is from genome assembly GCF_013401445.1 of Tripterygium wilfordii. Classification (NCBI taxonomy): domain Eukaryota; kingdom Viridiplantae; phylum Streptophyta; class Magnoliopsida; order Celastrales; family Celastraceae; genus Tripterygium; species Tripterygium wilfordii. The sequence goes on from NC_052235.1 coordinate 15,525,399, forward strand.
TTCTCTATCAATTGGCTATCTATATGCATTTCTGCATATACATCTGTCTCTATATGTGTTTTTATGCGCATGTTTGTATTGGCAGGCCCAGGCAACGAGGAGTCCCCAGGAGAGGAATACGAGGCTGGAGAACTTGTGTTGGAGGATTTGGAACCTTGCTCGTCAAAAGAAGCAGGTTCCTTCTCTCTTTATATTGTTTCCTTTTCATTCTGAAAAGATTTGATTTGTGCTATGGTTTTAATTGTATCTGTTGTTTCGTTCTATATTTGAGTTTCTCTGATTGGTACACTAATCAGGTGTGGTGCTGTTTGCAAGCTGATATGTTATTGATTTGCTTTTTTTCCTTTCCCGGTGATATGCATGGTCAGTTATTGAATCGTGTTTGGTGTAAAGGATGCAATATTTGATGATTAATGTAGAGTTATAAAAGGTCTTAATCTGCATTTGCTATTTTGCTTATGCATGAAATTGATCTTCATGTGATTGCAAATTATCATTTGAGTTTGAGTGCAGGGCATCGTCCTCTAAGATTTCAAAAAATGCAGGCTTGAAGGCGCACGCGGGCTAAATTTAGTGTCTTTTAACAACTTTGCATGCTTTTTTACAATTTACATTTTTGGAGGGATAAAAATCGTCGGAATATAATTTTGTCATAATTGATGTTTCTATATTACTACCTTATTGTCGGAATATAAGTTTGTAAGTGTGAACACGTGGCTTAGTGGTAAAGTAGCTTCACTGCAACATAGGAGCTTCTATTGTGAGAGCCTTGTGCATGTGAGTTATTGAAACTTGTAATGATCTAAATTTGTATTTTCGCATTTAATATATTGTCACTGATCTTATTTCCGGCTGTACCATCACATACTTGTTTGTAAATAACAGTTCTGTCTGCTGTACCGTGTCTTTACTTTCTAATCAACCAAGCCTCATAACGTTGTTTTCCTACTTAAATTTCATAACGTTTGGCTACTTTATATGATTTTTTAGTAACATAATTTGAGGTTCTTGTGTAGCTTGAGGGAGATCTGGCCCAAAGGAATGCTAAACGTCGTATTGAACGTGAAAAAGGCCGCAGAGAAGCTACTGCAGATATGTCTGAAGACTTATCAGAGGGCGAGAAAGGAGATCTAATCAGTGATGTATCTGCTCATGGTGAGAGCAACAGAGGCAAATTGCCTCGTCTTAATTCTGTTGAAGCGATGGAGATGTGGGCTAGTCAGCAGAAGGGGAAAAAACTGTACATTGTACTAATAAGGCATGAACTGAACTTTATTGCTCTAGCTTTTAACTGTGATCATGAAGAGAACTTTAAGGTGATTAGATAGTGTTGTATGGAAATATTTACAAATAAAACATGTTCATATAATCATTGATGTGTATCTATCGCTCAGTGTTAGGCTGAATAAACTTCTCTCTCTTGCGTGATTTTCTTTATTTATTTTTGACATTTAGTATCCATGCAGCATCCATGGCCTTATTCGCGGTGAAAATATGGAGCTTGGTCGTGATTCTGATACGGGAGGTCAGGTAATATTTGGTAGTAGCTCATTTATTTAATGTTTATAGATACTCCCTCTCAATTTTTGTTATGTGATTTGTTTTGGTTATTCATAACTGAGTAGTCCTAAAAATTTCATAATTCTTAGGTGAAATATGTTGTCGAACTTGCAAGGGCATTGGGGTCAACACCAGGGGTGTATCGGGTTGATTTGCTAACCAGGCAAGTATCATCACCGGAAGTGGATTGGAGCTATGGGGAACCAACAGAGATGCTGACCTTAAGAAATTCAGAAGATTTTAATGAGGAGATGGGGGAGAGTAGTGGTGCTTATATTGTTCGTATACCATTTGGGCCAAGAGATAAGTATATTGCTAAGGAACACCTCTGGCCTCACATCCCTGAGTTCGTAGATGGTGCACTTAACCACATCATACAGATGTCCAAAGTTCTGGGGGAGCAAATTGCTTGTGGGAAACCAGTGTGGCCTGTTGCTATCCATGGGCATTATGCAGATGCAGGCGACTCTGCTGCTCTTCTTTCTGGTGCCTTGAATGTGCCTATGCTTTTCACTGGCCACTCTCTTGGCCGAGATAAATTGGAACAACTTCTGAAACAAGGTCGATTGTCGAGGGATGAAATAAACAAAACATACAAAATAATGCGCAGAATAGAGGCTGAAGAGTTATCCCTTGACTCTTCTGAAATAGTCATAACTAGCACCAGACAGGAGATAGAGGAGCAATGGAGACTGTATGATGCTTTTGATCCAGTACTGGAGCGTAAACTACGAGCGAGAATCAGGCGCAATGTGAGCTCTTATGGAAGGTTCATGCCTCGCATGGCTGTAAGTAGTTTCTTTTTCTTTTCTTTTTTTTCCTGTTTGATGTTGTTGTTGCTTTTCTTGGTGTTTGAAAAACAGTGTTCTGATGTCTTGAATAAATTACCCTGTCCTCACCATCCATTGATAAAAGAATATCTTGTTTTTCTACATGTTTTTGTGGTTGATGAACCAATTAGGATGGATTGGGGTTTGCATCGATCTTGGTTGATTGATAGTTCCTGTCTAAAACTGGTTGCTGTGGTAGGGAAATTTGACATTCTGGCATTGTAACAAAATGGCCTGCAACATTGATCTTATGATTTGTAACAGGGTTTGAGTTACCTTTTATACTTTATCGAACTTTGTGCCCTGTCAATATGGAGACGTCATACTAAGAAAATTCCTTTGTAGTTCAGAGGCCCTATTTTACTAATTAGTTCATTTCAGGTTATTCCTCCTGGAATGGAGTTTCATCATATTATTCCACAAGAAGCTGGTATGGATGGTGACACCGAATGGAACGAAGACCACCCTACTTCTCCAGATCCCCTCATCTGGACTGAGGTTTTAGTTTTCCCTTATGCATCAAGCCTGCTGGTCTTAGTTTTCTGTTTAGAAACCACGTCTTTTTCAGCCACTATACTGATGCCAATTTTCAATTTTTTCTTTCTGCAGATAATGCGATTCTTTACCAATCCTCGCAAGCCAATGATACTTGCCCTTGCTAGGCCAGATCCCAAAAAGAACATCATGACTTTGGTCAAGGCATTTGGAGAATGCCGCCCTTTAAGAGATCTTGCCAACCTTGTATGTTCAATCTCGTAATATTCAATTGAAGTACCTTCAAATAATCAGTGTTGTTGACATAGTGTTTTGCTTATATATTTTGTTGTAGACACTCATCATGGGTAATCGTGACGGAATTGATGAAATGTCTAGCACAAATGCTTCTGTGCTTCTTTCAGTACTAAAGCTTATTGACAAATATGATCTGTATGGCCAAGTGGCGTACCCTAAACATCACAAACAATCTGATGTTCCTGATATCTATCGCCTAGCAGCAAAGACAAAGGTACGTTGTTTGTGTCAGGTTGGACTGAGATGATTTCCTTGATAAAGATTCACATAGGAAAAAGTGGTAAAATATTAAAGAATCATAACTATTCATTCCCTTTTAAAATTTGGATTTAGCTGCCTTCATTTTCTTCTTTTAATTTTGTTTCCTTTTTATCATCTTAGATTCTTAGTGCCAGCTTCTACTGTTAACTGCTCTATACTTGTAACACCTTTTTGTAATAAAATTGTCCGTACTGTTTGTTATTGGTACAACGATCCAGTTTGTGAAAACAGAAGTTTGATACGTGGCTGTGTGCTACTGAAAACTGTTAAGAGTCACTTGTTGCCCTTAATCTTGGTGTCTATTGTGAATTCAACATTTGACTGGAACATCTAGTTATAGTAGTAAACAATTTATTGTATTGTTCCTCCTCATCCGTTAAGCCATATATATATATATATGCTCGCGCTTGCAGATTCAGGTTTTCTTGTTAGTTCTCTCACTCTTGACCTACCTTTGTGCAGGGTGTTTTCATTAACCCAGCTTTCATCGAGCCGTTTGGGCTCACCTTAATCGAGGTGAACCTTATATACTAATGAACTCTACTACTTGTCCAGCTTACTTGATTTATGTTGTTAAATTTTGTCTTGTTATTAGTAAAATTCCAAAACTTGATGTAAAGTACTTCTTTTATTAGTATCTAAGGTACCTTTTTTTTTTTTTATTGAATAGGCAGCTGCTCATGGTTTGCCCATTGTTGCTACAAAAAACGGAGGTCCTGTTGATATACATCGGGTACGCTTCCTTGGTGTAACATATTGATTAGGGAGTAGAAATGTAGAATCTATTACGGTTATAGTTGGAATAAGTTCTACTATGATTTTCTTAGTTGATTAGAGATGTTCTTGCAGGTACTTGACAATGGGCTTCTCATTGATCCTCATGATCAGCAATCCATAGCTGATGCTCTCCTAAAGCTTGTTGCGGATAAGCAGCTTTGGGCAAGATGTAGGCATAATGGTTTGAAGAATATTCACCTGTTTTCATGGCCAGAGCACTGCAAAACTTACTTATCTCGAATTGCCAGTTGTAAACCTAGGTATCCGCAATGGCAAAGAAGTGACGACAGAGAAGAAAATTCAGAATCAGATTCACCTGGTGATTCATTGAGAGATATACAGGATATGTCTTTGAATTTGAACTTTTCATTGGATGGTGACAAAAGTGGAGCTAGTGGAAATGATAATTTTGAATCTGAAGGAAATTCTACTGATAAAAAGACTAAATTGGAGAATGCTGTTTTGGCATGGTCAAAGGGCATTCAAAAGGATACCCGGAAGGCTGGGTCCCCAGATAAAGCTGATTCAAATACCAACAGTGGCAAGTTTCCAGCTTTGAGGAGGAGGAAAAATCTATTTGTCATTGCTGCGGATTGTGATTCCATTGAAGGCCTTATTGAAGCCACTAAAAAGATTTTTGAGGCGGTAGAAAAGGAAAGGACAGAAGGCTCTATAGGGTTCATATTATCAACGTCCTTGACCATGTCTGAGATACAATCATTTCTTGTCTCCGGGGGTTTCACCCCTTGTGACTTTGATGCTTTTATTTGCAATAGTGGTAGCGATCTCTATTATCCAACTAATCCAGAGGATGGTCGCATTGTTATTGACTTCTATTACCACTCACATATTGATTACCGATGGGGTGGAGAAGGTTTGAGGAAGACTTTGGTTCGGTGGGCAGCTTCAGTGAATGATAAAAGGGCTGTGAATGACGAGAAGGTTATTACTGCTACTGAACAACTTTCAGCTAATTACTGTTATGCTTTCAAAGTGCATAAACCGGAACTGGTAAACTTCCTTTTACTTCGTTCTACTACTTCTGTATGACTTCCTCTCGAAAATTGACATATATTTGGCTATGATATTGAGGGCAAGTTTTTGAGGCAGACTTTATAATATTTAGCAGTCTGAACTCTGAACTGTCTTCCCCAGGAAGGTGTAATGATGCAGCCTCGTCTATTTTCCTTTCAGGTTCCTACGGTTAAAGAACTCCGCAAGGTTCTGAGAATTCAAGCTCTGCGTTGCCATGTAATCTATTGCCAAAATGGGACAAGGCTGAATGTGATTCCTGCATTATCATCTCGCTCCCAAGCTCTCAGGTATATTATTTTTCCACCAGGTTTCTTTATTTATTTAAGTTATTAGCTTAAATGTTGTGCTCAATTTTCGCAATAACTATCTATCTTTCTATAATCGAGCATCATAACTTAGTACTCGTTTCATCTAAAGGAAGAGCCAGTCAGGTAAATCGTTTCTTAATTTCATGGTTCAGTATTATCTCTTGATGTTGTAATTCCTAAAAAACATGAATTATGAACCTTTCACTTGAACAGTCGAACCTTTTAAGGTCAATGAATCCATGTTTATGTCAGATGATGAAAATTGATGTTTTTTCAGGTACCTATATGTTCGATGGGGTGTGGAGTTGGCAAAGATGGTGGTTTTTGTCGGAGAATGCGGAGACACAGATTACGAAGGGTTACTTGGTGGGATGCACAAAAGCATTATCTTGAAGGGAGTTTGTAGCAATGCTAGTAAGGAATTCCATGCTAACAGAAGCTACCCTTTGTCGGATGTGATCTCACTCGATACCCCCAACGTTGTTCAGACACCTGAAGAGTGGAGCAGTTCTGATATTCGTGACGCCGTGGAGTCATTTGGACTCCTCAAGGGCTGAATATCACAACCATGGCCGTCCCCCTACATTCAAATCCATTCAAGATCTTCTTGTCCATTTCGCTATCATTAATAAGCATCTCGATCTTCTGGAAGAAACCCAGAAAGCATTTTTCATTTTTAAAATTTTTTTCGGATTGTTTTCCCTTTGTAGAAATGGCTCCTCTTGGCCGTTCTCAATGAAAACCAAAGTATAGACTATATTTTACATGGCTGCTGTACATCTTTTATGCGGTTCTGGCATATGGTCCTGTAGACATAAACCAGCGGAAGAGATTATTTTTTTTTCTCTTGAAACTCTTCTTGTACAGACAGTATCAGGACCTTGCAAATTTAAGACAAGGCCATGTTATATTTCCTTCTCTTGCTTCCTCTCTTTGTGAGAGAGAAGATTATATCTGGTATGATAATAATGTTATTCAGCAGATGAAACAATCAACTGCCTTTTTTGTCATATGATGTTCAGTACATTTGTATGTATATATGTATGTATCTTTGAGGGTTGAGCTGTCAGATTATGATTGGTGAGTCACTCTTGACACCCACCATGTGTTTGTTGGGTGGCTCTGATTGATGTCCCATAAATTCTCAAAACTGAAATCTAGTTAATGAGTATTACTACTCATCGCTTTTTTTTAAACAAAGAACACCACACAACCTTACTTGTGTAGATCCTATATGAGTTAAGACTCTCGCGTACATACATTTTCCACTTTGACGACGGAATAAATTGGACAAAATTTGAGCTCATGGCACAATGGCATAAAAAGTCAGATCTTCTAACAAGGGTATAAATTATAAATTATTCGTTAATACTCGTAAAATATTGTCCTGAGCAAAAAAATAATAACAAGAAGTAGATTTGTGTGGCATTTTTTCCTGTCCCCTTCATTTTGCCTTCATTCCTTCTTGACCCCCTTCTAATGGTGTGGTGATTAGGGGTGGCAAGATTATGTCCACTCCGAATGACCGAATTTATCCGACTCAGATTAAATTAAGTTTGAATATAAGTTATATATTCGAAATTTGGGTCCAAATATAAAATTTTTGTCCGATTTTAAAATGAGTCAAGGTCCAAACACAGAAACATTGTCTGATTTACTTATTCGGACCCTAATCAAGATTAGGTTATTGTCCGATTTACTTGCTCGGATTTAAACCAATCCGAATTAGGGTCCAGACATGTAAATATTTCGTAAACACGAGTACTTGTCCAATCCAAAACCGATTTGACATCTCAACTACACCAATTGAGTTAGTAGATTCTTCTCTTAAAGTTTAGAACACAAAAATGTTTCCAGATGGTTGGCTCTTACATGAGTTCTTCATTGGATCCAACTTGGAAAGGTGGATGCCCAAAACAAGATTCATACTTGAAAGGAAGCAACACAGGATCCTTCAAAACGACAAAAGCTGCACCTTGAGTTGAGTGGGAATTCTCACAGTACAGATGTGGCTGTTCCATGGATTCTTTTGTTCTTTTCTCAATTTTTAATATGAAGGGTACGATCGTCTTTTTACTGGTGGAAAATGCTTCAATTAGATGTCGTTGCTGGATGTTGAGCTGTCTTCCACCTGGCACCTACCATTGACATGAGCACTTATTACAAAACAAAAAATACCCCTGGATCTCCATCTTATTTACCATACTCTCCATTTTCAATTTATTTTTGCCATATATTTATTTTACCTCTTTCCCCTCTCTTTTAGGTCTATTTTTAAACTTATATTCCATATCTAAATTGTAATATATCATATAAGGATTAATAGAATTTGTGATCACTGAAATATTGTACGTATTCCAATTTAGTCATTGAAAATCAAAATATGTCAATTTAATCACCTAAAGTTTTGTTTGTATCAATTTTGTTCATTTAGAAAGAATTTGTTAATTTTGGACGTATTAATAGGAGAATTCTTCTAACCTCATCCCAAAAAGATGGGATGGGATCCCACCCTACCCTCGTCTCTACAAGAGTATTAATATATTAACATCTCAATGATCAGTGTTAAAATTGACAATTATGCAGGGAGTGAGATGGAAATCGAACGGGATGGGAATGAGACCTAAAACGGTGCCGTGCTAATTGAAGTATGTGAATGTCTATCCATTTATCTCTTTTAAAATAAATTAAAATTCTAAAAAATAGTAAGGACCGTACCCGTAATAAAATACAAAACTAAGGGCAGGCAAGTAGGTTAATGTGTTCAAAAATTGACAACTTATTATAAAAAAAATGACCTTTGACTTTTCCAAGAAGAAGCAATTAGTAACTGTGAACTGTGAAGTTGTCATAAATCAAAATTACCCAATCTAGCAAAAAAATGAATTGTAGGGATAAAAAGGTAAATGATCACCTACAAACAGACCTAGCCTAAGCTTACATCCCTATCCTTGAATCAACGGATAATATTTGTTTTTTTACTCCATCATGTCCTTCTAACTGGGCAAAAAGAAAAAGTCAACTACTTTGCCTATTTTGGCGCCTTTTCTAGTTATTCTTTTCTCTCTTTTTTTCCCCTTAATTAAAATGGAAGGTATTATAATTTGTAATATTAGTTTTCTCATCAAATAGATACATGATTTATTTGGAGCATTAATCAAATTATATTTTTTTAGGATAACATGTGAATCCAGTGATAGAATTATTGGGGTGCAACTTAAAGTTTACAAGTTCAATTCTTAAAAATAATATCTCTACATATTATGTGGGGATAAATTATTGCACATCTTTCATGTCTTCAACACCAACCACACTGAGAACTTTATGCATGGGACGTTGTTTATCTATGTATATGGGGATCCGCCTGCAGGCTACAGCAGCTACTACCCTTTTATTGTGAAATTAAATTTTTTATGATAATTTGATTTATACAATAGTAATATTAACGCTATTTCTGTAAAATAGTAATGGGATTTAGTCAACAGACAAGAATGACAACGTGTCAAAACCTCATTGGTAGACCGAAAGAAAAACATGATACGCACCGCAGAGGAGTGTTTCTCAGATTTAACCTTTTAGGGTGCAGCAGTATGTACATGTTCTTATTACAATGCCGTATTCTGACACCACAGACTGACAGGGAGACAGGAGAGAGAGTATGTATTTGTATGTATAATTGGAACCATATTTAATTAACGCAGTAATTGTCTACGACGCCGACGACCCAACCAAACCGAGCTCCATCCACAGCTCAATTCTTCTGGTTCTACTTTTCTTCTTTTGTGTGCTCGTTCTGAGACCCGACCATTCACCCCTCTCTCTCTCTCTCTGGGATTCTCTGCTTCAGGTTTACCCACCTCTCTGATCTCGCTCTTTATCTATATATACACACATATATGTGGACATACATGCATGTATCTGCGTGTATGCTGTTGGGTTGTTTTCAAAATCTCGAATTTCGACGGTAAAGGTGCTCGTTTGATTAAGAGGGATTTGGGATCCTCTGTTTTCATTTGGGGGAGAGATCTTTTAATCGTTCAAGTCAAAAGTGTATGTCTTTCTTTTTATTGGTTTTTGGTTTTAATCACCGTACGTTATATAACATCCGATTCTGAGACGATTTGCTTGAGTTATTTTCATTCTATTTCTTTTGTATCTTTGTCTTGATTGATAGAATTAAGAGATTCTGTATTGATTGGCATATGATCTTTCAGTTATTTCTGTTTAGTTTGATTGCTGATTCAGAGTATTGAGAATTGATGATGCTCTGTGTGTAGTAATTGGATGCCCAAACAACTGGATCTTAATTTGTATACACTTGTATTATTAAAAGATATCAACTGTTGATATATATAGCAATTCCAGCTCATCTGAAATGGGTTTAGATTGTATTCATTAATGGGATTTTGTTGTGTTATGTATGGTTGAAATAGAAGGACTGTATTGGGTAGTTTGTGGATATACGAACTCGGGAATAACATCATTTGTTGATGTGTAATTCTAGACTTTTGTGACTGAGGGAGAGAGAATGTCTGGAGGTGGTACTCAGAAGAGTATTCGGAAGGCACTTGGTGCGCTCAAAGACACGACCACTGTTTCTTTAGCCAAAGTCAATAGTGATTACAAGGTATAAGCAGCTTAAATGTAATTCGTTTGATGTTACTTCCACCGTGGAAATGTTTGACTCTTTTTGCTGGAGTATTTAACTTTGCAGGAATTGGACATTGCCATAGTTAAGGCTACTAATCACTATGAGCGCCCTGCAAGGGAAAAACACATTAGAGGTGGGTGGTCTATGACAGTATTCAATTATATAATTGTAATTAATGTGGTATTCCCATAGAAGTTGACAGTGAATAAGGGAAGCTTATGACATTGTGTCTATTTCTCTTTTCAGCTATTTTTGCTGCTGTTTCGGCTACCAGACCTCGTGCTGATGTGGCATATTGCATCCATGTACTTGCCAGACGGTTAAAAAAGACACATAACTGGGCGGTATGTATTTGGCACAAAGAATGTACTTAACTGGATAATTATTAAAATCGTCCTTACATTTATAGAAATACCTTTGTTAACTAAATGAATATCAATGAGGGACTCCCCTTTCCTTTACTTCATTAAAGATCTGATATAAAAATAAGTAAGAAAAACTATTGAGCTACATAGACAGGAAAGGAGATTCTGGAAGTAAAATATTCACTACCTTCTTCATCATCAATGCATTGGCCAGTTAGAAAACAAGACGTTATTGAGTGGATTTTGTGGCGAAGATGTATTCTCATCAGAGATTTTAAGAAATTTCTCATTGTAGCAGTTCATGCGACACCTTTGACATGTTATGTGTGTTTGTTGCCTTTAATTTGTTATCCATTTTTGACTATTTGCAAGAACAACATGGGCAAGGAGAGGCCAATCAAGTATCTGTTACTATTTACCGCAGAGTTCATTTGGGTGGCTTTTCTTTTGAATATAAGCTATTCTTACCCTCACACATGATATTAATATTCACAATGGTGATAACCTGGTTTCTATTCCTTTCTGAATAAATAGGGCAGTTGGCTTGATGGCCGTGCGCAGGATTCATGATTAATTGTTGGCCAGTTAGTAGTTTAAGAAATTGATGCTTTGAGAGGTTTCATATGCATATAAGATGTGTTTGTTGGTGTGTGTTTATGTGTGTAGCGATGTGCAAGTGTTGCTTTGCTAGGAGTTGTTTGACACTTTAATTGACTATTCGTTTGTTTTTAGGTTGCATTGAAAACAATGATTGTAATTCATCGCGCACTGAGGGAAGTGGACCCCACATTCCATGAAGAGATCATTAATTACGGAAGAAGCAGAAATCACATGCTCAATATGGCTCATTTCAAGGATGATTCTAGCGCTAACGGTACATAAATTCTTTAGGAGGAACCTTTTTTATGGGGATGAATATTGGTCAAGCTGGAATGACGTCTTATGTTCTCTTTGGCTAAACAAAGTTTTTCGTCAGAATGAAGCATTATATTTTAACAAAATTTATATTCTTATGCTGTTCAGCATGGGATTATTCTGCCTGGGTTCGTACATATGCCCTATTTTTGGAGGAAAGGCTGGAATGCTTTCGTGTGTTGAAGTTTGATGTTGAGATGGACCGGCCAGTAAGTAATTTTATCTTTTAGTCTCATGCATCATTTGGCTTTTGAATTTGAAATGTTGATACTACTTTCAATCTATGGTGGCAATTTTTTGGGCATATTTGGCATCAATTATGCGTTGGATTCCAATCAAGTAGGTTGAGTTCCGATGCAGCCAAGAAAGGAAAAGGCTAAGAGAAACAAGATACATCTTGAAATTAGTGATGCTGAGTCAAATTTGCTTTGGGTAGCCCTTATATGGAAAGGTGTCTTGTATATCAATTTATTCTCTTTGTCGAAACGGCAGCTTATCTTGGCATGCTATGGATATATTTAACGTATTCGTATCATATGGATTACTCTTTAGAAGTTCTGATGACTCTCTAGCTCTATCATAACCGTTCCTTTGCTAGATTTGTGAAATTTTAGACTCTCGTCCTCTATCTTCTTAATTCTTTAATCGATTAAACACTCTCACAATTCCCAATTGTGTCAGTGAAGTGTTGATGACAAGCCTTAGTTGGTCTTTATCTACGTCCAGTAGCATAAGTGATCACAGTACCATTATAGTTTAAAAAGCCTAATATTACAGAGAAGTGATTGGTGAAAGCTTGATGCAGAGAACCAAAGATCTGGATACCACGGAACTTCTCGAGCATTTACCATCTTTGCAACAGCTCCTTTTCCGTGTACTTGGCTGTCAGGTAAGTTTTTTTGTCAAACTTTATTAGAGAGACCTTTTGTCTCAGCATTGTTGCCTGATTGTTTGTACTTGACAATAAGCACGTTAATATCAATTAATAGCAAATTTTTAGTGATTTTTCCCCTGCGTATTTCTTTTCTTATGTGGGAAACACTCATGATTTTGTGTGCAGCCGCAAGGAGCAGCAGTCAATAACATTGTTATTCAGTTAGCACTGACAATGGTGAGTTTATTTTTTTTTACTACATCATGTTTTTCCACAATATCAGCTGAATGGATGTGGAGATGGTGTTCACTTCTTACTGACTGTATTCTGTTATTTCTTGGTCAATTATTAATGCACATAGGTTGCTTCTGAAAGCATGAAAATCTATCAAGCCATAAGTGATGGTACAGTTAATTTGGTTGACAAGGTAACCACCTATCTTTGTTTATGTAATTAGAAGCTTGGCTATTCTACTGATCAAATACGTATGATAACTATTGATAATGACAGTTCTTTGAGATGCAACGCAATGATGCTATGAGGGCACTGGATATATACAGGAGGGCTGGACAGCAGGTAATTCCATTTTGGCCTAATCGTCTGGTGACTACTTATGTTCCATTTGATGAATATAATTTATATATAATGGGCAACTCTTATGATTGTTTCAACTTTCAGGCCGAGAGACTGTCAGAATTTTATGAAATATGTAAGAATCTTGATGTTGGACGTGGGGAAAGATTTATCAAGATTGAGCAGGTCTGAGTTAGCACACATGTTTTCATTGGGAACCAATTTTACTTTCTTTTTTCAAGTTTTTAATATGATTCTCTTCAATGTTCTCCTTGGCTAATTGTGTCAATAATGTAGCCTCCTCCATCATTCTTACAAGCCATGGAAGAGTATGTGAGTGAAGCCCCACGGATGTCAACTGCTCGTAAGGGTCAGGTATGCTCGTTGACTCTATTAAAACTGCTTGTTGAGTGGCGCATAATGAAAATTAGGGACATCTTAGGAATTTAGTTTGTTGGTAAAACAAGAATGCTTTATTAAATTGATTAATTGTGAATGAGCCGGGGCATAATATTCCTAAGTTCACGAGCATTGTACCACTCTTATGAATAAAGTTGGAGATGATCAGGCAGGAGTATGCACATCTAAATCTCTTTTTGGCCAGTCAAAGTTGCTAATGTAGATTTCGTTAAGAGTTGCATGCAGCTGTTGCAGCATGTTATGTTTTGGATCAAACTCTGCATAGTGCTCCATATTAATTCCTTTTGTGGAGTTTCACGTTTAATGTCGTTTTGAAGTATGCAACTCTTTGCAGTGATACTCCGCCGTTCTTTTTTGTAGTTCTCTGCAATGATCTTTGCAGTTTCCTTTTTTAAGAATATAGTGTCCAGTTTTATTTTAAATATCTACTTGGTTGCTTATTTCTACCCGGTTGCGATGGAGACTACCAGCAACAATTATCACCTGATTGATCACTTTTAACTTACCAGGTCGTCGACAATAAAATTTCTTCACCCAAAGAAGTCTTGGCTATAGAATACAAAAAGCCTGCTGAGGTGCAGGAGGAACGTCCACCATCACCACCTCCTCCTCCTGAGCCGGTGAAAGTAGCAGCACCTGCTCCTGTTGCTGAACCAACCGATTTGTTGGTTAGTCTTTGTCTCGTGTTTTCGAGAACTCATAGATTATTTCCTATTTTAACTTAACTTCATGGTTTTGCAGACTTTGGATGATCCAGCTCCTGCAGCTGCATCAGAATTAGAACAGAAAAATGCCTGGGCTCTGGCTATTGTTCCAGCTGATCAACCAACCAACACTGCTCCAGTACAAGCAAATGGAACTACGGGCTGGGAATTGGCACTGGTTACTGCTCCAAGCTCCAATGATGGTGCTGCTGCTGCCAGCAAATTGGTACTTGTACTATTTCCCTAGTCATCTCATATCTCTTACACACAAAATGTACTTTTCCCCTTTTTTATTGACGTTGTCAACTGGTGTTGAATTAAAAAAGGCTGGAGGCTTAGACAAGCTTACGCTGGATAGCCTCTACGACGATGCAATTAGACGAAGCCACCAACAGACCACGAGCTACAATCCCTGGGAGGCAGCACCAATGGCCGGTCTACCAATGCAACAAACAGCACACGATCCTTTCTATGCCTCCAACACAGTAGCTATGCCACCATCTGTTCAGATGGCAATGATGTCCAACCAGCAACAGGGTTACATGTTGCAACAACAGCAACAGATGATGATGATGGGTCCACAACAACAGCAGCCCCTAAATCCATTTGGTAATCCATATGGACCCGGTATGTACCCTCACAGTTCAGGTATGCCCGTTCCAGCCTACAACCCATATACTGGACAGTCTGGACTTATGTAGATGCTTTTCGCGATGAACACGTTCTTTATCCGATAAAAATACGTCAAGGTTGAAAATGTAATGGAAGAATCATCACGACTTTGCGGATTTGAAGACTAGACAATTGTGTATGATATCTTTGTGTATGAGCAGTATACAGCTAGAAAAGGAGATTCATTATTAAATAATCAGCAAAGTAGGAAGGGATTGTTGATTTTTTTTAGGTTCATGAAGGCCGGTAATAATGATTTTGGACTCGATCCTTATGTTTTGTTTTTCGAACCTGCTTGTTTATTGATGATGGTTAAGCAGGAGCTTCATATGTTGCCAACTTTTCTGATTTCAATTCTTTTACACCCCTCCTGTATTCTTATAGGTAAATAGAAAGTATTTGTAATCTTCTGTGATTTTGCATTTATAGAATGAACTGAGCTCTGTCTCTTGTCTCTGGTTGTCTCAGTGAGTTTCAGGTTTGAAGTTTAAGCTTATGGAAGATATATCTATGGTCTTTTTTGTGGTGCCTTCAATGAAAGCATATCATTAAATTCCATGATTCCTAAAGTAATCATGATCAATTTTATTATCATCAAATTTCTTTAGTTACAATCTATTCAACCAATGTTCACATTTTTTAGTTAGGAATGGAAAATAACAGTTGGGTCCAATTTTTATCCACAAATTAGGGTCTAATACTCTAATTTACTAAGTGGGTAGCATTACAAAATTTGAGTGAAATTTGGCTGATGTGGAGTAAACATCGAGAGTAAACATTGAGAGAATATTCAGTGATCTTGGTACGTCAAGATGTGGTGTACGTTGATCGAGAGAATAATTTCAAATTTGGATTATATACTAATTAGTTGCATCCTAACTACCTATGATTATTGATTTGGCCTCACATCCCATGAATTGAATTATTGTGATCCTTTTGATCCTGCTATGGTACAGCACAATTGTATATGACATGGCAGAGCAGGACTACTGAATATTTTCTCAGATACACCCACAACAGCCCAAACCCATGGGAGGATGGGTCATAGCCACAGCCCAAGAAGGCAGTAACTGGAGAAGGTCAAGAAAATGCAGGCTGGTAATACAGGGCAACAACAAACAGGACAAAGAGCCCGTTGTAGTCCATTGGGCTCACTCGCTTAGCCAATGATGGGCCTCAAAAGATGTGAGCGTAATGGTTTTCTTTTTCTATACCTAATTTGGGCTCGAGCCCAGTTCGTACGTACGTACGTACATACATACATACATAGAGATTCGCTGATGATAATGAAGGCAGAAGAAAATGACCAAGAAAATATGGTTGGTATTATCTGGGGATGGGGATGTAGTTTATCTGCTCCGAGATATGGAAGCAAACCAGAGCCACCGCATCAAAATCCACATAAATCTCTAAAAGCCTATGAGAGGGTTCCAGTCAACTCTTCATGGCCACTCATTTCCAGGACAAAAATCCAAGCCATTGGATTCATCTATCATCTACACATTACTGTGTGGAGACACCCCACACGACAAAAACCAATTAATACGCCCCTTGGCTCTCTCTCTCTCTCTTTGCACCAACCTGGAATTTAGTGACTCAACATTGTGTGGTTTTTCTTTTCTTCGTTTGGTTCTTTACACAACTCATTCAGTAGTTGATAAGTTCTTATTTCTTCCCCCTTTGTTTTTAAACCGAGAACGAGACTCTACACGCTCACACGTACATAAATTTCTCATTTAACAACGGGATAAATGGATCAAAATCCTACGCGTGATCATAAGAATATTGTTTCTTGTGGGAATCGAATTCAAAACCTTTTGAGTGTACATGGTTTGTATTGATCGGTTGAACTGTAAAATTGATTAACCGGCCAACAAGTTGGCATGGTTTAGCTAAAACGTTGAACCGTGTCGAAAAAACTGGATGGTTTTTTCTAAATATTTTAAAATATTTTTTGAATTATTTGTTATATATTGTTAATTTTTGATGTGAAACTTGATTTGTATATGTATTGGGTGTATTGTTCAATATTAGATATGTGATATGAACTTAATTTTTTAATTTCTTAGATCTTTTTATTGACGATCATATGCTATTATTATTGTTTTTTAGCATTATTTTTCATATTAATATATTTTCACTTGTTAAATTAAACTCGTGGTTGACCGACGACCCACTTGTTATACCAATCCCTCAACTGTATCAATGTCCAGCACAGTTTTTATAATATTAGTTTTGCCCCACCACTAGGCCCCAGAGAGATTCTTATTTCTCCTCGATTAAAAGAGATGTACTATTGCACCATACCTACAAACAAATTATACTCGAGCTGTTATTTAGAGTTGTAAAAATGATGTGCATCACCTTGATGACTAGGATTCGAATCCTTATCTCCCGTTTAAAAAAAAAATAGAAGCAAATTGAAATTTTGTTATCAAAATATTTATAATTATATACATAATTATGGTAATTGAACTTTATTGATCAAACTTGTATGTTTAAGAAATAATGGTAATGGAAATTGGATAGAGTTGGAGGAGCCGACCAATCACATCATGAATGAGAAAAGCAAAATCACGGATCTCACAACATTACAAAAACAATTAATCATATGACTAGTCATTCATGCATTCACGGATTCACAATCTCTCTCTCTCTCTCTAACCACCATGTTGATGTCGAAGTGTACCCCCTTTCTCTGCATCGCTGTAGTGATCCTTTCATGTTTCTGATAAGAACTAACAATCATGCATGTACTCTTAATCATTTACAAATTTCACCCGTTAAAATAACTAACAAATCATGTACATGTAACATTCGTTTTTATATATATATATATATATATAACTATATCCGTTCTAATAATACTGAAAATACCCTCCAATGGTGAGTCAACACGTGGTGCCAAGATCCCGAACAAACATATTGGCGAGGTGTCGAACAAGCCCTCACCAAACTGCAGATCAAGGCATAGCAAACGTGCCGAGTAGTACAAACCGTAATCAAGGAGCACCATTTCGGAAACCCTCAAGAGACTAACACCATAGGGAACTGAAAGCTCTTAGTAAATCAGACTCCTATTAAAAAATGAAGAGAGAGGATCCACTCTTGAAAAACTTTTTTAAGAATAAGGGAGGAAAAAAATTTTCCAAACTATAATTGGACTACTCGGGACAATATAAAAATGGGCATCGACACCAAGAAATTTTAAGTATCGGAACTCGTAACTTTTGATTACTAATAAAGGGAGAGTTCCGAGTACAAGAGCACTCTCAATTTCTAAATAACCCTGGATTGACTTGAACATCGAAGAGTCTCCCGAGAATCAACTCGGTGACTCTATAGCTTTCTCTTCTCCATTGCATGTCATCGAAGATCAACCGAACAATCTCCAACATGACAGATAGTTCGACCATCCTGATACATCGGACACCCAAGCAAGTTTTGGCATCATAAGATTCAATTATTAATCTCAATGCATATGCAGGGATAGCCCACACAATGGGATCCCAAGGATCATTATTTGAGCATATATGTAATATTGATCCGGTTGAAGATGGATATGCACATAAGAATGCCTAGCCATTATATATATATATACGAATACCCACTCCATACACACGGGATTGTATAGGGAGACAACTTCCATATATGTCATACCCATTTCCAATTCGATTGATTGGTCTCCTTTCTTGTGCAAAAATTATTAAGCATGGAATTCCATGTAGATGCATGCTTTTATGTAAATAGACCAAATTTAAGGCCTAGCTAGCGAGTTAGCTATGATTGTTGGTTTTTTCTTGTCTTCCTAAAGATACCAATAGACCCTAATTGAGGCCATAGTGGTGGCACCAACACCAAATATTTGTTGAATTGGAGATAATTTATGCAAAAAATAAATGAGAAAATTAACTTGCTACTTGCTAGTAATATGAGTACTACTCAAGTGCAAAATTATTCAAGTACATGTCTCAAGATGTGAAGACTAATATTCACACCGGATTGATATTACCCAACCAAATAGTATATAAGTAAAGATGCTACACCTCTCACACAAGAACACGTATGAATAAAGTCTCGAGCTCACAGATTGGGTAATCCATTGAGAAGTCGGCCATATATACCAACCGAATGGTATATAAGTATATAATGTTTTTCACCTCTCACACAAGAAGGCCTATAAATAAAGTTTTGAGACCACATATTGGGTATCGGTTGAGAAATGAGCCTATATCGGATCAAAGAGTACAATATTCTTGTGTGGGGTCTAGTTTTACATGCACATCTTGTACTTTTTTTTGACCAAATTAAACCCACCATGTTAAAGCTCATCTTCTATAGCAAGCTAATGAAAAGTAGTTGATGGTATAAAACAACAAGGATATATATATATTCATTCACTTTTAGGGTATGTTGCCAACTAGCATAATTTGGCATTTGCTTTATGAGCAAACCAATCTTCACGTGACATGCCCACTAGGGTTTTCTTTGTTTCCTTCTTCACTCCCATTATAAAACCCTCCTACACTATTCTTCTTCACTCCTCAATAACTCTTCCTTTCTTTCTTTGAAGAAATTAATCATGGAGCCCTCAAAGGTGTCAGCAATTCTCTTCATTTCTATGCTCTTCATTTCCTCAATCACACCAATTCTTGGACATTGTGGTTCATGTGGAAAGCCACCACCAAAACACAAACACCCCAAACACCCACCTAAAAAGGGTCCTATCACACTCCCTCCAGTCCACTTGCCTCCATTGCCAGTCCCAATTCCTCCAGTGACTACTCCTCCGGTGACCGTCCCGCCGGTTCCAAAAATCCCAATTCCTCCAGTGACTACTCCTCCGGTGACCATTCCTCCTGTTCCCAAAATCCCAATTCCTCCAGTGACTGTTCCTCCAGTGACAAATCCACCATCAAAAGGAAAACCATGCCCACCACCACCACCAAAAAAGGACACTTGCCCAATTGACACACTGAAATTGGGTGTTTGTGTGGATCTTCTTGGAGGGTTGGTGCATATTGGCGTTGGAGATCCTGCTGTGAATCAATGCTGCCCAATTCTTAAAGGACTTGCAGAGCTTGAAGCTGCAGTGTGCCTGTGCACAACTCTTAAAATCAAGGCTCTCAACCTTAGTGTCTATGTTCCAATTGCTCTTCAGCTTCTTATCACTTGTGGGAAGACACCTCCTCCTGGTTACACTTGCTCCCTCTAGATGATCAAAGTTAAGTATTTTGCATCAATAATCATCATATATTTTTTTATTTCAAGGCAATGATTAGGAAATTATGCATGAACACCCCCTTAATTTGTGTGTAAGTAATTTTAAAAAGGGTATTTATGTAATTACAAAAATCTTAAGTGGCAATAATGAGGAATGTTGGGTAATCTAAATCTAGTTATGATAGAAATTTTAGCAGCCGGTATCTCAGTTATCCGAACTGCTAAGTTATACGCATAAGATTTCATATACATCACGTGGGACGTGTGGAGCGCACAAATTCACTTGGATACCCAACTGTTGGGATTTTATCATTTTTGATATGGATATCTATATTGTGCTCTATATGTAAATATTTATATATTATAAGAAAAACATGAATGGTTAATTTGACTAATAGGGTTCACAATTTTATGGGTTTGCAGGTCGTCAGATTTCATGGATGAACAGTTGATATCGACATGAGAGGATGTCGATTGAGCCTGCTTTTATCTCTCTCTCTCTTCTCTGGGTTTTCAATTCAATGATTGGAATTGTTATTATTGTTGATGTGTTCTTTATCTTTTGTACAACTATTTCTTTTATAGTGGGGATTGTTTAATGTTTAGCAATGTGCTTGCTTTTCTCCCTTTGACCGAGGAAAATGGTCCAGGATGACTTTATTTGACTTCACTTTCTTTGATTTTCCACGTTCACTTCTTCTTTTCAATGGTCGATGCTTGAACTAATGCTTAATCGAGGACCTTAATTAATTGAATCAATGTCTAGTGTAATGTAACCAATAACAGGTGTACATAGTATGTGGGGTAAAAAGTTTTGTTTACATTCTATATGTCGACCTTGACCCATCATTGCAAAAGTTTTGTGCATAAAAGTTTTTTTTTTGACGAGGGAATCCTTTGAAAGCCTAGCCCATCGGATTAGACCCCAATGATAAATTTATAGACCACATGCAATACCTGTAAATCACATGGACCAATTAAGAGTGCGAAAATAACATCAAATCACGTTAGCGTTTGTGCGGAGAAGTTGTTTACCTTTTACTTATATTTTGGAAATATATGGTTAGATTGTGAAAAGACTACTTACTTTTTACTAGTAACTGTGAATGATGGAGGGTAGGACTAAGAAAGAAGCTTCCTTACCATGTTAAAGCAAATTCATGTAATATCTGTAAATCATAGGACCGATTAAGAGTGTGAAAATAACGTCAAATCACGTTAGTGTTTGTGCGTAGAAGTTGTTTACCTTTTACTTATGTTTTGGAAATATATGGTTAGATTGTGAAGAGACTACTTACTTTTTACTAGTAACTGTAAATGATGGAGGGTAGGACTAAGAAAGAAGCTTCCTTACCATGTTAAAGCAAATTAGACCCTATCTATATATATGATATATCTACGGTGAAACTAAGTAGGGACCAGTTTGAGATTGGCCACATGATTCTTGTTTGTCCCTTTCTCCCATAAAAGCATGTGATGCCCTGTTTTGCTGATAGGGTTCATTCTAGTACAGATCAAGATATTCCTTGTTTATTGATATACAGTGAGATCTTCTGATACTAATTAAGTTGATTGTAAGATTAGAGACAAGTCAATCATCAATGCAATAAGAATTTAGAATTATATAGATAAAAGTGTCAAGGCTTCTAAAAAGTCTCATATTGGTTTGATGTAACCCAACGATGTGTTTGTCTTATAAATGTAAGCCCAACATTATGCACTTGAATCGTCTTTTGAAGGACAAAGTCACTCGGGTCTCAAACCCAAAAGGGATACAATATCTCAAGTGGATTAACCTAACATCTCTTTTCAGATTATAACAAAAAGAGATATCAATCAATATTTTGTAAATTTGAAACAATAAGAGATGTGCTTTTATGTCATCTCATGCATAGAAAGAGAATCAATAATTTGGGTTGAAGGACCCGAAATGCCTTCCATGGTGTGTCAGACAGACATGTGGGTCAAGATTAGTATTCAGATGGACCCTCAATGTGCATGGGGTCTCAAGCTGTTCTCTTGGTTTCCCTCCCTAGTACCTACCGTAACAGGTCAATAATGTAGCATGGTGTGTCTATTACTCATGGTATTATTGGATGACTAATGGTTATCTCACGTTTTCATGAACCAAACAAACATGTTTACAATCCCTTTTCTAACCCTCTTTCCCTTTTTTCTTTCTTTTTTCATGGAGTTTCGTGAAAAATTAGTGTGAACGGAAAAAAGCAGGTATTTGACAATGATGGCTCGTGTAACTCAATACACAAATAAGACAACAATATCATATCCATTGCTTGCCCGAATGGGCTTCCTCCCTCCAGTTGTATCCTGTAAGCAATGATCTCAAGACAAAATTGCTTGATAGAGAAGTTACTGAAGGAACCAAAGAAAGAGATTTAAACCAAACGGAGAAAAACCCACATCATTCCTCTCTGGTCTCTACCAACAACAATGAACAGTCCACTAGTCAAGTATTCCTTCAACTGATGAGAAATTCAAGTCCAGCATGAACAAAAACTTTCTATTCCTCTATTCGATTTCAAGAACAGTAAATGATATATCTACTATTGAATGACAAATAGATTACCCACTAAAACATGAAAACAAGAATTACACTCAGCTTCGAGAGGTGGACATTTTGCTCTAACCACAAAACCCAGCCGCACCACCGACTAATCAACCCTAGATACGGGGAAGCAGAAAAGAATAAATGGTAAAACAAAAAAAGAGAGATTATTCTCTAAAATTGGACTATACTTATGTTACAAATCCCTCTACAAGGATTGATGATCTAACTGCTAACTAAAATTTGAAAATTTTAGATGTTACCGGGATGACCATCAAGAAGACTTACTCACTTGTAAACTGCTGGGAAGAAACCTGACATGACTACATTCTTTTAACTTGGCAAGAGCTTCTTGTGACTTACCAAACGTAAGATCCAAGTAAACTGCAGTCAATGTTGCTTGCGGATTATTTGGCATCAGGGACAATGCTTCAGTCACAAAATGGCGAGCTCGATCAAATTCACCTTGCATTGCAGACAAGGCAGCAAAATTTGCAGAAAGCACTCCACGTGCTTCATCTGGCTTGAGGAAGAGAGAACCTTGTGTACCCTCTTGAGGGGCACTCTTGACAGACCCAAATACTCCATTCAACTCTTCACAATCTACTGTTCTCTCAACTTGCAGTTGCTCCAAGTCCTGATGGTTGAATGGAAATTCAAAGCTGTTTCCTCCAGACAAATAAACCAACAAATGGTCAGCCGCTTCCTTTGGCTTGTTTAACATGCAGAGGGCCTCTGCTGCATACACATGACCTAGAAAAATATAAATCTTTGAACATTCCGCTAGTTCCAGAAGAGATCTCGCTGTCGACAAGGCCTTCAAAGGGTTTTTTAGTTCCAACTCAATATAAGCCAAATTAGCCAGAAGAGCTTGCTTAATCATCTGATTTTCCCTTCTTTGAACGTCTTCATGATAGGAAAGGGAATTCTGAATAATATCCTGACTTGATGTTTTTTGCTCTTTTGAATCCCCATTCGCATCGATCTGACTCAAGCTTGTTGATAAAGTTGACGCCTTCAAATTGGTACTCGGTAACTTCTTGTGATTAGAGTTTTTAAACGATGTTTCACTCAATTCGTTTTCCTCCAAGGAGATACTAGAAGGCAAACTGGACTCCCCATAAGGTGGTGGCTCAGAAGCGTTTAGTATGTGCAAAGCATTAAAAAGGCACTGCCGTGCAAGTGGCAGAGAGAGTTTGGGCTGCCCGTCACTTCCCAAAACAGCATTATTCTTTTCAATAGAATCTACCAGTCCATTTCTCGTGCTTCCATTTTCCACAGCGAGATGTCTCCACTTGCCCTTGCCGATAACATGAACTTTGATGTCTAGCCCAGCCTGACTAACGTTTAACAATCCCCTAGCAAACGCAATCAAACAGCATTCAGCGAGTCGGAGCCACAGGAGAGGTCGATTATAGAACATTACACTTGCTTTCTGGAAACAACGAGCAGCGAGTAAGGGTTTTCCACAAACCAAATACTGCACACCGCAGTTATAAGTTATAAGGAGCGATTTATCCTGTGAGAAAGTCAACAGCTTCAGAGGCTTCTCTTTCCGAAGAGATGAGCTATTACTCAGAGCCTTGGAAAACAATATTGATGCTGTATGGCATTTCCCAAGCTGATAATAAATGCATCCAAGATTATTGTGAAACATGCTCATACTCCCTGTTTCTGTGCGGTTGCCTGATGCCATCAACAGCTTGATGGCTTTGCGGTGGTTTCCACGAGAATATTCAAGCTGAGCCTTCAAAAAGAGAGCCATGGAAGAATCCCTTCCACGTGCAATGTTCATAGCATGCTTAACTTCACGCTTTGCTTGTTTTAGGTTCCCAGTGAGAAGCAGAAACCTAACCTTGTAAAGTTGCAGTTTGAGCTTGACATCTACATTTGTGATAGACCTATCAGATGGCGTCCTTGAGAAATCATTTGAAGGTGAAACACCAACTGGTCTTTGCAAGTTCTGTCCACCAATATCAAGCGAAAACATGGAATCATATTCTAGTGTGTCATCTGACAAAGTTCTTGATAAAGGATTCTCTGTGGCATTTACACCAGAAGCAGAATCTGAATTAGCAGCATCCGTCACGGATGCATCGGTTGGGACAGAAGATGATTTTGTGACAAGGTTTGCAGCTTGCTGCTGTCCCACGCTTCCATTGTCACTTTGGCTCAGACAACCAACCCCGTATGTTTTCTCCAGATACAGTAGCACATTCTAAAGAAAAGATAAAAATAGAATCAAAAGTAAAATCACCAAGCATTAATCTCGTGCTGCCACAAAATTCATAACAAGTATACTAACACAAGGAATACATCTCAAAAAGTTGCAGCATAACTCAACGGAGAAGAGCATGATATGTCGGGCTTTTTTTCTATAAGTAAGATATGTGAAAAGTAAAACTATGCCCCGATCAAAACCATAATCTGAAGAAGGTTAGGTAACAAGAAACCACTCCATGATAGTTTAAATTATCTGCGAAGGAGGCACGCCAAGGAGATCATGTTAAACAGAACTATCAACCATGCCCTGACAAGAAAAATAATATAGATTGTGGTAGGGTGCAATGCCATGAAAACTCGGTTATGTCGATATTTCACTTTCTTTAACCAAAGGCACTCCCAGCTCATAAATAAGGAAATCCATGTTAAGTTAATAACAAAGGGGTTTGGCACCTTAGTCCTGGTGGTAGCCACCCCATTCCCCCCACCCCCTTCCTTTTTACATTAGGTCATCCTACCCTCCCGCAAAAGTCAAAAAAAAGGGTTGATAATTAAGAATATAATATTTATTTTGAGAAGGTGAAGAAAAGAAAACAGAAGTGATAGGGATCCCAGTCATCCCAGTAACCAATCATGTCCCTTGATTGATGTACATCAGATTTTGTGGGCCCCTACACTTACATCAATCAATGGCTAAGATTGGTTACTAGGATGACTCGGATCCCAAACATTTTTGAAAAGAAAAACAAGCAGGATTTGTCAGGTTCCATCTAGGTTCTTATCATTAAAGCACAATAGCTGGACTGTAACAATACCCATGATCCCAAAGAAAAGATGTTTTATGCACACAAAAAGTACAGTTCTGTATATTGAACATCTTTTCTATGGTTTTAAATTACCCTCTCACCATATGTGGTCTTGCTAAAATTACGAGAAAGGTAAAAGCAATAAAGACCACATAAAGGCCACTTTAATGGTTACAAATGAACTGAGGAGGCCAACCCCATCACTCAATATTACAGCACTATCAATGAAACATAAATGCTAATTGGAGAACCACGTAATAAAGCTGGAAGCAGGGGAGACAGTCGCACAATTACAACGAGAACTTACAGCAGATTTTGATGCATCATTGCAAGCAAGTAAAACATCCAGCAACAGGAAGCAAACATTAAGAGCTGTTGTCTGTAGATAAGTAAATCAAGAGGAAGTTAGCAGGACACTGCGATCACCAAACCAAAAAGTATTACAGCTCAAGATTACAGACCTCATCTATGGGCTCAATATTTTGAAATAAAGGTTCCAGAACTGCTAAAGCCTTTGCATATTCATGAGCATGGAACCAAACAACTGCCTATACAGTCCAATATAGAACAGACACGTCATTCAAACCAGAAAATTAAAAAAAAAAATCGATAAGCGAATAACTTAAACAGTATCATTAACAGATTAACTAGACAGGGACCCAGGGAATATACCATGTTTAGTGTTGCCAAAGAAGTGTCAAATTCATCCACATAAACAATACTTGCACTACTTCCATCACCATATTGATTACCACTTCCTTTAGGCAAGGAGTTGAGTTTATTTCTGATATCCAACTGCTCTTCAGAATCTTGAGCAAGCCTTTTGTTTCTCATCTGAGTCAAAACCAACAAAAGGAGATGAGAAGATTTTTGAACAAATATGAAACAGTTCACAGCAGTTCAGATATATGATGTGGGTGTATGAGTATACTTGCAAGTTCATATGTAGAAACACAGGAGTGGACCAAAAGGTACGTGACCTGGTCCGAACAACTTTTCTCAAGAAAAATAGAGGCAGAAACGCTGGTTTTTGGCTAAAAGATTTAACTGCTTGTTGTCTATATTTGATAATCTGAGAATTAATAATGCTACCAGTTTCACAAAGAGCTAGCATTAAAAGATACATACACAATTTCTAAGGATGTGAATTACTACAATGCCACAACTTTGGCAGAAATTTTGTAAACAATTTAAAGAGGTTGACAGTTACTACATACCCACAACCTCGGCAGAAATTTTGTGTGCTCGTTAATTAGTTGTCACACTAGTCACTCATGACAACAACTGAGGTAAAGAGAATATGAACTTACAAGCAAGCTTCCAATTTATATTACAATAAAATGCATCTATAAACTTCATTCAGAAGGCACCATCGGAAATTCATCCAAATTCCATTCTGAGTAATGTCTCATTTTCCCTCTTTTTTCCTCTTGCTCAGAAAAATATCATCTGTCTTCGCATAAAAGGAAACTATATGAAAGGTTCAAATGTTTGTAATAAAGCACATAAATATAATAGAAACATCGTAATTTTGGAAAGGAAAAGAACATATGTTTTTAATTGAGTATACGAACTAGGTTTAGCATAGCATTTTCCTTGGGTTGCAGAATGATGTGCTTGCATGCATGGGGAAGCGAAACATTTTCACCTTCACATCCATGTTTCAAGTCACTTATTGACTTATCAGAAAGAACAACAATCCCCGCACATTACAATGTTACAAACATCAATTTTGCAATGCAAAATCTCAATGCAGTCTATAAATAATAGGTGTATTCATTGTGTTGATAAATGATGGTATTACATAAATCACAACAGACTTGGGGAGGGTTTTCTTATACCTTGACATCATCGAGTGCTTCAATCAACTTTTTTGGATCAGAACAACCATCACGACAGCATTCTGCAATTACAATGTTATGAATAACCTGGAACATTCACCAACAAAAAAATGAATATAACTTAGAAGAATATCAAAAAGATTAAAAAGAGAAAATATCAGAAAATACCACAGCATAAAAATGAGAACTCAACAACTGCTACGTCAAGAAGAGCCTAGAACATCTACATTGATTTAGAAATCAAGAAACACAACATGAAGGCATGCATAATTTGAACGCCATTTAAGTTAAATTGAGTCACAAACATCAGGTCTATAACCATTTAAATAATTGTGTATAGAAACAGAAACATGCGAAAGGATTAATCAACAGGTCTTGATCATGATATGCAAAAAAAAGACCCTAACATAGTAACGTTGCCCATAACAAGGTAAACAAAGCTCCTCAAAACTGAATTAAGCAAAATGTAATGTAGTAGTGATTATCCAAATGGAATTAACTTGTTAATGTAAAATTCGCAAAACCAACAGCCAAATATAAAACAAATGGTCCAATTGATGACCCACTCAATATGAATGCAAAGAGCTAAATGAACCCCTCATTTACTATTCAAACAAAATTATCATCAAACTGACAAGGGCTAATGTACAAAATGTCTAAAAGATCAAGACTTATGCTTCTCAATAAAGTGCAAATCATTGCATGAAAACAATCAATATCACAGCTGGAGCTGTTCTAATCTCCTGATCAGTTCATGGCAGTGCCTACTTACCCTACATACTACAAGGACCTTCGTGGCAGAAAATTTCAGTATTATAAATAAAACCACTCTTTCGCTGCCGTAACTGCCCACAAATATAAACTTGAGTGAAGAAAATATATCAAAAATTATGAACAGGTTTCTTTTTTTTTAAATGGGAAAATATAT
Organism: Tripterygium wilfordii; assembly: GCF_013401445.1. Taxonomy (NCBI): domain Eukaryota; kingdom Viridiplantae; phylum Streptophyta; class Magnoliopsida; order Celastrales; family Celastraceae; genus Tripterygium; species Tripterygium wilfordii. The sequence goes on from NC_052235.1 coordinate 15,553,723, forward strand.
ATCCAATATTATAATGCTATTTGCTTATTTGATAGTTCACAGATGAAGTTCTCAAAAGAAAAGTTGAACCTATCTAAAAAATAAAGGACTCAGCTCAAATGCTAAAATGTACAGTTTGGAGCTTGGACTACCATCATGGTCAAGCAGAAGCGCAAATACAATAACAGTGACATATTTCCTTTGAAAGGAAAATAATGTTATTCAAAAGGTTCAAAGAAGGGGCAACAAAGCTTACAAAGAGGAAAGACAGATAGCCTCAAGAAGTGCATTAGCGCATATAGTTTTTGTTAGGTGATCCAATTTATTCAGTAATGCCCCAAAATGTAATCTTACAAGTAGAAGTTCACTAAATGAATGCCATGAAGGCCCAAGTCTCGCTTGAAGGCTAAAGGGCTGCTAGGCCTCTCCTCACTTCACACGACCACTCAGAGCGCCTTCGACAACAATGCTTTATATACTAGGCCACACAACAAAAACCCTAATCTTGAAACGAACATCAACATAAAAATAAAGCTTAGACATCAATCAGATAGCAACCTCCATCTGTTCTAGTCATTTCTATCCAATAGCCTTTCTTCTTTCAATTTTACACTTGCAATTACACCATATATGGATCAGTGAAGATTTCTTTTTCTTCAATTCAATTCATGCACCCAGAAAAATTATTTGTAAGTTGATTAACACAACCTAGCTGAATATTAACACAACTATATCCCCCACAAACATATATTATCCACTCAACAAAGTCAAGTTGCCACACCTCGGATTCAGAACATGTAGCAACAAAGCACAACAATTTAGAAATCTCCTCCATGAATCCGGGGAAGGGAACACAACAACAAACAAAAGCCACATGCACGTCCCACCAGAAACAAAATGGCAATACCACTCACTCAAGGATCCGCACATAGCAAACCACACAAACCATTACTTCGATATCACCGTTTATCGAAGCAAATTCCTCCACACATAAGCATATGCGTACAAACATCAGCACACGGAGGAGTTATGTATGTTCTCAACTACCTTGGGATCGTCGGGCTTCTTCTGCAATAGCTGATTCAAGACCTCAAGGCACTCGACATACCGACGAGCCTGGAAGTGGAGGTAGGCTTCCTTGGCGATAGCAGCAGTAGCGGTAAAGAAGGCATCATCATCACCGGCGTTAGAGGAGGACACGTCTCGATTCGACGCAGGCAATTGAGAAGATGAATCTCGCGAATCCATGATCAGATCGACAAATACCACTCGTCTGGAACCCCCACTTGTATATCCGAATGCAGATACGGAAAAACCCTAGCTATATTTTTCACTGAAATCTGGATAGAAATGAACCGCGCAATTTGAACTTCATCCGAAATCGAAGGTAAAGCCCTAGGGTTTTGGAGAGAGCATGAGCATAGGTTTCCGCTTCAGATGTGCCTGATGCTTTGCAGAGTGAGATATAACGAGACCAATTTGGGGGGAGAGATGCGGATAGAGAGAGAAAATGTGAGTTCGGGTTGCTGGGTTATTACGACTTACGAGTTACGAGTCCGAGGTGAGTTAACATGAATGTGGGTTTTGCTTATATTTCTTTATTTTATTTTATTGGTTAGCTTTTTATTTTCGTAAGCTATTTAAACATTTTTTTAAAAACAGAACTTAACCAACTCTAAAATTAAAAAAGAATTTATGTTCACACATCATAACCAATCAAACCATCAAAGTGCTAATGTGCCATAGATCATAAACATCTCAAGTTAGGCACCAATGAACACATTAATTTATCTATGTCGTACAGATCCTTCATTGTCTAGACACAACGACGCAATTATTAAGTACAAGTTTTACCATTGAGTTAATAATCTCTCACGTGAGTCTCCCATTGGGGTACGCAATGTCAAAAATGAGAGAAATTATACCTCCTCTTTTATTTTTTACGTCCCCACATCGCCACATGGAAGAATCATGGGGACGTTGTTAGGGCTCATGATGCCAAAAGCGAGAGATACCTCATCTTTCTATTTATTTATTTTTACGTCTCCATGTCGTTATATAGAAGGGACATGGGGACATTAAAAAAATATCATGATCCGAGTCTTTATCAGAAATGTGTATTATCTAGTATTGTTTTGGGGCCATGTGTATAATATTTATTTAATTAATGTGTATTATTCTTTATGAATAGGGCAAAACACACCCTGAAACTTCCATTAAAAACCAAACACAATAACAGAACAGGACTACCATTGAGTCGAGAGCTTGTTCAGAAAAAGAAGCTTCATATAAACACAGTTTAACAAGAATATGAAATTCTACAATTCTACTATAATTTATACTGTATATGATACATTTTTTTTTTTGATAAATATAATACAATCGACCAATAGGAAATAACAATAAAGACACTATTACCAACTTTTATGTGCTCTCTGAAGCTCTACAAGTTATTTCCAACATCAAGCCTATAGTTTCAAACAAAAGGAACACATCCCATTTGAGAGCCACATGCTGTTGATTCCAATGCCATGGATGATTTTGAGGAGGTAAGAGCCAACAAACGGAAAGGAAGAGATGGCAGATAACAAGATAACCACGGTTACCAGAATCTGTTTCCAATAGTGAAAGATTTCCACACCATCAATGCTATCATTAAGTCATTCAGCTCTTCGTCTCCATATCCGCAATTGCTAAATCTCTGCAGCTCTTCTCGGCTCGGCTCTTCCAAGCAAGACTCTGGATTCTATATTTCTTGACTCTCTTGAGAGTCCCCATTACCTTGTGAAAAATCTACATTAGTATAAGTTTTGATTCCCGCACCATGTCCACTACAATCCCTCTCCCTTCCTTGCTGAGCGCGCCTGACTTCTTTTTGATGCTCGGTTAGTTCTATCCGCTTGCGTTTCAAACTAGAACACACCTTAACTGTTTGCTCAGATTGGTTCAGTGTATCCTCCACTAACTCTACTCTTTTTGATATGCTGTTGTTAGTAGCAGTAGCCCTATATCGATGACGAGCAAGGACCTCCGATGTGGATTGACATTTTACAAGAAATGGCAGGTTTCTCTTCTGAAGAGTTATTCTCTTGTTTCTGGAGAGTTTGTCTAAGACATTGACTAAATTCTGGGGAAATTGTAAGTTGATCTGCTCCCCATATGTGGAATTCCAAAAGGCAATTGTAGGCTCTGATATAGACGAATTGGGGTGATCAAGTGTCATCTCCAATAGAGGTGCATGGAGTTTGAGAGAGGCAGAGTCAAAAACTATTGGTGGCTGACACCTCCTTAAACAAAGAAGAATTTCTTCCCATAAAAGCTGAAGTTGATTACTGACGCTATCATCTTCTATAAGAGAAAGCCATTTAAGAAGTGGATAGGATATCATCTGCAAGAAAGTACAAGAGAGATTTATATGTTAGCTCAAAAGGGACAAAGGTTTCAAGATGTCGGTAGTTGAAAAGAACCAACTGATCACTAGCGCCTCTAAAGATGTTTCAGATCAAATAAGATGACAAACAACATGATGGCAGGAAGCAAGGTTATTTTATTATCAACCAGCCATACTGCTATGAATGGTGGCTCAATACACCTTCCCAGAACAGCTTCAAGCAAACTTTATGGCAACATGGCATGCACAGTGTATTAGAAATGAGAGGGTTACAAACCTCAATGAACGAAATAATTCTTTGCTTCAAATGAAGGCAGCACACTAAGCATGTTAAAGCAGAGAATACCCTGTAAATCTCATAAAGACGTGAGATACAGACATCAGTATTTTGCAAAGAAAAAATCAAGCGTAAAGCATACGAAACCAGTATTTTTTTACTTACCCTGACATCTCAAAATGGCCAGGTGATTTGTGTTTCTCTCTCTTTGTCCATGAAAACTCCAAGAATCTGTACCACGACATGAATATTAGCAGTGGCAACAGGGTTAATCAAGCAGCATAGGAAAACAAGATAAACAAATTCTTTCTTTTTCTCCTAAACTGACCCTTTGTCAACAATTCTTTCATGTAAGATATTTCTTGAATGGAATAATAGAAACTCATCTGAAATCCTTATCATCATAATAGAGATAAATTCACTTTGAATAAATAAGTTAAACAAATTATTGCCTTAGGAAGAAATAGATTATATCAGCTTACTATCATGTTCAATATCTCGTCGGGGCAAAGAACGCAACTTAGTATGAAACAACAGTATTCATCACAACATTTCCAACCCAAAAGAGCTTGAGGTACTACCAAACCACTTGACTAAACTATCATATTTCATTGACTATTTATGGGCTTTGCAAAAGTTCACCTAAACTCCATTGCCTCAACAACAAGCTCATCAGGAACAGCAGCCTAATAGAATTTATAAGTAATAATGAGTATATAAAAAATTGGCTTTTAAATATAGGAAAGACATCTCTCATTTGAAATTATCGGCAGCCAAGTTAATTTCGTTACACAAATCAGCTAGATGTCAATGAGGGTGTCTAGAGATTTATACATCAACAAGTGTATCCAAAACAGGGTACGATCAGATGCAAGCATGCAGCCTTGTTGCACCGCCAAAAGCGATGCAGTACAACCCTGCCATTGCCTAAGAAAATGTTGTGGGTAATGCGGCTTATTATATTGGATATTCCAAGTAAGCAAAATGTCAACACTTACCGGGCAGCAAAACCCAAGCGACAGTTGATTCCCCCTAATATTCCGTTATTTCCATCATGTTTACTTCTGTTTCCTTCTGAACTTGTCTCTGAAGTTGAGAACTGTTCCAGACCACATAGAACAATGCTGCCAAATAAATGAACGAAACCAAGATCCAGATTTTTGTCACTTAAATCACATTCAGTGTCAAATTCAAGCATGCTAGTATTTTTTTCAAAGCATTCGTTTAGCATTGAAAACAGCTCCTCAGGAAAGCATTGTATCGAAGACTCTAAGTTTGAGGAACTACAAGAAACATAAACTAACTTCCACACTTCAACAGCGCACCCAAACTCAAGTTTTTTCTCTGATAATTCATGGCTCTCAATTGGCAAGCCACTGATGTCCACTGGGATGATTCTTAGCTTGAGGCAGCAGCCTACAACAAATGGATACAATAAGAGATGGCACATGGTAAGATAACCAGGGCTATCAGACTGCAGTTTCAATAGAGAAACATTCTCCACACCATCAAGGCAATCTTTAAGTGCTTCAGCTATTGGTATCCATATCCATAAATAGCCAAATCCCAAGTATTTATATAATAAACCAACAGCTGCAGAAAGACTTTCCAGAGGATCGTATAAAAATAATATGAACTTAAAAAATGCATGGACTCGCTGTAGAATGAACTCTCTGCCATGTCCATTCAGGATTGACTCGTTTGCCTTACACATGTAGAGCACAACTAGATAAACTGCCGGTGAAACCATGTCCATGTAAGCAATGGAATTGATACCAGCAGGTATTGCATATCTACTATTATAAGCTAACTGCATGTTTTCTATGTGCTTTGGGTCCAGTGGAACCTTGTAAAGAGTGGATCCCAAGATTGAAGGCTCTAGCTCCTCAGTGACAACCTCTATAAACTGGAGGGCAGTAAGATGTAAGTCATTCCTTCCTCTGCCATCTGAATGTACATCTTCACAAGTCTTCTTCACAAAATGCAATAATGTATTCAAGCACATCATGATCTCATTATAAGTAGAAGATGAACTTTTTAACTCAACCTGGACCCCTTTCAAAACTGATCTAAGAATCCTTAAGGCCGCAACAGATGCTGAATTAACATTGTCGAGGGAAGCTGGTCCAGCTGATATATGGCTGGTGATAATATTTATCATCTTCAGAAAGAATTCGAACTGACTAAGGTCCCATGGCAACCATTTAACAGGATAATGTTTCAATGAGCATTTGGCAGATGTCCTAAGCATGCAGGCACCAGCTGATAAATTGTGACTCTCTTGACTATTGGATTTACTGTCTACATGTTGAAATTTTGCCAATATATAGTCGTCAAGCAGATCTAGGCAAAGATTCCATGACCATAAATTCTTACTGTTAGGTCCCATACAAAACACTGCTTGAAGGATTGGATCCAGTGTCAATTTTACAATTGATGGATGGTTGATCCAGGTGCCAAGTTTATCTAGTAGATAACACCACGTGCTCAAGGACGATGAGTGAACACATGCATCACATTTACTTGACATTATGCCTATCAGGGGTGTCATAATGAGCTTTATGCTACTACACATGCTACTAGCTGGAACTTTGCTGCTATTTTCCATGGAGGTTTTTCCTTCTTGAGCACTATTCTTTGTAGCTACATTTGTCACACAAGTAAAATCTGGGGGGTGAATAAGAGCATCAATAAGACCTTCGCATGCAACCTGCAAAACCAAATACATGACCAGTTTACTTAAAAACAGCGTTGAGGTGTTACTGTGACTAGGGCCATTCACTCCGTTCGAAAAAGAGAATTTCGTTAAACAGCACTGTAGTCATTGGGAGGCCTGAAGCTAACCCACGAAAAATTCAAAATATCAAACCTGCAAGCTTAGCACCAGAAAACTTCATCCGGAATCAGAAGAACACCATCTAAGCCAGCATTTTATGGCCCAAGCAATTGCTAACATATTAACTTGTACTGGCATGCTATCTACAGAAATCTGATCCTGGCATGAAAATGAATACCTGTGAAGCAACCTGGACTTGCGGATTTTTATCCAAAAATGTCTGTTCTGGTATCTTCAGCATATCATTAATTAAATGCCTGTTCTTCAAAGCACGTTGTCCTAATAAGCGAATAAACCATCCCCATGCTTGCATAGTTTGAAGTTTTCTCCCCTGATCCAACAGTTCTTTCATCCCAGCGAGCAATTTTCCATTCATATCTTCTGCAAGTGCCTGTCAATAAAAATACAATTGAATACTGTATTGAGTAGTAATTTTTTATATGACTGCATTTGTACATTAAGGATGAATCTCGGAAATTGAAAGTTTTAGTACCTTGGAGAGAAATGATGGAGGAGGAAATATCATAAATCTTATCGTCAATAGACACCTCTCTGACATATCACGCTCTCTCTTGTCAGCACTAAGAAGCCTTCTGTATATTGGAGGAGCCCATAAATGTGATGATTCTCTCATATTCTCACTTACTTGAGACGCCAACTTCTTAACAGCCTATAAAATAGTATCAGAAGATTAGGTGCAAATACAAAAAAGTGGGCTTTCAAATTCGATAGTTACCATAATCAATTACATAATATATCAGCTTAAAAGGTCTTGCAATGATAACCAAACAATTAATTTTCTCAAAAGTCAAAACTGGGAAAACTGCTTTATTTCCAGCTTCAGAAAAATCAAGAATTGATGTGCAGCTGCCAGATAAGATTGAGAATTTTGGTTTGTTCAAAAGGAAAAGCTGTAACTTTGTTTGAGTGGCTAACTTGCAAACAAATTTTTGTGCATAAATTTTTGATTATTGATTTTACTAGCCAAATTTACCTAAAAAGAAAGAGGATAACGTTTAACAATGTGTAATCCTCAATGGTATAAGAAAATCAAAATTTAAATAAACATCAAGTTCAGTACCTGCAACATGCAAATGAATATCAGGACGAACATAAAATCTAATGACTATATGAAAACTTTAAATTGTGCTATACCTGCATAGCCTCAAACGTCGTAGATAAGGAGCCAATGGGATTGTCAAGGGCATGAACAACTGCCCGCAAGAACAAATGGAAGTGAGAAGACAGAAATGATGCATTGATTTGCTGAACGGATATACACCAAATGCCCAAATTAGAAATGGTCTGTGATGGAACAACAAACATATACAGTCATTGGAAATTACAGGTTATCAAAACAATTGAAAACAATTATTTCTCAGTTAATGGACATGCACCTTCATTTTCGTGGATGTGATGAGTTTAGCCAATGATTGAAGAACTAACATTATGTCATCCGCTGCAACACGATAAAAAAAGATGAATTCATTAACAATAGAACATCCCCTGTAGGAAACTCCACATAATACAAACAGCAACAAGCCAACAACAGTCACAGTCCAATGTCCAGAGACCGTTTTGTTTAAAAAGTTCCACTGTGTTCCTTCATGAATGATCGTGCTGCTTATTTTATTGAACTGATATTCAATTAAGTGTTCCTGTCTCCCTTTTTTTCTTCGCTGAATGTGATTACTGTTGTCTACTTATCTTATTAATAAAAGGAAAACTCAACAGTAGCAAATTATCAGATTGGGACGCACAACTAGCAAGTATTCCAGCCTAGAAAGAAACTCCAGCTTATACAACAGACCTCCGCGAATTGCCCATGTCAGGTATCATAATCCAAATCGAGCAAAACATGGTACAAGGAATTAAGGAACAAAATTCATTTCTTTTAATTACTAATTCGCAGCCTGTGTACCTGAAATTGAGGCAACAATGGATGGATGGTATATCATGAATCCCAAACACTTCAAGGCCTGTGCAGCACTGAAATCAAAAGAAGACAGACATTAATTCAAATTTTGGAAAGAACAAAGGCCTTTTGTGAATACAGAGAGAAGAAACCCCAATTCACACGAAAATAAAATAAACATAAAAGCTATTGATGCATAACTCACATTTCTTCGTCATCATCCGCTATATCCACAGCTATCAATGAGATAAGAGCATGAGCTCCATCGGCCAGTCCTCCGATTGAAGACTGATCGTTACATGAGTGTTCCTGGAGGTGTAGGAGAGTCGAGTAACCAAAAGACTTGTCCGAATTCGATTCTGAACGAATTAGAGCTTTGGTTTCTTCGAGCTGATTGGAGAAGTTCGACATTGTTGAACGGATTTAGAGGATGAGGTGAAAAATCTTACGAGGCGAAACCCTAATTTGAGGGTTTTATTTTGGTTCCTGCTGCTTCTTCTTTTTTCGCGCCAAACCTTGTGCTTGATTCGGAGTAGCAACTCGTGTGGCGGGTACGAAGGATCTGTTTGGCTTGTTGGCAATTTCGCCCAAAACTTAACGCGAGTTAGTTTCCGGTATCGGATAATCCAAAACAATGTCTACATCGCACTTGTGCTAATACATAAGACTAACAATTACCCTCGAAAATTTAGAAATTTACAATCAATTAATGAATTGTGATCACGCGTCGGGTTTGACCCAACTTACCACGTTAGATGGAAAATTTTGTGCGTACGACCTTAACGATCCGAGTTTAAGCTCATATATATCATGTTCAAAGGACAAATTTGTAGGATATCGTTCTCGATTAGCCAAACAAAAAAGAATGTTTGAGTCAAATCAAGTTGAGCTACTGTAAACCCTAGTTTGTTCTAAAATTGATTTATAACTCGAATTGTTCATTAAACGAACCAAATTATACTCTTGGACTTTTCAAGATTACTTGAGCCTTTATAATAAATAAACTCCAAGTTAAAAACTAAATCAACTCATTTGTTATATATCAAAATTAAATCAAGCATTTATATAGTCACTTTATGATGTAGAACATGTTGCATAAAGGTTTATGCATCATTGTCTAATAGAAATCAAAAACTTATACCAGTAGCTATGCCACTAGCCCGGTCACTTTTCGGCCAAATTAGCATCTTTGCCATTATAAGAAATATTTGTTTCTTTTATATCTTTTTATTTAGAAGTTTGAATTGTGATTCATCGATTATGACTTGTTCCGAATTATCAATGGTATTACTTTGTAGACACTAGACGGTATTGATTTGTGGATCTAACCCGATTTTATAATTTTTGGCATATTTGTCAATTTTTAGGGTTTCCTTATTTTTGTTTAAATAAGATTGTAAAGCTGGGCTAAGTAATCTTGAAATAAAATAAATCTACGTTTTCAAAATATCGTTTGTGTTTCTTCTTTCTTGTAGGTATTGATGTAGTTCATATCTTTGACTCATTTCCATTTTGTGGTACTCTCTAACAACATTTCTATTCACTTGAGCCTCTACTTATTGGGAGCATGACTTGATCTAGCGGCCAAATTTTCTATTTTGAATCCCGTGTTTAAGAGGTCACAAATTCAAAACCCTTGATCCTATATGCCTACTCACATTCATGATATTATTCGTTTTGAATTATCTAGTTCTCGTAGATATATCGGGTCCGCACGACTTTGTTCATCTTGGGTTTTCTCACTTAATGGTCCTTAAACTCAAGAAAATGTCTCATACATGTGAGAGAGGGCTTACACTTATAAACCTACGTCATTTGGTTTAACCAAACAATGTGGGACAAATAACTTTCGTACACTCTCATAAAAATGTTTTCCATAGTTTCGTGAGCCTTTATACCGAACAATTCATTTTTTAATACATCTAAATTTAGTAAAGCACTTATAGGATCACTCTCGGACAACATTTCCATTCACCTATGCCTTGGAAGTATGACTTTATCTAGTGGCCAAATTTTCTATCTTGAGGCTCATATTTCAAGAGGTCACGGGTTCAAAAAAACTCATAATTCTATTTGCCTAAAAATAAAGTGGTGCTTTAGATAGTCCATGCGGCATTGCTTTTAAAATTTTAATAGTCTATAGATGAATCAAACTTCTATACCAACCACACTCAAACCTTTCTTAGAAAAAATAATTAAGAACGGTGTAACGATGTAATCTCCAGTCGTGTCGTGGATAACTTTATCCGCACTCTTTCTTTGAAATAGCAAAGTTTGCAAATGACATTTACCCTACCAATCATAATCCGACTATGAAAATTTGCAGACTTTCCACTCTTTCCAGGTACGCATGTCTCCAAAGTGGGTGGTCCAAGAAAAGCAAAATCCCAACAAACGAAAGCATATTCTCAAGACCCCAAAGAATCCTTTAACTCGATCACTCTTCTCGAGTATGCCAAACAAGACGCGCGCTCTCTAATGACTCCAGGTGGCGGACGTTATGTAGGGTCTGTTTGAGAATGTGTTGTGTTTTGATCTCTTACAATGAGGTGAGGTGAATTCCGAAATTATGATTAGAGTAGGTGAGTGCAATGACAAAAAAGTGTTTGGTACACTAATGTTATGGTGAGGACCGTGAGGTGGGAGTAAATTTTGATATTGTTCATAGAAATTAATTAATTTTTGGGTGAACTTTTTTTATCAGAAAAATGACAATTTCAATCAAAAATATAAGTGAAATAATAAAATTGATTGAGAAAAAAATTGAAAAAATTGTTTTTGACGTTAAAAATGTCGTAAACCGCGTTGCTTCAGGAGGGAAAACAACTCCTTACAACTTCATACTGACTTGGTGCAATAATACCATAATACATCGTTCGACCAGCCATTTTTCTGTCTTAACGTAACGCGTTCAAGTCAAAAGCGGTGCGATTGGGGTGCAAACACAGTCCAATTGTTATTGGACGATCCGCGAGTATTCGGTTTTTGATATACTCGCTAGATTTTACGTGTACAGCTATATTCGTTTTTGTCTTATTGAACGGCTTAGGATCTTGTCGTCATGCGCGTCCCGTATATTTTTATAACTCCCATGGAGATCCGTGTCTGAATAAGATATTTTTGTCCTGCAAAAGGCGTTGCAGATCTTGCACCTGCACGTGCTATGGTCCTCTTGTTGCCCTATAACAGCATGACACGTATGTGGTAGATAAGTAAAGATGGTTGGGGGCAAATTACGAAAATCGGATGGAAAAGGACGAATTACGTGGCACTAATGACTAAAAACATATATTAGGAAAAGAAAACGATGATTTAAATGTTTTGTCTTGACTTGAATGTCCAAAGAATTTGGCAATGAGAGGAGGACGAGAGAGACTTGGCTTCAACAATGTTGGTTTCTTAATCATTATGATAAGGTTGCCACACTCTATGCTTACGCATTCCTCCACGATTTGTTTCCATATACATGAAAAAATCAACATTTGGTTTTGACCTTTTTGTGGAGGTAGTTCTCCACCACTAAAATCTTGATTTTTTAAAAAAAATCTTGTGTGAAGTACATAATTTCTATAAAATGATTAGAAAACATTAGGGATTTTTGAAATTTTCTACGGCTGAATTGTATGAAATCGGAAGATCCTTGATTCAATTCTCACTGGGATGAGAATAATCTTATGGTTACATGTAGAGTTTTCGTCTAATTTTTGTATACATGGGCCTAACGGTCTTAGTTTAAACTCACTTCAGATGTCTAAAAGATAAACTTATATATTATTGTTTTTGGTTACCAAAAAAAAAAGATTTATAGAATTTTGAGCACAATATTTTTGGAAAACTTTAAAAATTGAGTTTTCCTAGTGAAATCCTTAACAACACCAAACATTCCAAGATAACAAACCCACATTCTTAAAATTTTAATTTATCCAACTTTCGTGCATCCTAATACAAGAAATGCACAAGAGTACACGATTTAAACTTGGACTCTTGAATTTTACTTTATTTAATATTTTGGTATTGAATGTTGATTTTGATGATCGAGTTCAATGAAACTTGAACAATAAACACTCGTCTATTTCCTTTTACATCTCCAAACCTAAATCATTGACATAAATATCTAATCATTAAACCTAGGTTGAGTAAGAAGTGGGAAGATTCAATCATAGTATCCCAACCATAAAGCATTAAATTCACATTTCAATGTCAATATTCATTGATGTTAACTCAACTCTTGATTAAATTCACAAGAATTCATGATATTTGGATCCAAAATTAATGAACCAAATAATTGGGGGTCAATAATTGAAACAATAAATAATACAAAAATTAAATTTCAAAGAACATTTGTGCAAAAAAAGATGCCACTTGCCAACATCCCCATGTGGGTTCACTAGTTGTTGTTGTTGTTTCCATCCCATGACAAAGATCCTTTACTTTCGGAGATCAATACAAATGTGTGGGATCCACTTGTACTAATGACAAGTGGACAACAATCATTAATTCATTTTTATGGTGGGAAAATTAGCACTAATCATTGATTCATTTTTATGGTGGGAAAATTAGCACTAAACGTAATACAATCAAACCGTTTGTTGAACGAAACTGAAATTTCATTTGGTAGAGTATATTTGAGAAAAATAAATTAGCATATAAATTGTCAAAAATAAGTTAGTTTATAAATGTTAAATAAAGTGTGAGATGTTTTGTTGATACTTAAAAAAAAAAGAGAGAAATTTGTGCGTTAGTATAACTTTTAGAAAAACACTTCATTTATAAGTTTTTAATTTGAAGCATATGTCATAACGGAATTGCTAGCATATTTAGGTCGTTGGGTGGAATTTTTAGGTAGTATAATTCGCTCCCGTTATAATTATATGAAGAATAGTGTTTGAAACCGCTTAAATATGACCCAAAAGACACTCAATTAATATGAAAATATAATATACATACGGGTTCTCCCCCCTTTTCTCCCCACCCCTCTCCCTCCTCTCTAGAAAAAGAAACACAATTTGAAAAAGTTTTGGGAGAGGAGGAGCCGCCCCCCTCTCCTCTCCTCTCCCATCTTCTCCCATCTTCTTTCATCTTTTTCTCCCATAAGTTAGATCTATCATTTCTCAATCCATATCTGTTTCATTTTGTGATGTTTTATGTTTGAATAAGGATTTTACAGGGATTATCTTCTTCGGATTTTGATCTCCTTCATATGTCCCGGATCTTTGATCATTGGCGTTTCCGGTGCTCTAGCGACATCCATTCAGAATTTTAGTGACTACATTTCAGATATGAGGGAGTTTGACTTCTCTTGTTACAGTGAAAGCCAAGATTCGTGTTGTAGATTCAAGTTACAGTTTGTGTTTGTTTTTTCTGTTTAGTTTTTGTTACCCGGCTTAGATTGGTGGAGTTGGACTCGTTGGACAGTGGTTCCGAGGTGTATGGTGTAATCCGGTGCCTTCTAACAATGTCTGGCGATTTTCGGTTTAGTGTTGTGTTTTATTACTTTGTTTTTGTGTTTTTTAGTCTTTAGTTTGTATTCCATCTTTATAGTGACCCGAGCGCCTACGAGTATCAATTATTCAATTTATTGGATAACCTAATACAATAAAATCTATGACCTCTTTTTCAAAAAAATTAATATGAAATGTGAAGTGTTGAATATTAAATCTACATTATGTAGTATATGTTTATAATTAACTATTATTTCAGACATAGATTTTGGGGGAAAAAACGAGGACCATATTTTGAATGGATACGTGAAGGTGTACGTGGACACAGATCAGCACATGAAAATAATGCGACGGGACAATTGTTTTAGCACAAAGCAGTGACGGGTAAAGAACCCAAGCCCACTTATCGCTTTACACGTATCCATCTGCAAGTCTCAGTTTTACGTAAAAATTTGATATCTACTGTGACGGGAGAAATATGACCGGAGTTCGTTGATTGATAAGACCTGGATCTGACGTGGTGGCGTGATCTGCCGTTAGAACTAACGGCCAAACCGACGGAGATTATTTTTTTTTTCATTTTTGGCGTCGTTGGATAATATGACCAAGTGTGACACGACACGATCCTACTGAACCGGACGAGAAAGTCTGTATTTCTAAAGAAGACGATTGGTTACTGACGATGGTGTCTATGCATCACAGTATTCGATCTCCCGCTATAAATATTGTCTCCCGCTTTCATTTTTCTTCACAATTGGCTTTGCGATCTGCGTATCGCCCTTACATTTCAAAGCCTCGCCAGAAGCGCTCTTCTAGTGTTGTTTCTGGTAATTTGCTTTTCCTTCTCTGTTCAGATTTTCTTTTTGGGTTATGGGAAAACAAAGAATTGGTTTTCCAATTATTTCTTAGTTTGCTTCGATTACTGACGAATTTTGCTTTCTGGGTTCATGCAGTGAATCTCCATAGAAAGAATTTTGGTGTTTACCTTTTAAAGGTTTGTGACTAAGCAATAAGCATGTTTATCTGGTTTTTCTATGTTGAATATTTGAATGTGCGAGATGAGCGATATGTTGAAATTTGGATTTGCAGAAAAGCGAGTTAACTGCACCGTTAAAAAGGGCCCAGGAGGAAGAGAAGAAAGAAGCGATGACGATCAAACCAGTGGTAAAAATCGCCGACAGGAAGGTAATCGTCAAAGACAGGACGATTCTGACCGGAGTACCGGACAATGTGATCGCCACGTCCGGTTCAGCCTCAGGCCCGGTGGATGGAATCTTCCTCGGCGCGGCGTTCGAGGAGGAGAACAGCAAGCAAGTGGTCTCGTTAGGCACTTTGCGGGACGTCCGGTTCATGGCTTGCTTCCGGTTCAAGCTCTGGTGGATGGCCCAGAAAATGGGCGACCAAGGGAGGGACATTCCTCTCGAGACTCAATTCCTTCTGGTGGAAACCAAGGACGGCACCCCCCTCGAACCGGACGATGGAAATGAAGAAAATCAGATCGTCTACACTGTTTTCCTACCTCTGATCGAAGGATCTTTCCGATCTTGCTTGCAAGGCAATGTCAACGACGAGCTCGAGCTTTGCCTCGAGAGTGGCGACAGCGACACTAAAGCGTCGTCGTTTCAGCACTCTGTTTTCATCCACGCCGCGACAGATCCTTTCCTCGCAATTCACGAGGCAGTCAAAGCCGTGAAACTCCACCTGAAGACTTTCCGGCAACGCCATGAGAAAAAATTGCCTGCAATCGTCGATTACTTCGGTTGGTGTACCTGGGACGCCTTTTATCAAGAAGTGACACAGGAAGGAGTCGAAGCCGGCCTCGAGACCCTTGCCGCCGGCGGCGCTCCAGCTAAATTCGTGATCATCGACGACGGATGGCAATCAGTCGGCGGCGATCCACGAGAAGAAGATACCAGTAATCAGGACAACCAACCTGCGCAGTTGCTAAGGTTGACCGGGATCAAGGAGAACGACAAGTTCCAAAAGAAAGACGATCCGACGGTCGGGATCAAGAACATCGTCAACATAGCGAAAGAGAAATACGGATTGAAATACGTGTACGTATGGCACGCGATAACTGGATACTGGGGAGGAGTCCGACCCGGCGTGAAGGAGATGGAGGAGTACGATTCGGCGTTGAAGTTCCCGATGGTGACCAAAGGTGTTGTGGAGAACGAGCCGACGTGGAAGAACGAAATAATCGCACTTCAGGGAGTCGGGGTTGTGAACCCGAAAAAAGTATACAAGTTCTACAACGAGCTTCACAGTTATCTGGCGGCTGCCGGGATTGATGGTGTGAAGGTCGACGTGCAGTGCTTGTTGGAGACTCTCGGTGCCGGTTTGGGTGGCCGGGTCGAGTTGACTCGGCAATACCATCAAGCCCTTGATTCGTCCGTTGCAAGGAATTTCCCTGACAATGGTTGCATCGCTTGCATGAGCCACAATACTGATGCACTCTACTGGTAACTCTCCTTCCTCAAATAACAAATGCTAATAATCCTAATGTTTTTTTTCCCCCAAAAAGATAAACATCCGAACAGTTAGGATCCGAGTTATTCCAACTAATGAGTTAGACGCATAGGATCAATGAATTTGTGAACTTTACATATCTCACATAATACACATGAAATCATGTGCGTACAACTGGATAACTGTAATATCAGTTGTTGAGATCCATGTCATGACTATTTTTGCCTAAGTAATTTTAAATTTTGAGATAGATGCACATAATTCATCTAAATCATAGGCCCTATATAATACATATGAAATCGTGTGTTTATGTCGAATAAAAAATGTTAAAGGATTTTAAGGTTTTTTTGTCCCACCAATCACAAATTATGATATGGATGCACAGGATTCTCACGAAATTATGGACCTGTAGAAATCATGTGCATCTATTTTAAATATTTTAAATTAGAATAATTGGGATAGAAAACTCTGTGATTCCTAAGGCTGTTTTGGAATAACTATTATCATTTGTTTTTCAATTTTTTAGAGCTTTTGTCTAATGTGGGTTAATCCATTGGGTCTTGCGGTGCAGCTCGAAGCAGACGGCGGTGGTGAGAGCATCAGATGATTTCTTTCCACGTGATCCAACTTCCCACACCATTCATATTGCTGCGGTTTCATACAACAGTGTGTTCCTTGGAGAGTTCATGCTACCTGATTGGGACATGTTCCACTCGCTCCATCAAGCGGGTGAGTACCACGCATCAGCCAGGGCCATTAGTGGTGGGCCAGTCTACGTTAGGTAATTAATCACTGCCGTTGAATTTCATTTTCATCGTTGATTCAACTCAATAGGTTGTGATGTAGGGTGCCTGATGTTGTCCTGATCTGTTGGTTTTTTGCAGCGATGCTCCTGGGAAGCACAACTTTGAGTTGCTAAAGAAGCTGGTCCTCCCAGATGGGTCCATTCTTAGGGCCCGTTTGCCTGGCCGGCCCACTAAAGATTGTTTATTCACTGACCCAACCCGAGATGGTGTTAGGTAAATGATTTCTTCTTAAGCTTTTTTTTTTAAAAAAAACCTAGAAAGTAGAAACCATCCAGCCCAATATACCATTTGAATGTTGAGTTGGAATAAATCTCAGGTATGAAAATGAGGTTCCTAACCCTTATTTAGAAGTGAGCCTAAAACTCACGAGACCAGGATAACATAAGGGAAATAGTCCTAACTAGTTCGAACTCCCGATCTTAGCAATCAAAGCTGAGAGATATAATCAACTGAGTTATTGCTCCGTGATTCTTAAGCTTATTCACTATAAGGTTTAAGGTTTTATGTTATGGTGGATTTAAGTTTGGTAATGTCATAGGGGTTTTCTTACCAAAATGGAACTTTTGTCTGATTTCAGCTTGTTGAAAATATGGAACATGAACAAGTACACTGGGGTGCTGGGAGTCTACAACTGCCAAGGAGCAGCATGGAACAGTGTTGAAAGAAAGAACACCTTCCACCAAACCGGAAGTGAGGCCTTAACCGGTGCCATCAGGGGTCGAGATGTCCATCTCATCGCTGAAGCTGCGATCGGCCCTGACTGGAATGGTGATTGTGTTGCTTACTGTCACCGGAGCGGCGAACTTGTGAGCTTGCCTTACAATGCATCATTGCCAGTTTCCCTCAAGGTCCTTGAGCATGACATTTTCACTGTGACGCCCATCAAAGTTATAACTCCTGGCTTCAGCTTTGCACCTCTGGGTCTGATCAATATGTTCAATGCTGGTGGTGCCATTGATGGGCTTGAATACCAACTCATAGATGCTACCTGCAAGGTTTCAATGGAGGTTAAAGGATGTGGAAAGTTTGGTGCTTACTCATCGGCTCAGCCGAAACGATGCATTGTGGATTCGATTGAGGTTGATTTTGAATATGATTCATCGTCCGGGCTGGTGAAATTCAATCTGGATAGCCTGCCTGAGGAGGGCAAGAAACGTGCAGTTGAAGTGGAGTTAGTTTTGATGAATGTTAGGCTGTAGGATGGAGGTCTGGTAGGGCATTTCATGGAAGGAGATTTGACAATTTTCCCTTTGAATTAGCAGTTGTCATCTTGAATCTTATGTAGTTGGAACTTGGAAAGGGAAATTTTAAATAAAGTTTTATTCTTCTCCTTTGATACACGCAAAAGAACTCCAATCCATGTCTAGTCTGTTAGTTCTCCTTCAGTAATAAAAATTTTCATGCTTTTAATGTAACAATTTCAGTTCAATTATCTGGTCGTGCTGTCTTGGCACACCATGTCATATATGCTGATCAGTGTTCCGGCACACAATGCATGAATAGTTGATAATAGATTGTAATTCAATTTTCAAAAATATACCAACCTCCTCTAAATTAACACCTTCCCATTGATTTTGGTACCATCACATCAACATATGCGTCGTATGCCAAAACCATTGAATAATTAATATCTTGTAATAGATAGAGAGCTGCACAAAAAAGAAGAGAATCAAGTTTTTAAGTCCCAAATACTTTAAAACAGAGCTTGGAACGTGAACATTTCCTTATGATGATCATTCATTTTCCAATCTTTAAAGCAAGCAACTCGGCACCACACAATAAAAAATTTTGAAAATTTTCTGAACTCCCAGGCAAAAAGGGATAATAATATAACAATTCATTAGATGTTCCATTAACGACCGACTTGGAAAGAAAACATTAAGTTAATTTTTTTATACAATAGAAGTTGTATAACCATCAAAACAAGGACAACAAAACTAGTTAACAAGAACATTTTATAGCCAGAGTCATGTATGACCCTATCAAGCAAAGTGCCACCAGACTCTAATCTTTGAACTACTTCCACACTCATTCCAACAATTGCAAAGAACTAAATATTTAAAACAAAGAGCTTGGAACACCAACACTTCCATCACAAATATGATCCTTCGTTTTCCACTCTTAAGGCAGCACTTGGCACAACACAAGTAAAAAATACGTAAAAATTCGCTAATCCATCTAGCAAAATGGATGATAATATGAGAATTTATTAGACGCTCCTGGCATATCCACTGTTCACAATGACATTTTCTGCATAATGTACATTCCCTTTCAAGATAAATACCTTTGTAAACTTCACAATCACATCTATCAACGGGAAAGATTGTGAGATAATAAAATATTCACTCGAAATGCCTATCAGGTTTATTTTTATATTTTGAGCAAATCTGGAAAGGTCTTACTGTATTGACCAGGAAAACAATGAGAGTGTTGGATCAGCAAAACGCATCAACTGCTTCACCTCCAGAATGATGATTTTGCTCGACAGTAAATGGCCCTTGAATTGAAAATTCGTATCCTTCCACGTCGCTGTAGCATATCATGGATAATTATTTTGCTAGATGATTCATGCTTTGCTACCCAAATTGCAATATTCTCGTATCCTGGTTTTAAGTTTGAGATAGCATCAATTCCAGTTCACGATCAAAGCCATCATCTTCTTGATCTTCATGTGGCACTGATTGTTGTCGTACCTCCAGGACCATCTGTCCAGTGACTCCAGTTTGTTCATAGAACAATTGTCTTGATGCATTCCAGTCCTCAGAGATTTTCTCTACTACATCTCCTATCAGTTCCTTATCATCTGATATATGCTGTATGTTTTGGACATCCACCACCTCACTTGCCTCTATAAAAAAAAAGGGTAGACCAACAAGTAGTAATTAGTTCACATTCAAGTAATAACTTGACACGCAAAATGATGCAAAGTTGAGAAATTTTTGAAATATTAGGGCGCGGAAAGTGAAAAAGAACGGAACTGAAACATATTCCAAAACTATGAATCCGTTTCTAAAGTCAATGTTGAAGAAACATGTAGGGGATATCAGATAATTAAGCAACAAAGTTACAAGCGATTTGCAGCGCTGATATGATTATAATATTTGGATGCATAAACTGAACTGTAAGAGTTACAAGCAAGATCACCATTTGACATCATGAACAGCAAGTTTGGGTTCTTATCTAAACGTAAATGCATAGCTTAATTTTCTATTTGATAATGAATATACCTTTGATAGCTAGTTTCTTGACATTTGCATATTCTGTTGACATTTTCTTTAGTATGCCCAGATCAACTTCCATACCCTGGGATACAAAGGAACAAACACATGAGGTCTTGGTGAATACAAACACACTAGCATCTGTACAGAAATACAGAGCATCATTTAATGCTATGTTGCTCAGACTCAGGACCAATATAGGATGTTGTAATGTGTGTAACAATCAGGTTCTTCATTGTTTTGACATATTTTGTTATTATATCATGCCTGCTACTATAAGATTCGTGCCAGATGCTAGTACAACTATAGGGAAGCTAAAAAAAACTGAATAATGCAGACTTAAAAAAATCTTGACAGGCATGCATATTTTATCAGTTCTCTAGGAGAGACAAAAACCTAATAGCTCTGTGAGTTTGGTAACTTACCAAGTCCATGTTAAGAAAGTCCTCAATCTTAGTGTTCGTAAGTAACCTACCAGTCAAAAGGGAAAAAGGAAAGCAATAAGCAAGAATGTAGGAACTGAAATCAGGATGTGTTAAGGCTGACAGAGAATACAACATGGAAATAACATAGTGAGAACATACTTCTCATATGCAACTTGAATCCGGGCATTCTGGACCTCCGTAAGCTGGTTCAGTGTCTCCATAATAGAGCCTTCATTTACATCCACAGATCCAAATAGAAATATGTTCCTTTTTAGCATGCTTTTGATCAAAACATGCACTACTTTTATATCTTTTTCTTTTGCCTCCACAACAAGCTCTTTCAGTCTCTTCAGCTCTCCTGGAATGGAATTAAGGCAACTGGATAAGAGAAAAAGTGCACATAGAAAAAGTAAAGAAGCAACAAAACGCAAAACGCCATAATCAGACCTCTGATTGCAGTTCTGTTACTACATTAACGTATTAAACATGCAGCGTGATAGGGATCACAACTACCTTAGCAGTCCGAATTACTGAGAACCAATGAAGGAGCCTCCAAGAGAAAATTATTTAAGTAGGTACATACATTTCAAATAAACACTCATTCAAATATGTTGGAAGTTTAAATAACATGTTTTTGCAGTGCACTTGAGGCCTAAAAATCAGACCTATTCACAGTAGAATCATACATAAAGCGAGGAAAACTGTTTACTTGTGATTGAATTGAAATAATGGCCCGACACAATGGAAGAAATCTCATAAAGCCAACTACAAGATCGCAAGTCTTAGTTGACATTGTGGCATCTAACGAGTATATATTAGTTATAGTCAACCCAAAGCCACATAAATGTTGCGCTATAAACACATCATGCTCAAATTACCAAAAAGAACAGCAGATGTACATCATCTCTATTCCATGCAGATGAGTAGGGAGATGGGAGAAAGTGAGAAACAGCTAAATAATGTGAAATTTAAATCGCATTCATCTCAGTGTTGTTAAAGGCGAGAGGCACACCACCCATCAAACGCCCGAGGCGCAAGGCGAACGCCTAGGCACGCGCCCGAGCGAAGCTAAGCGCAATTTTTTAAAAAAAATGATAAAACTTAAAATTCCTGGACTGCACAAGGTATCCAGCTCATTGTAATATAAATAACTTCATTTATATTATAAATGGATTACCATTACTAGTGTAAATTATAATATAAATAACTCCTGTTATGTGTTTTTCACTTTTTCTTGAAAAATTCAAACCATTTTATAATGATAAATTAAGGAAAATTGAACAGACCTGAGAAAATAGGGTCAATAGAGTAATTGTGCTCTGATATAATGACAGAGCATGTAGGGTCACAAAAAATAGATTAATAGAGTAATTATGCTCTGATATGTGTCATGTCTACTTTTGTACGAAAAGTCAACATCCACATAAAAAAAAACTAATTTTAGAAGAAAAAAAGAGTCTGTCTTCTTCACTTCATCTTCAACCTCGAGAACAAACCAAACGTTGCTTATAAGCCTTCCCTTCACCATCAACAACCGAAATAACAACACACTTAACCCTATTTCTCCTAGGTGCACGACTGACCAGCCTTGCACCTAGTCTGAGGCGCGCGCCTAGGCCATGCCTGGCGGAAGCCAGGCGATTGAGGCTAGGTGACGCACCTAGGGTGCGTCTCGCCTGGCCTCGCTTGGAGCGCCTAGGCGCGCGCCCGGCCACCTCGTGACAACACTGATTCATCTATTAATACAATAGCATGATTTGAGATTATAAAATAGCATGATTTGAGATTATACGATAGCATGATTTGAGATTATGCTCATCGCCTTAGCATCATGTACAATGCAGATCAAAACGGGCACACAACAGTTGAGTCTCAAAAGCAAAGTGGAAACGTACCAATTGAAATATAGATTTTAATAGGAGGCCTGAAGGGTTGGGTCTCATAAAGGCAGTAAAGGCAATACAGGCCAGCCAGTCTATGTAATAGCGAGGTAGTGTTGATCACATGACCTGCATATAAGTATTTAAGAGCCAGCCAAGTAAATAGTGGAATAATATGAATGTAAAGAACACAAAAGTCTAACCTCATTGAGAATGAAACAAATAGTTATTGCATTTGCAGATGTAATTTGATAATTGACCATCTTTAGGGAAATATTTAAATTGTTCGTTTTCTGAAAGAAAGAAAATTAAAAGGATGGACAATGCATTTTGCTTTATATAGTTGTTGCTGAAGGTAAAAATAAAACACCCAATCTCAGTCAACAACAAAGCGCTAGGTACTAATTCTGCAATTTATTTTTTTGAAAGAAAGCATCTATCAGGAAAATTCTCATATTGAAACTAATCATTCACAAGGAAATTCTTGCTTGAGATTGTTATATGCTAGGTGACGTTACATTGTGTTGAAGAGTAGTGTTCTGTACGTACACATCACTTGGGTTAGTATTTAAAGAACATCACCTCACAATCTCTATATCCAGAGGTATGCAGGGAACATTGCACATCTTAACAGTAGTTGCTAGACGCAAGGGTAAAAATAAGAGACATAAAAATTCAGAACCTGCAAGAAGTGTCGCAAGAATTGCTCACCTCAGTGTCTAATATACAAGAAAGTAATGTATCAAATAGCTTACCAATCGTATGGGCGTATAATGACTGCATAAAGAAGGCCAAATTGGTTGAAGGTCTAGCCTCGTAAATGTAGGAGAATTTCTTGGAGAGCCAAACCCTTTTCATAGCAGCAAAAGTTGTTGATCCTTCCTACCAGTTATCAAACTCCAACATAAATATGAGCTATTACAATGTAAGAATAAAAAAACCTATTTGACACAAGAAACCAAACCAACACATATTCCCACATGAAAGTGAGATAAAGTTGAAAAAGAAAACCACAAAAATTAAAGGAAGTACCATAACAAACTCATCAATAAGTTCATCAATGTCGCGCTCAAAGGAGGAGAGATCCATTGTCCCCAATGTTCTTGGTTGGCCAATGGCAATAATATGACCTTGTATCTGGCTATTTGCTCATCAAAAACCCAAACATTATCAAAAGGAAAACATGCAATTCTAGAAAGAAAAAAAAAAATCAGAGCAATCATGACAATGAAACAGTTTTATGAAATTCAATGCATCTCCTCTCTATAAACTCTCCAAATTAAGCCCCCGCTTGGTTTTCAAAAAAAAAAAGAAAATTGGAGACAACCATGATATTTTGTGCTTCGCAACAAAACAGAATGATACTTAACAATGGCTTTCAAAAACCTATGGCACCAGTGGAGCAAAAGTTTTCAACTGCAAGAAGGCAGTGCTAGAAGAATGCAATTAAAATTAAGCAAACAATCTAATTCTTAAATGAATAATGGAATTCACCGACAGAACAAGACAAAAACAGGCTTGCAGGTATAGCTTGGCTTAGGAATAGATCCCCACACAACTATTAGCATGCCCCGGACGAGACAACAACTCTTTCAAAGGTGGGATTCCCAACCCCCTATTCAGATTAGCCTAACATTCTCATTCTCGGAAAAGGAGGTCAACATCATCACTTTCAACTAGGGTTGGCATTCCAATCGCGGGAAGGAATAACAAAGCCAGCTCTTCTTTCCTTTCTCCTCAGCTCGATGGGCAGGCTTACGGAAAGACCAGATGCAGATAGCGGATATTGATTACAAAACTCCTTAATCGCTTAGACAACCTTCTAACTCGCTGCAAGGAGAGACTGGGAAGCGTGACTATTCTGAAGTAAGAGGTATCGAGAGTAGGCAGAGGCTTATAACATAGAAGAATGGATGGATGCCCGGTCTTTTTCTCTCGAAGTCAACTCTTTTAATAGAAAGAATCTCTCGCTGGTCTAGCTCCTAAAGAAGTAGGGCGATCAGTCGAATCAGAACCTAAAGGTCTGGAAAATTTCTGGTATAATTTCCTTGAATCTGAAAGCGATGGCAGCTAGTCAGCTTAACCTGCCTGTCCGCGGAAAGAAAAGAAGGATAGTTGGTAAAGGGGGCCGCCCAGAGTCGAAGTCGTGTAACCGTGTAACTAAGCACATAACAAAAACACTAAACATAAAATTGAATCAGAACATAAATGGATTGAAAATTTTTTTACCTCTCTCGTTTGCAAAGGCCAACAGCTATTTGTTGTTGGATGCTTTCACACAACCGCGGGCACAAGATTAAGCGTTTCAAACCTAACACGAATTCTGCATATAATGGAATGAATTTAGTCAGTTATTCGTCTTCTGCGCGAAAGGATCGTCGAAGATTGATAAGCTGATACTCGAAGCTTCCATGGCGCGCAGATGTTCTCCTTCCCTCCTCCTGTGAAGATCGTGCTTCTCTAGAAGCTTTGGATTGAAATTGAATGCCCTGATGTGAGAGCTGAATAGTGGGCTTTGTCTTTGCTGTAATCATTCTGGGCTTTTATCCATTATCTTCATTGGGCTTCTTTTATTGGTCTTGAATCTTCTCTCATGGGCTTCTTCTCTACATGGGCTAAATTACTTTAATGGTTTGTTTATAACGTGAAACACACCGTTCCATTGGTATTTCTTTCAATCAAGTTTTTAAAGCAGTCACATCACTGTGACCGTTAACTCCTTTTACAGGGAGAAAGGTTAGAAAGTCATTGAAGTGACGCTAGTCAAGTGGGCCTTGGGGTCAGGCTCACCTTCTAAACCCTAACCAGTAACCAGCTGTCCAAAAGAGGAACATATTGTCAATTGGGCCTCAGCCCAACTCTTTTTATCAAAGGCATGTTACATGATTGTTTCACAACAAAGTCCATTTCCAAAGAGAAGAATTGGGTCTACGTGATGATATACAGGCTTTGATACAAAAGAAATACAAATGCTTTGAAAGATGACCATAAATATACTTCCAGTAGTATCAACATGGTAAGACACCGATAGAAGTAGTGAGATAAGATGCATTATAGCCATACGCAAAGATTACAAAGAAATTCGGGAAAAAAAAACATGAACTTTGAAGCACAAAACCATATTTAGAGCTTGGAGAGCTTATTGGAACTTATCAACAACAAAATAGTAGCAAGTGTCGATCCATACTTGCATGTGGTAAAACCATACTGGTCGCCAATATGGATTTATGTACAGGACTATTGCCATACTCAATAGTATCACGGCGTAGGCCACCACAAAACTTATCCAGAAATCAGTAATTTCCATGAAATTATCATCCTCGCTTTGCTCAATAAAGGGATATCTAGCTGGTGAATCAACATTAGTCTCGTTGCAGCTCTTATTTAATGGGAGTCCACAAAGAAGAGGATTTCCTTCATAACTAGTCTCATTGAAAGTCCCAAATTGATTTTCCAACGGAACTGGGCCTGATAAGTTGTTATATGCCACAATAAACACTGCCAAAGAGGTTACCTCACTCAATTGTGTAGGGATTCGACCATGTAAGTCATTGTAGGAAAGATCAAGACTCTCTAGCTGCTTCAAGTTCGAAAACATTGTAGGGATTAAGCCTGTCATATTGTTGTGTGATAAGTTTAACGACCTGACATTGCTTAAGTTTCCGAATTCAATGGGGATTTCACCGGAGAATTTGTTGCAAGAGAGATCGATTCCATACATGTTATCAAGGATATATCCCGTGTAATTGAGGGAGTTGCTCTTTGTTCTGAACTCCAAAACTTCTTCTACCTTATAAGGTTGTTGAATAGTCATTTCTCTGTCATAAATGTTTGTGTAATGATCATAATAAAAAGACAGCGAGCCTGTTGTTGTCGACAACAAATTGCTTAAGCAGACAGGTAAATTTCCAGATAGATTATTGGAAGAAAGAACCAACATGTTTAATTTGTGCAAACGACATAACTCAATGGGAATCTCCCCATGTAAATTATTCGCTTGCAAAAAGAGAGCATTCAAACTCGAGAAGTTACCGATCCAATTTGGTATTGGTCCGTTGAAGTTGTTACCTCCAAGATCTAGAATCTGCAAACCAGTGCAATTAAGAAAAGCTTGTGGAATTGGACCCCTCAATTTGTTTCCTCTCAAATGGACATGCTTTAGATTTGCTAATTCATTGAAACAAGGTGGTAAAGACCCAGATAAATTACTTCTGGAGAGATCCAAGAATTGAAGCTGATGAAGTTCGCAGAATTCTAGCGGAATAGAACCCTCTTCAAATTTATTATCGGCCAGAACTAGCGTGCTCAAGGTTGACATATTAGCCACCCATCTGGGAAACTTGCCTGACAAAGAGTTATGGCTAATATCCAAATTTTCCAAATATTCCAATGATGAGAGATCAGGTATTTTCCCAACGAAGTTATTTCCATCCAGCCGTAAAATTCTCAAATTTTTTGGGTCAAACATGGGAGGAATACACCCAGAAAATTTGTTGTTTGAGAGGCTAATGTGCTCCAACGAACTGTTAGCAAACTGCTCCTTTATCTCACCAGAAAATTGATTGTTTGAGAGGTTAATGACCTTCAACGAACTATTAGCAAACTGCTCCTTTATTTCACCAGAAAATTGATTGTTTGAGAGGTCTAGATTATATAAGGACTTTAGCTCACCCAAACTTGGAGGGATGGTACCTTGAAAGGAATTCTTAGATATATCTAAGCTCTCAAGATTTGGGAAAAGAGAAGTTATATTTGATGGGATCTGACCCTGCAACCTGTTTAGGGATATGTCTATCGAATATATGTTTGGAATAGGATGTGATGGAGGATGAAATGGGCCTACAAATGAGTTATTGGCCAAGTAAATCTCTTGTAATCTTGTGTTGTTCTCAAACAACCAACTGGGGAATGCTCCGCCAAACTTTGAATTGGATAGGTCAATATATCTCAAGTTGAATTGATGGTATAAGAAGTTGGGAAAACTTGCATTTGAATTCTTTGGTATGCAATTTGACAACTGCAATTCCTCTAGTTGGAATTTAGGTGTCCAAGGTTGAGAGGCTGCTTCGTCAATCAACTCGTTACCATCAGCCCAAAAATGTTTTAGACTTAAGTGGTTTGCGAATGGCCTGAGGCTTATTTGAAAGTGATTATATGAGAGATCCAAAATACGAATGGATGACAAGTTTGCCATACATGGTGGAAGTGCTCCTTCGAGTTCATTGTAACCAAGATCAAGATCCTCCAAGTTTTTCAAGTCACACCAGCCTGTTATTGAATCATAATTTGAGAAATGAATTTCATTCTTGTTGTTGATAAATATACATAGTTGATGAGAGATTTTTTTACCTCGATCGGATAGGGTGCCTTTGAGACCACAGTAATTCAAATGAAGAACTTTGAGAGAAGTGTTAGATCCAACATGAGTTTGGAGAAAATCTTTGTGGAGGCTAGATCTGTCTAGAAACAATTCTTCCAGTGTACTCAAATTAAACAACTCTGCAGTATGCATGTTAATTCAATTAGTACACATCCACAAGCATTTCATAGCAAAGGCTACAACAGAAATCCTATCTATATTATTTACATTTTCATACCTTGAGATGTATTTGTTTCATTCAAAATATTATCTTGAAGATTAATCGTCTTGAGAGTTGATAGTGCCCCTAACGATTTTAGCAGAGTGCTTTTACCTTTGGTTTTGAGATATGCCAGATCAAGTACCTTTAACTTGTTCAAGGTTGTTTTGTCTGCAATTCAAAAATGAAAATTTCCCAAATATCAAATGAATTGAAGATATTAGCGAATTTAGGATCACATCCATACATATTACCTCGAGGGCTCACAATCTCTTCAATGTTGTTATAGTTTAGTTGAAGATCCTCCAAGTTTCTCAAACCTATCAACTCTGAATGGGTTTCAAAAATAATAAAACATTTGAATCAATCAAGCCGTAATAATGTATTATCAAGTAATTAAAATGAACTTTATTCAATACAAACGTGGATTCATAAATACATTTATTAATAAGTTTTCTAATTTACCTTGAAGGTTGACTGATCCCGTTAATTGATTTCCTGATAAATTTAGAGACTTCAGTTGTGAAAGTCCATTAAGGGATCCAAAAACACTGTTGTTGAAGAAGTTATAACTCAAATCGAGGATCTCTAGATCACCTGTAAAATTTCATTTGTGCTAGAATTTGATATGCTCCCATAGAATTATTATTCCCAACAAAATAAATAAAGAAAGAAATTTTGATTATCATAATCAATCATTACCTTTAAATGATCCAAAGCCTGTAATATTATTTGAACGCATATCCAACTTCTTCAAATTGACGAAATTATTTAAGCCTGCTCAAAAAAGTTAATTGATTGAAATACTCCCATACATTAATGTTTTAAGAAAACACAATTAATATTGAATTGCTTATGAATGAATAAATATTAAATACGTACCTTCCGTATTAATTGTTCCACTTAATTGGTTGCGCGCAAGATTTAAATCTTTTAGAGAAGAAAGACCACTCAGATATGATATAATTTTGTTATCGAAATGATTCCCCCTTAAGTCAAGGACCTCCAGTGTCCTCAATCTCGACGGTAACATTTTAAATCCTGCAAATAACTCCAATAATAGTCTAATAAGAAATTTTAATTAAAACGTATAACTGATCAATATTTAATTTTAAATACCACGTAAGGATGACATGATGCTATTGTTTAATCTGTTCCAACTCAAATCAAGAAGCTCTAGATTTATTTTAAGCTCTGTTTCATTTCATAAATAATCATACCTTTGGTATCTAAGGTTGTTCCCATTTCATTGACCCCTAGATAAAGAGACTTAAGAGAAGAAAAACCACTCAATGATGATATAATGCTATCGTTGAAGCTATTCCAACTTAAGTCAAGGATCTCCAGTTTCCTCAACCTCGACCATAATATTTCAAACCCTGCAAATAAGTCCATCTCAGATAACTTTAATTAGAATCCACAGATACGCCTACAGAACAAGGTATATTAAACTATTAAATAATAATAAAAATTTATAAATATGTCTTATTTAACGAATTGGGAAAATGATTGAGGACCTTGATTCTCCAAACAACCAAGCATCCAATTGACGCTCAAGTCGAGACTTGTGAGTTGTTCAAAAGGAGACAAATAAGAGGCGTTGAGATACCACCCCTTCATCTCTGTTCCAACACCAAGGGAAAGAAAGAGTTTGCTTATTCTGCCAGTAGTGGTATTGCACTCCACCATTGTCCACTCACAACAATCTAAACTAGTCTCCTTAGCCTTCACAGGCCAGTCGAGATCCTTGAAGAATGGTTTGAGTTGTAAGAGAGCCTCCCTCTCTTGGTCCACACACCCATCACTACAACCCAACCCATTTAGCAGCACCAACATAATTACCACCACTTCGATGGAACACATCATACTTTTCATATTTTGTATATAGAATTGTTGCGCCTACAAGAATTTATATATATAGATGTTAGGAGATCATGCTTGTTGACAACTTGTAGGCTTTGGGAACATATTGACTTGGGGTCAACCAAAAAAATCAATTCGAAGTCTATTTTCTCCCAACCCCTAATTTCACGTTCATTTACTCTAATGACAACAATGGAGTTACCAACTCTGATCATTATCATCATCTCTCATTGTCATCAACCCCCATAATTTGCTTCCATAAGTCTTAATCACATGCCACTTACGTAATTGAAAAACCAGTTAATCCATTATCATCATGTTGTTACGGTGGGTTCTAGAGATCATTAGCTTGAGATATCGTTGCATGTTATTGCTGAAACCTTAGACTCAAGATTGCCAGGATGATTGATCCAAATTGAATGTAGTATTCTTACTTGATACATGATCCACTCATAATTTTGTGGGTACTTGTGGTTTTGTAACCTGACAGTTAAGCCTAAAACTACTCTTTTGTTAAGATAGCCAATGGGTTTCAGATTGATGTGTTGGATATAATCCCTATTTACTATTCAAATTGTAAGCTTTTGATTTTGAGATTTATATTCTGGAGTTAAGAAGGTGTGCTATGCTATGGTTTTTGGGATTATATGATTGGCTGTTTTAGTGATGTTGTGTAAGGTTGTGGTTTGGATGAACATTTGTGGTGGTGAATTAGATTGAGTTTGTTTTGGTATTGAAATAAATAAGATATGTTCTTTGATGACATTGTCATTGAGCCTCTAGAGTTTAAATCTGGATAAGTTTTATTTAATTGTCAACAACTGGGGTTCCTAAATGTGGAGTTAGTTTATGGAGATGATTCTGGACTCATTATATTAATTGAGAATTTGATATTTTTTTTAGATAGTCCCTAGAAAGGTTATTATACGTTGATCGGAGTGGCGCAGCGAAAAACGTTATGGAGCCACAGCTCAGATTTCAGAGTGTTGAAATATTAGATAATAACAAGAGTCAAATTAATTGAGGCATGTAGAAGGATGTACTATAATCTTTGCTCGAACAATTGTGACAAATAATCGGTCTATTTGGATTACCTTCAAGACTGCTAATGTATGCTATGTTATGGACAAAGACCATTATATTACATGATCACTACCAGGAAAATTTTAGATCATTTACTGTAGCAGGATTTTTTTTTTTTTTTTTGTGGAGGATTGGGAAGGTAGAGATTGCAGGCATTACACAATCATGAGACAGGTAACTGGGTGTACAATTGGAGTTCAATTGAATAGAATTTGACCTGACAAGGTTGTGTGATACTAAGTATAATTGTGAAATAAGATAGTTATTTGTTGTAGATGTTTGACAATGAAGACATGAATGAATAAAATTATGGTTGTTAAGCTTGTTGGGTGAGCGGTGACAAGGATAGCTGGTGGTTAAAAATGAATCCACATATGGTTAGGCAAAGATAATATACAAGCATAGTGGAGCCTAGGCAATATGAAATGATGGTAACATGTCTGCAGAAGGAATTTCTGACTTTGGCATGCGGCGAATCTCGAGGACGAAATTCTTTTAAGGGGGAAGAAATGTAATACCCGGTCTAAAACAAAAGAAAAAATGTTGGAATTAACAAATAATGGTAGTATTGTAAATCTATGAATGGTAACTTCTGATAAAGTTGGAGGACATAATGGTCTTTGAAAAGGGTAAAGAAATTGAAATGTAATGAATGATAAATGAAATTGAAATGCAATTGGTTAAAGCTTAAAGTTATATAGATATTATGTTTAGCTTCCCGTGGAAGTCAAGCACCTGTAGCCAATATGAGAGTAGAGACGAGAAGGATCTAGAGATACAAACAAAGGAGATAGAGCTAGTCAGAGAAACAAGAATTGAATTGAAATTCATCTGTGTTTGTCCTCAGCAGTTGGAACCAGTTGAGTGGGTGTGGGGGACTCTCAAGAGTTTGGGTTCAGGGATCCAACAAGTGTGAATCGATGATGCACATACAGACCATCCTCAAGAGTGACATGAAAATGATTTTGGGGCTAAAGCAAGAAGAGATGTGTTCTCGGGTACACCAAGGTAAGGGCTTTAAATCCATGTCTAAAACTATGATTTGTGATTTGGGAATAATGTTTAATTTAGGATTGCTTTCGCATATGGCTTATACTGTAGTCTAAGCTGAGTTTGAGTAATTGAGGTGTAATTGTTTTGAGATTGTTGGGTATTTAAAATTTCGAGATTTGTCGGTTCAGATGTCGCTATGCTGTCAAACTGTGAACAAATTGCGAAGATTAGTGGGGGAAAATCAAGAGATTGAAGGTTGAAGATTCCAGAAAATTGTGGTATTGGGTAAAATTGGTTTAGTACGGATTCACTAAGTTTGGATTGCTTTTGAGTTATTGGTTGGACTAAGGTAGAGAAGATGTTTGGAATTCAATTACTGATGCTTGGGTTGGTGTATATCAAATGGAATAACATAAGTTTTTCAAAATTGAATTGGATATTTATTTAGTTTTGATTTCTAGCATTGGGGGCCATTATGTTGCCGAACTTTTGTGAGATGTGTTGGTAGTAATTGGAACGCTTGATAGATGTCTCATGATGTTTTTTTGTGCGTCTTAGGTAATTTGTTGTCTGGTGGATTTTATGATTTTGCGAGGGACTTGGGAGTAGCAGCACGTTGGCTGCGATTCCGGTGAGTGGATATATAACTTATCCGATACATTGTACACACTCTTATGATTCCGCATTCTGATCTTTGATCTGATATTATTTTATTCGTATGACCCATCGACTTCTATTGAAATCCTTTGACTGATATACATGTTGGGACAGGTACTGGGACACCAGTTTGTTATGCTGGTTCCATTTTGATTCTGTTAACCGTTCAAGTATCGTTTCTGAAACTTTGACTATTTGGATTCCAATTCTAGTATGGTGATGTTGACCTAATTCTGATTTTGTTTCTGTTTCCGACTTTGGTACTGTTTTTGTATCGTATGGGTTATGTTGAATCTGACTATGGTTATGAGTTCCTCTCATTGTGATTCCGATATTGGACATGATATCTGATTCTTGTCTCGGATTAACCGACTCTATTTCTATCTAATTGACAATTTGACATTTCTGATCTTCTGTTATTCGGGAGTGACTTTTTATCAGGATGTTGTATGCTAACGACAGTAAGCGTTAGCCTTGGTGCACCAAGTATGTTACGGCACTTCACGTGCTGCCTGTTACGGCACTTCACGTGCTGCCTGTTACGGCACTTCGCGTGCTGCCTGTTGATTCTGTGTAGAAGTCCTCCCTCCCAATTATCGCTAACTGGACAACTATTGTTTCTTGTGACCTGAGAAAGAACTTGATTTCCATGCTACTTGATTATTCGTCGTCTTTAGTTTGCTTGTCCCCTTTGTATTGCTTAAGTTATTGTTCATTCACTGAGTCTTACGACTCACGCATCATATGTTCATTTTTTTTCAGATAGAACTGACCCAGCAAGTTTCAATCCGTTCTGAGCTTGTTAGAGTATACCTCGGTTCTGGTAAGCCCAGCACTTGTTCGTGCGGGTACCCCTGTATTTCGCCCATATGTCCTGGTTTGCTATTGAGTTATGTACTTAGACGCTTCGCTGACTATAGTTAGGATCATTAAATTTGTATGATCATTGGGTCCTATTTATGTGTGAAAAAAATTGATAAGGTATTGAGTTTGAAATCATGATCTGTTATTAGGTATGGATATTAATGTTCAGAGGCTTGCTTGACCTTTGTGGGCCTTCAGTCCATCGGGGTCTTGCGCCGGTCACGTGCCCCACTTTTGGGTCGTGACAGTTATGGTCGTTAACCGCAAACTTGCAAATTAGTTTCTCTCCTTATAAGTCCATGAATAATAGTCTAAAAGAAATATACACCTACAATTAAATTTAATAGCTAGGTTGTTACATACAATTATTGATCCTCCATTATATATCATCATCGTCCTTGTCATCAACCCATTAATTTGCTGTCAATTAGTCTCCCTCCTTATAAGTCTTGATCACCAGCCCATTAAATAATCGAAAAAATCAATTAGTCTATTATCATGATCGTAGTAATTACGTCATGCATTTACTTAGTCTTGATATTCCTATAATTTACAATTTCCAGACTCTGGACAAGTCTTGACTTTGGAACAAACAAGTATCAATTAATCTATTATCATCGACGTAATAAACACGCCATGTATTTAATGGTCTTGGTCTTGCTCTTCTTATAACTTACAACTTGCCCTCTTGACATGGGAACAAAAAATTTCGCCTTTCACTTAATGTAATGGGTCCAAATCTCATTTAAACTTCCACACATTGAATTCTGTCCGTAGAATTTAATTATGAGTAATTGGTTTTTGTCAGTATGCAAAAACTATTGCTTATCAAAGAAAATGTGGACTATAATACAACTGCATCATGGTTATCTGCCACAAATAAAAGGAAGAACGTGTCAACATGTCCTACGAATGGATGTCCGCAGAAGATTAAAACGACATATCACAGTCCACCTAAGTACGCAATTGAAAAAAAACCAATGAGTCCATTATCATCATCGTAGCAAAAACGTTATGCATTACATTTATTTGATTTTGGTCCTAGTCTTCCTACCATTTATTACTTAACAACTTTCAGGCTTTGGATAAGTCTAGACTTGGGACAAACAAATATCAATCAGTCTATTACAATCATCGTAGTAAACATGCCACACATTTATTTGATTTTGGCCTTTTTATCATTTACAATTTCAAGCTTTGGGTAAGTCTTGACTTAGGAACAAACAAGTATAAATGAGTCTATTATCATCATCGTAGTAAACACGCCACACATTTATTTGGTTTTGGTATTTTTATCATTTACAATTTACAAGCTTTGGGAAAGTCTTGACTTGGGAACAAACAAGTATCAATCAGTCTATTATCATCACCAACGAGATGTGGTTCGATTGACAATCGACTGGGTTAGTCATATATGTGCACAAGGTTCGATTCCAATTGGAAGCAAATTTCTCAATGGTATTTCAAAAAAAAACAATCTATTATCATCATCATCGTAATAAGCACGTTACGCATTTATTTGGTTTTGGTTTTTTTATCATTTACAATTTTTAGGTTTTGGGTAAGTCTTGGCTTGGGAACAAACAAGTATCCATCAGTCTATTATCATATCATAGTAAGCACACCACACATTTATTTGGTTTTGGTATTTTTATCATTTACAATTTCCAGGCTTTGGGTAAGTCTTGATTTGGGAACAACCAAATATCAATCAGTCTATAATCATCATCGTAGTAAGCACGTCACGCATTTATTTGGTTTTGGTCTTTTTATAATTTATAATTTTTAGGCTTTGGGTAAGTCTTGACTAGGGAACAAACAAGTATCAATCAGTTTATTGTAATCATCGTAGTAAACACGCCACACATTTATTTGGTTTTGGTCTTTTTATCATTTACAATTTCAAGCTTTGGGTAAGTCTCGACTTAGGAACAAACAAGTATAAATCAGTCTATTATCATCATCGTAGTAAGCACACCATGCATTTATTTGGTTTTGCTCTTTTTATCATTTACAATTTTCAGGCTTTGGGTAAGTCTTAACTTGGAAACAAACAAGTATAAATAAGTCTATTATCATCATCGTAGGAAGCACGCCAAACATTTATTTAGTCTTCATCTTCTTATCGTTTACAAGCAAGTCTTGACTTTGGAAGTACTATCAATTAGTTTTCCCTAATTTCATCTTCACTTGGCGTACATAATGGGTCCGGATCTCATTTATATTTCAATAGACCACTTGTATATAGACAAAAATCAATTACTCATAAATTCCACAAAATTCAATTTGTGGAAAATCATATATGTAACTTACCAAAACCATTGATTATTCAAAAAAGAATAGACTATACTACAAATATTCGTGAACCTTAGTTCATGACTTGTCATTCTCGTTAACCGCAAACTTGCCAATTAGACAAAAATCAATTACTCATAAATTCCACAAAATGCAATGTGTGGAAAATTATATATGTAACTTACCAAAACCATTGATTATTAAAAAAAAAGAAAAAATAGATCATACCACACGTATTTATTTGGTTTTGGTCTTTTTATTATTTACATTTTTCAGGGTTTGGATAAGTCTTGAGTTGAGAACAAACAAATATCAATCAATCTATTATCATCATTGTAGTAAGCATGCCACACATTTATTTAGTTTTGGTCTTTTTATCATTTACAATTTCTAGGCTTTGAGCCAATTTTGACTTGGAAACAAAGTATCAATTACTCCGCTGTAATTTCGCCTTCACTTGACATAATGAGTTCAAATCTCATTTACATTTCACTAGACCTCTCGTATATATCCACACAAAAATCAATTACTCATAAATCCCATTTAATTCAATGCCTAGAAAATTATGTATGGAACATACAAAAGCCATTGTGTTTTATCAAAAATGACTTTCAGTCATATATCAACACGTGGCATTATGGAACCACTATTGGGTGCTCTCAACAAATCAACAGGCGACGTGTGACAAGGCTAGGAGATTCTATTCTAATCGTTAGTCTATTTTGCAAGGATTATAATCATATTTGTCTAGAATCCAGGATTAAGTTGCTGGAATTGTCCAAAAAGGTTTAAATCTAGGGGTTTGCTAGCAACAAGGTGAGATTTTTGCTAGATAAGATCGTAGCAGGTGAGAAAATCAAGGAGTTTAATGCCCATACGCTCTTAATTTTCCCAAAAAATGTTTCCTGCCACTATGTATCAACTAAGGACTAAATCTCTTGCACTATAACAATTAGGAGCGTTCAAAGATTGCAACCGCCAATCTCAATCATCAACAACACGCAAGCAGCCAACACAAATAGGAAGAACATGTCCTAGAAATTGATATCCGCAGAAGATTAAAATTTAAAACGCTGTATCAGCAAACAAAGTTATAAATAACTTGTCCTAAGGCAGTTAAATTGTACATCTCCAAGCAAAAGCTAATTAAGTCTCACGTCCAAGCAATCAACAAGTCTTTTGAACACTTCAAATCATAAACTAATGGTCAACTAAAATGCTAATGCTTACTAACAAGCCAACCTACAATGATGCACAAAGTATTCTAGCTCAAGAGTAACATACATTTAATATTCAATTTTCACAAGTGCATTCGAGACTTCTGGTGATCCATGCTGAAGCCAATCCTTTGCACATACAAGGGCTTCCACTGTCTCTGGTCGCAAGGAACTCCGGTACTGGTCCAGCTCTTTATCCATGGTATCGAATACAGAGTCGGGGGCGGCGGTTGACACTGGAACTGTTAAGATATCACGAGCCATCTTTGAAAGAGTTGGGTACTTCAGCCTATTAAGTTTCCACCAACCTAACACATCAAACTCTTGGACACGCGGCAACAAAGACTCCTCCAAATACTGGTCCAGCTCCGATTTCATCTGTTGGCTAGTAGTTTCCATGATGTAAACATCAAAATCCGTTAATCCATGATCTGACAGCAGAGTCCCCTCTCCCTTCGCGGCGTTTTCAGCATTTCCATCATCTGCATAGGCTGGGGTAAGAGGTAGAGGGAGTGCCACGTATTCTAGAAAGAGCCCATGGATTCCATCATCAACACTCTTGATATACGTAGGAGCTTCTTCTCCAAATATCTTACCAAAACTGAACTCAACAAGTCTCATCTTAAACCGGGGATCCATGACTACAGCAACTGCCAAAATCAGGCTACAATCTTTCAAATACTTATAAACCTTTTCCTGCATTACTTTTGCAATGCTGCTGACGAAGGGTTCCTCACTAGTAACAGCACGAGCCAACTCTGTCTGAATCTTCCACATTTCGTGAAAGAATGTAATTGCAGTTGGATTAGATGTAGTGGTAAGAATGTTCGCCGCATCATAGAGAAGCTTCAAGTATGTGCATATAGTTTCAACCTGCTTCCAGTCTTCCATTGATGGGGGTTCTCGGTAATCAGGATCAGAAGTATCTAAGCAAGAAAATACTTCCTTTAGCTCAGAAGCAGCCACCAGCATATGATATGTTGTATGCCACTGATTTTGATCATCAAGAGACAGGCTACTTTCACTGGGGACTTGAAGTTGCTGCTTGAGCTCAAGAAACTTCTCTTCGTGTGAGTCTGATGTCTTCACATACTTTATACTGTCACGGATTTTCTTGACAACTTCATGTCCTTCCCCTAACAAATCTTTTGCTATGCTGCTCAAAGTACGAGCAATGCACTGTGAAATCAATAACTGACCACTAAAAATGAGTGGATTCTTGGCACAAAGTAGCGCCCTAAGATTTTCAAGCCCTGAATCACTCAGTGGATGATTAAACGTCACCGAAAACAACTTGTTCTCCAAACTCCAATCTGAGAGACAACAAGCAACGGCATGGCTGAGGGCAGTATCAGAATCAAGATATGGTTCCATCACAACATTGAGAACCCGCCTTTGGACCTTCCAATCATTATCAATGAAATATCCACTAACAAACACATAACCTAAGCCCTGAGTTGACATCCACATGTCCAATGTAAGGCAAATGCGTCCAGGTATCCCCTCAATGAACTTTGTAAGGCTTTGTTTCTCCCTTAGATAAGTGGCAACACAATCCCCTTGAACAGTGTTGAAGCTCACCATCCCAAACCGGGGCTGAAGATTCTGGACAAAAGTTACGAATCCTGGATGTTCAACCATGTGAAGAGGGTAGTCATGCATGATAATCATCCTAGCAATTTCATGGCGGCAACGATCTGAATCAAAAGAAAGATAGGGCGAGCTAGAAGATCTATAGCGTCTCTTTGGTAGATTAGAGGTACTGCCATTTCCAGTCATCTTAGAAGGCGGGGTATATGGTGTTAATTGATTGCTATCCTTATTACGTAAAAGTGCAGGGCAGGTTCCCTTGGCAATATGACGCTTAAGGTGGCTGGTACCTGCTACCTTTGAGCCTGTGCTATAAGCAAAACTTTGCTTGCACTGCTTACAGCATGCCCTTCTACATCCAGCACTTACAGTTTCTATGGTGAAGTGTTCCCAGACTATTGACTTCTTCTTTCTTCGCTTGCTAGGCTGTGTTTCTGGAGTTATTTCCGCAAGTGCAAGCTCATTGTTTTCCTCAGGAGTGGCCATGTTTCCTCAAGCTGTCAATGTGTGCTTCAGGCAGCAAAAAAGAACCCTCCTGTACGAAATTTCACATTCGAAAGAAAAATTAGACAAGTATAAATTACATAATGTGCAATGTATGTTTCAGTAGAAAAATAATTACAACTTAAGAAATCAAATTCAGTAAATCAATACAGAAGAAATGCAGGTGATCAATTTAGTTTTAATTGGAGGGAGCTATACTCTAATAGCGTATGCTTAAGAACCGTAGCACCATATGTAGGAGCCACATTAAATGGTAAAGTGTAAACCAAATAACAATTTTACCACTTCCAAACCTCATACCATTGGAATAACAAAAAAAAAGTGTGCATGTACTCAGGGTTATGATCCTTCAACCTAGGAAAGGGATTACATCTCAGTATCCGCCCATACTTTCAAACCATGAAAAAATTAAAATATTCCAATCATGTACTTCAAATTACAGCTTCAATACATTAAAAGTTAATAATTCTCACAATAAAAACAAATAAACTATAAAACCATTCGACAATTACAGTCAATGAAATTCAAAAGATTGAGAGAAAAGGAAAAGAATTGTCAAGGAAATGCATGTGGTGTACGCGAAAATCAATTATATGCAAAAAGCACCCAAACACTAAAATCATATAAGGTTGAAACCAAATAACAATAAACCCATCAACCGAGCAAACGGCGAACCAAACCAAAAAACAGAAGCCCAATACGTAAGTCCACAAAACATATTGGTAGTAGAAAGAAAGGTCTGGGTCTCTTAACATATATATCAAGTCGGCAAATACAGATCTCCTACCAGAGTGGATAAGAAAGGCTAAGAGACATGTACTGGGCCATAAGCCCAAAACATCACTAAACACGTCGACGGACTATACCATACCCGAGTCACATAAGGCCGCCATCTTAGACGGCCATCTTGGACCTCACAGTAAATGTAAATTGGCCTATGTAGCCCAGTAGCGGACCCCACCTTAATCATAGTCGACAGACTCAACACCAGCAATACACCACACCCTAAAATAAGTCACGGAGAAAAACCAGATCTAGGACGTATCGCGTTTGGGCTTCGCCGATTCTGGAGAAATACACCTAAAATAAGCCCAGATCGACAACATCCATGGATGAAACAATAAAGAGACAAATTTTCTCTTGTAAATAATTAACCCATCCAACCCATCAACGAAATTCCTCAACCGAACAACGAAACCTCAAACCAAAGACTCACCAAAGAAACCAAAAACATAACAAAAAGCCCACCGCAAGTATGAAATTTGAAGAAGAAACACGAACGAAAAATTAGGGGAAACAAAAGGTTAAGGTTCATACCAAATATTACACCGAACAGTAAGCGATATCGGTCACGAATCTTCTGCAACCGCGAGAGATCTAGGGTTTTAGAGAGAGAAAGACAGGAGAGAGAGAGAGAGACGGGAGAGAGAATTGGGCTTTGGAACCAAGCCAACCCGAAATGGTAATTGGACCTGGGAAAGTGCGAGGTATTTAGTTGGGAGTTTGGTTTGTGAGATAATTGTCATAAAAAAAAATAGGGCGTGAGGTTTGAATTATTTTTGGATTCGGACTCTCAGGCCCAATACTCCTCATTTACCAAAGCCCATAGCCACCCCGTTTCTCTTTCATGCCACGTCACACGCTTCACTGCGTGGATGTTGACAACGGTGATGTTGAAAGCCCATCTAATACTGACGGACCCCTTTGACAAATATGGGGCCCATGGCCCAGTAAACAATGTTCAAATTTTCAAACGGTAAAGGTTTTAAATAAAAATGATATTTAAAGATCCAATAAAACTTTTAAATAGAAGCGTATATGGGGGCCACACAACACTAAGAGTCCACTGGACAAATTCTGAGCCCATATAAGCCTTTTTGGTTAGAAGTAGGACTAGGCCAATTGCCAACACCCAAAGTTTTCAAACCTGGACAATGGCACATAATGGATACATGGGCTTAGCTTTGGTTCCCAACTTGGTTACAAATGGCACTGATTTTACGACAAGAAATGCAAGCTCAAACGCATCAAAAAAAAAGAAATTCAGCCCGAGATGGCGTTAGGTAAATGATTTCTTCTTAAGTTTTTTTTTTTTTTAAGAAAAAACCCTAAAAAGTAGAAACCATCCAGGTCAGTATATCCTTTGGATGTTGAGATAGAGTAAACCTCGGGTCGTAAGAACAACTACACCACATTGGTGACCGATAAAACTAAATCGAAACTCATGTGGGTGAAAATGAGGTTTCTAACCCCTCTTTGAAAGTGGGCCTAAAACTCACGAGACCAAAATAACATAGGGAAATAGTCCTAGCTAGTTCGAAATCCCGACTTTCGCAATCAAAGCCGAGAGATATAATCAACTGAGTTATCGGTCCGTGATTCTTAAGCTTATTCATTATAAGGTTTAAGGTTTTATGTTATCGTGGATTTTTAAGTTTGGTAATGTCATAGGCGTTTTCTTACCAAAATGAAACTTTTGTCTGATTTCAGCTTGTTGAAAATATGGAACATGAACAAGTACACTGGGGTGCTG
Organism: Tripterygium wilfordii; assembly: GCF_013401445.1. Lineage (NCBI taxonomy): Eukaryota > Viridiplantae > Streptophyta > Magnoliopsida > Celastrales > Celastraceae > Tripterygium > Tripterygium wilfordii. The sequence goes on from NC_052235.1 coordinate 15,595,538, forward strand.
GGAGTCTACAACAGCCAAGGAGCAGCATGGAACAGTGTTGAAAGAAAGAACACCTTCCACCAAACCGGAAGTGAGGCCTTAACCGGTGCCATCCGGGGTCGAGATGTCCATCTCATCGCTGAAGCTGCGATCGGCCCTGACTGGAATGGTGATTGTGTTGCTTACTGTCACCGGAGCGGTGAACTTGTGACCTTGCCTTACAATGCATCATTGCCAGTTTCCCTCAAGGTCCTTGAGCATGACATTTTCACTGTGACGCCCAACAAAGTTATAGCTCCTGGCTTCAGCTTTGCACCTCTGGGTCTCATCAATATGTTCAATGCTGGTGGTGCCATTGATGGGCTTGAATACCAACTCATAAATGGTGCCAGCAAAGTTTCAATGGAGGTGAAAGGGTGTGGAAAGTCTGGTGCAAAGTTTCAATGCTGGTGATGCATTGTGGATTCGATTGAGGTTGATTTTGAATATGATTCATTGTCCGGGCTGGTGAAATTCAATCTGGATAGCCTGCCTGAGGAGGGCAACAAACATGCAGTTGAAGTGAAGTTGGATTTCATGAATGTTAGGCTGTAGAATGGAGGTCTGGTAGGGCATTTCATGGAAGGAGATTTGACAATTTTCCCTTTGAATTAGCAGTTGTCATCTTGAGTCTTACGTAGTTGGAACTTGGAAGGGGAAATTTTAAATAACAGTAGTATCCTTCTCTCTTAATGGACGCAAAAAAGAACTCCAACCCATGCCTAGTCTGTTAGTTCGCCTGGTGTAATAAAAACTTCCATGCTTTTAATGTAACAACTTCAGTTCTCTAATCGTTGATGTGCTTTTAAAAATCAGCTATGGGTTATGAACATATTAATTAATCAATAGTTCTCACCTATGTAGCATGGGTATGGATACGGACACGAGATGGATATGTGGATATGTGATTTTTCAAAAAAGTAGGATACGGATATATTGAGGACACATTGAATATAAAAATTCATAACTATGTTTATATGTACATTCCCTTTCAAGAGATACATTTATAAACTTCACTGTCACATCTATCAACGGGAAAGATTGTGAGATACTAAAATATTCACTCGAAATGCCTATCAGATGTATTTTTATTTTGAGCAAATCTGGAAAAGATCTTACTCTATTGAGCAGGAAAACAACGATAGTGTTGGATCAGCAAAACACATCAACTGCTTCACCTCCAGAATGATGACTTTGCTCGACAGTAAATGACCCTTGAATTGAAAATTCAAATCCTTCCACGTTGCTGTAGCATATCATGGATAATTATTTTGCTAGATGATTCATGCTTTGCTACCAAAATTGCAATATTCTCGTATCGTGGTTTTAAGTTTGAGATAGCATCAATTCCAATTCACGATCAAAGCCATCATCTTCTTGATCTTCATGTGGCTGTGGCACTGATTGTTGTCGTACCTCCAGAGCCATCTGTCCAGTGACTCCAGTTTGTTCATAGAACAATTGTCTTGATGCATTCCAGTCCTCAGAGATTTTCTCTACTACATCTCCTATCAGTTCCTTATCATCTGATATATGCTGTATGTTTTGGACATCCACCACCTCACTTGCCTCTATAAAAAAAAAAAGGGTAGACCAACAAGTAGTAATTAGTTCACATTCAAGTAATAACTTGACACGAGAAATGATACAAAGTTGAGATATTTTCGAAATATTAAGGCACGGAAAGTGAAAAAGAACGGAACTGAAACATATTCTAAAACTATGAATCTATTTCTAAAGTCATTGTTGAAGAAACGTGTAGGGGATATCAGATAATTAAGCAACAGAGTTGCAAGCGATTTGCAGCGCTGATATGATTCTAATATTTGGATGCATAAACTGAACTGTAAGAGTTACAAGCAAGAGCACCATTTGACATCATGAACAGCAAGTTTGGGTTCTTATCATGAACAGCAAGTTTGTAAATGCATAGCTTAATTTTCTATTTGATAATGAATGTACCTTTGATAGCTAGTTTCTTGACATCTGCATATTCTGTTGACATTTTCTTTAGTATGCCCAGATCAACTTCTGTACCCTGACATACAAAGGAACAAACACATGAGGTCTTGGTTAATACGAACACACTAGCCTCTGTACAGAAATACAGAGCATCATTTAATGCTATGTTGCTTAGACTTAGGACCAATATAGGATGTTGTAATGTGTGTAACAATCAGGTTCTTCATTGTTGACATTTTTTGTTATCATATCATGCCTGCTACTATAACATTCGTGCCAGATGCTAGTACAACTATAGGGAAGCTAAAAAAAAACTGAATAATGCAGACTTAAAAAAATCTTGACAAGCATCCATATTTTATGAGTTCTCTAGGAGAGACAAAAAACCTAATAGCTCTATGAGTTTGGTAACTTACCAAGTCCATGTTAAGAAAGTCCTCAATCTTAGTGTTAGTAAGTAACCTGCCAGTCAAAAGGGAAAAAGGAAAGCAATAAGCAAGAATGTAGGAACTGAAATCAGGATGTGTTAAGGCTGACAGAGAATACAACATGGAAATAACATAGTGAGAACATACTTCTCATATGCAACTTGAATCCGGGCATTCTGGACCTCCGTAAGCTGGTTCAGTGTCTCCATAATAGAGCCTTCATTTACATCCACAGATCCAAATAGAAATATGTTCCTTTTTAGCATACTTTTGATCAAACCATGCACTACTTTTATATCTTTTTCTTTTGCCTCCACAACAAGCTCTATGAGTCTCTTCAGCTCTCCTGGAATGGAATTAAGGCAACTGGATAAGAGAAGAAGTGTACATAGAAAAAGTAAAGAAGCAACAAAACGCAAAACACCATAATCAGTACTCTGATTGCAGTTCTGTTACTACATTAACATATTAAACATGCAGTATGATAGGGATCACAGCTACCTTAGTAGTCCGAAACCAATGAAGGAGCCTCCAAGAGAAAATTATTTAAGTAGGTACATACATTTCAAATAAACACTCATTCAATTATGTTGGAAGTTTAAATTACATGTTTTTGCAGTGCACTTGAGGCCTAAAAATCAGACCTATTCACAGTAGAATCATACATAGAGCGAGAAAAACTGTTTACTTGTGCTTGAATTGAAATAATGCCCCGACACAATGGAAGAATGGAAGAAATCTCATAAAGCCAACTACAAGATCCCAAGTCTTAGTTGACATTGTGGCATCTAACGAGTATATATTAGTTATAGTCAACCCAAAGTCACATAAATGTTGCGCTATAAACACATCATGCTCTAATTACCAAAAAAAAACTCAAGGCTAATAGCAGATGTACATCATCTCTATTCCATGCAGATGAGTAGGGAGATGGGAGAAACGGCTAAATAATGTGAAATTTAATTCGCATTCATATATTAATATGATAACATGATTTGAGATTATGCTCATTGCCTCAGCATCATGTACAATGCAGATCAAAATGGGAGTACAACAACTGAGTCTCAAAAGGAAAGTGGAAACGTACCAATTGAAATATAGATTTTAATAGGAGGCCTGAAGGGTTGGGTCTCATAAAGGCAGTAAAGGCAATACAGGCCAGCCAGTCTATGTAATAACGAGGCAGTGTTGATCACATGACCTGCATATAAGTATTTAAGAGCCAGCCAAGTAAATAGAGGAATAATATTAATGTAAAGAACACAAAATTCTAACCTCATTGAGAATGAAACATATAGTTATTGCATTTGCAGATATAATTTGATAATTGACCATCTTTAGGGAAATATTTAAATGGTTTTCTTATTCTGGAAGAAAGAAAATTAAAATGATGGACAATCTATTTTGCTTTATATAGTTCTTGCTGAAGGTAAAAATAAAACACCCAATCTCAGTCAACAACAAAGCGCTAGGTACTAATTTCCTTAAAGGGAATAGTTGAAAATGAGAATAAGGGGTCATAATTCTGCAATTTATTGTTTTTGAAAGAAAGCATCTATCGGGAAAATTCTCATATTGAAACAAATCACTCACAAGGAAATTCTTGCTTGAGATTGTTATATGCTAGGTGAGGTTAAATTGTGTTGAAGAGTAGTGTTCTGTACGTACACTTCACTTGGGTTAATATTTAAAGAACATCACCTCACAATCTCTATATCCAGAGGTATGCATGGAGCATTGCGAATCTTAACAGTAGTTGCTAGATACATGGGTAAAAATAAGTGACATAAAAATTCAGAACCTGCAAGAAGTGTGACAAGAATTGCTCACCTCAGTGTTTAATAGACAAGAAAGTAATGTATCAAATAGCTTACCAATTGTATGGGCGTATAATGACTGCATAAAGAAGGCCAAATTGGTTGAAGGTCTAGCCTCGTAAATGTAGGAAAACTTCTTGGAGAGCCAAACCCTTTTCATAGCAGCAAAAGTTGTTGATCCTTCCTACCAGTCATCAAACTTCCAACATAAATATGAGCTATTACAATGTAAGAACAAAAAACCTATTTGACACAAAAAAAAAACCAAACCAACACATATTCGCACATGAAAGTGAGATAAAGTTGAAAAAGAAAACTCAAAATTAAAGGGAGTACCATAACAAAGGCATCAATAAGTTCATCAATGTCACGCTCAAACGAGGAGAGGTCCATTGTCCTCAATGTTCTTGGTTGGCCAATAATATGAACTTGTATCTGGCTACCTGCTCATCAAAAACTCAAAAATCATCGTAAGTAAAACATGCAATTTTAAGAAAACAAAAAAATCAGAGCAATGATGACGATTTTAAGAAACACGATCTTCACGTGGAGGGAAGGAGAACATCTGCACGCCATGGAAGCTTCGAGCATCTAGCTTGTCAATCTCCGACAATCCTCTCGCGCAGAAGATGAACGGACAAAATTCACTCCATTGTATGCAGAATTCGTGTTAGGTTTGAAACGCTTAATCTAGTGCCAGCGGTTGAGTGAAAACATCCAACAACAAACAGCTGTCGGCCTTTGCAAACGAGAGGGGTAAAATTAAAAAAAAAAAAAATCAATCCATTTATGTTCTGATTCAATTTTATCTTCAGTGTTTTTGTCCATTATTTATTTAAGGATTAGATTGCTTGCTTAATTTTAATTGCATTCTTCTAGCACTGTCTTCTTGCGTTTGAAAACTTTCGCTCCACTGGTGCAATCTAGACTCACCAAAGCAACCAAAAACAGAACAAAAGCCCACCGCAAGTATCAAATTTGAAGAAGAAACACGAACGAAAAATTAGGGCAGAAAATTAGGGGAAACAAAAGTTTAAGGTTCATACCAAAGATTACACCGAACAGTAAGCGATCTCGGTCACGAATCTTCTGCAACCGCGAGACATCTCGGGTTTGAGAGAGAGAATTGGGCTTTGGAACCAAGCCCCAACCCAACCCGAGATGGTAATTGGATCTGGGGAAAAGGTAGTTTATGAGTGGGAAAAGGGTAGTTTATGCAGTTTTATCAGAACCGACCCGTGTATTGATCCGTGAAAAGAATTTTTGAAGGTTTAACCGGTTAGTTCGAAGGGTCAAGGGTTGAACCGCATATTTTTTTAATAATTTATTTTATTTATAAATAATTAATAATAGTATAAAAATATGCCCTACAAGAGTACAAGGTAAAGCACAGGTATATTTTATTGCATTAAAAAAAACAGATCATATTCTTCTCCTGTAGTATGCACACCACCATATCATATCCTCCAATTTCAACTTCCAAGTGCAGTAATACCACTAATCAAATACCACTAGTAAAATACCCATACCTGACATCATTAATTGCCCAACACGAGAACAAATCTAGACGACATTTAGAGTGAAACAAAATAAGAGTTCTAATCGGAAAGTGAGCCAAAGGTTTCACGGCCTCACGGGTTATAGCAGTGTTATAATGGCATAATATAGGTCGTCGTCTAGAAAATTAAAAACGAAAGAGAGTCAACAATTAAAGCACATCAAAAGTGTAGAAGAATGAAGAACTCACCTGGACAGAAACCAACGAAAGTTGATCTCAAAGGATGAGGGAGAGAGAGGGTCTATGGGAGACGATAAACGGAGGAGATAATGTCAAGAAAGTCAACCGTGGGTCTTTGGAATTTCACTGGTTGAGCGGTTAACCGCGGGTCTTGGAGGGTCGTGACGGGCGAACTGCTGAAACGGTCTAACATCGGTACCGACCCGACATTTCTGATAAACACTGGTTGAACCGGTCTGACAGACGGGCCGGTCCGGTTCTGATAACACTGATTTTATGATATTAAATATTATATAATTAATATGTATGAAAATATTTGTTTAGGAAATTCAATTTATGTATTTAAAAATAATTAAGAGTTTATAAAATAATTGTGTGTATTGAGTATAATCTCGTGTGTAAATATGATTCCCAGCGAGGTATTTAGTTGGGAGTTTGGTTTGTGAGATGATTCTCATAAAAAAATAGGGCGTGAAGTCTGAATTATTTTTGGATTTGGACTCTCAGGCCCAATACTCCTCATATACCAAAGCCCATAGCCACCCCGTTTCTCTTTCATGCCACGTCACACGCTTCACTGCGTTGATGTTGACAACGGTGATGTTGAAAGCCCATCTAATACTGACGGACCCCTTTGACAAATATGGGGTCCAGGGCCCAGTAAAAAATGTTCAAATTTTCAAACATGGACAATGGCCAGTAAAGGTTTTAAATAAAAATCATATTTAAATATCCAACAAAACTTTAAATGGAAACGTATATGGGGCCAAACAACACTAAGAGTCCATTGGACAAATTCTGAGCCCATATATGCTTTTTTGGTTAGAAGTAGGACTAGCCCAATTGCCAACACCCAAAGTTTTCAAACCAGTACAATGGCCCATAATGGATATATGGGCTTAGCTTTGGTTCCAACTTGGTTCCAAAAGACATTGATTTTACAACTAAAAATCCAAACTCAAACGCATCAAAAAAAAAACGGTTATAGGTTTTGTTGACTCTTCGACTCACGCATTTGACGGGTGAGAGATGTTTGAATTAATTTTGTTTATATGACTTGGGTTATGTCAATCTGATAAGAAATCACAAATTTTAATGTGGAACGTTGAGTAAAAAATTTGCTAAGGATCTGTTTCGATTCTGTCAATGTCATGGTAGAAATATTATTCTCTGAAGATATACTTTTGCTGCTACTAATTTCTTTACATCAAGTCATCAACATTAACATTCCTATCAGTTTACAAGTACTTCGTAAGAAGTTTGTATTGTACCAGACAACATTAATAGTAAATTACAAGTACTTTGTATATTGTACCAGACAACATTAATACTTCACTAGTAAACAAAAAATATTTTGCTTAAATATATGTTTAAACAGCACATTCATGGGCCACGTACTTCGCTGGCCATGACTGTGAATTCTAATTAAATAATTAACTCCATTTTTTGGAAAAAATAAATAACTTGATGGGACACAGAGAAAGGCTGCAAATTGGGGAAGGAGGGAAGACAAAGTCGTGGGTTAAATATTTTTCTTCAATCGTGTCGGGCATGTGTGTGTGTGTGTATAGGTGTAGTGTCAGCAATATGCTGACAAAAGAGTATGCATGCATTTCCATGCATTTGTCCCCATTCTTCTACACGTGCGATGCCAAACACCTACCTCCTACCTCCTGACTCTGCACACTCTGTCACTCTCTCGTCTTCTTCTCAATTTTCAAACGACGGCACCACGGTAGCCGGTAGGGTTGAGACTTGAGAGAGCATAGTAAAATAAGTACAATAACCCAAAAAATTAAATAAATAAATAATAAAAAGACCATTCTAGGCATGGTGGTGTGAGGGAGGAAAGTCGATGAGAGAGATTTCTTATTTCTTGACTGAGCTTGCCAGTACTTATGACGGGAGGAGGGGTGGCGGAGGAGGGCATTTTTAGGGTTTATTTAAAAGTGAAGAAGATTGATTTATCAAAATGATAAATTAAAATATTAAAAAATTCAAGTAAATTTACATGTGTAAATTAAATAATTTAATTTTTTATTTATATTGATAGTTTAATTACATAATCAAATATTTCATAGGTTTGACTCGAATTTTTTAATTTTATTTCCTTTATAAAGAATTTAATATTGTCCTATCACAAGTTCAAATTACCTTTATTTTTTTTCATATTTTTCAAAATTAATTTGAATCTATAGGGTGGACAACTTACATGCCAAAATGGTACTATATATGTTGGATATGTTCATAAAAAAACAAGATTTAAATGGAATATGATACGCTCCTTTTGGGCCAGTGGCCCATTATCTTATGGACTCAAAAAATATATTTTTTTTTGAAATAGTGGTTTAAAGAGAGGTAGGATTCAAACTCACGACTTAATGAGTGAGCGATCTCTTACATGTAAGGTGATTGTCGTTTAACTAATGACTCACACTTTATGGATTCAAAACTTTAGCCCCAGTGGCCCATTGATTTTAGAATTAATCGAGTTCTAGTGGGTATCACTCACCATACATGAACCATGAATGGTTACACAAAAGCTTCATGCACTCAAATTTTTTTTTATGACCAAGAAGAACAACATAAAAATTCACAATTTGGTCATTTATATGGGTCTAAACTCGCCTATCAAACCGCCTGTACAGATGTATTGTCGGTTTCATTATAAGAGAGAGAAAGGACAATACAATAGTTAAAGTAATCAATCAATTAGTCCCAATCAAAAGTATTAAAGCATTAGTTAGTGAAAAGATGTGGGCTACAACTTTGATTAGTGAGTGCCAGCTAATTTAAACAAGCTAGCTAGAAACCACTCGACCACTCTTAAAAGCTGAAAGGTCTATGTGTTTCGTGTGTGACACTCACGCACGTGTATGTTTCTTCTTCTCTTAACGTGCCCAACCATTGTTGTTTTCTCTTTGCCATTAACGTGCGCACCCCCCTCATTGTTTTTTGTTTCTTGTAACTTGGGTAAATACTACTTTGCTACTAAACACAGGCGCCCCGACAAGGAGACCTCCATCCCCGGAAAAACGGGGTGTAATGTCACAGTTCACAACTCACACCCTCCCCAACGGTGGGGTCAACCCTCACATGCCTCCATGTGAACGGGAACGGGAAATGTCTCAAATCCTTCATTCTAGTTAATTAACATGTAAAATTTTAGACTTTTGAAATATCTTATTTCATGGATGGATTGAAAGCCCCAATCGCAATTCTTGTAGTTTGTATCTCACATTCCAAATGTTATTTAACATGTAAAATCTATACCATATCATACATGTCTGTTATTTGGATATCCGAGATGAGCCAAAACTCAGGCCGTCATGCCTGAGCTCACATAAGTTTTTCACCGGATGATAGGGTAGGTTGGGAAAAAATTCAACACGTGCCCATAACTATATTGTTCTCAGTGAAAATCGAAATCAAGATCTTCCGAGTTTATACGGTTTGATCATAAGGAGATTCAACATTAGACTATCAACAAAATGGTTGGGAATGAATTATATTGGGAAATTTTGTTGTGTATGTCTTTACCTGAAAATTCATGTGATTATATTACAAGTTTCTTTGAGAGAGAAATAGCTACATAACATGTAATATATAATGTTACGAACAATACATTACAATGTCCGATCATTATGCTTCGTACAATTAAGCAATGTGAATATATAGCTAATAGCAAATTAGGGATTTTGTGAGTAGATTATGAAATATATATATATATGTATGTATATGTTAGAATATTGAATACAACCTAATTAATATCTCATCAAAAGGTTTGTTAAAAGTGTAACATAGTAGAATTTTATCCTGAATTTACATATTATGAAAAAACTTTAATTCATATGATAAATACACACAAGGTAAATCACTATATATACTTACCCTTTTTATTGGCAAAAACTTATTTAAAATTAAAGAGTACTAGAGAATCACTATAACTCTTATTCTATACAAGATTCTTAAGAACTCAAGATAATACAATTTTTCAAACCAAGAATAACACTATATAAGTTTGATTTTAATTATATTAAAGAGATCATAGTCGACTTCCTACACAGCGCGTAAGCTTCCGACTTTTCTTCTCCTAATTTCCAATCGCTTATTGGACAGATCTTTAAGTGTGGGACCATGTTATGCTTCCCAGTAGGGTGACTGGCACCGTCAGATCTGGAAAAGTTCATCATAACCGCACGTATACTTGTGACTTTTCAACAACTACAATTTACAAGTAGTTATTATTAAAAAAAAGATTTATTCTTTTACATGTATTCAGTATTCTTATATATATACATATGTATATAATTTTTTAGGGTGAATGGAATCAAACGTAGTCAGAGTGTACGTAAAAAAAAAGGAATAGTGGGAGAGGAGGGAGGTTGATCAGTAATCTTCATGAGCCCCAATATTCTTCTCGGGATTGGTGGTAAAAAGACCTTTAATTATCCTATAAATACCCTTTAACACTCCCAATCTATACACCTACACAACCCCCCCCCCCCACCTCTCTCTCTATCTTTCTCTCTCTTCTACTCTCAGCCTCTTCTAGTCCTTTCCCTTTTTTCCTAGGGTTTCTGATGGAAGGTGAAGCTTCTATGGCATAATAATATTTCAGCAAGAGTGACTCTCTTTGTATTCTTCCACAGCTTTCTTGAACTGCATCTCTTAGATCGTTTGTTGTGTGACACAACAAAATTCGTTGTCTTTGCGGTTCAATAAAGCTGTGGGAAGATACAGACATGGTCAGTATATAATTCAAGATCCAGATCCGATTCATATCAATATTCAAAAGGTATATATTCTTTTTGGGTTTTCCGAATTCTCTTTTGGGTTTGAATTGGTTTTGGCTTCTGGATCTATTCATGTTTACACTTTGCATACTTTTTTTCTTGATTTTATGATGTTTTTGATACCTAACCCTACTAAATCCTGATTTGTAGTGGGTGGTTCAGGGCGATTGGGCTCTATTTGTTAACAAGTTTTGAAAGATATAATTTTTGTTTTCACCTTGAGTAGAGCATCTTATGATATTTTAGATAACATTAATTGTCTGTTTGGTTGTCTTGTCTTGTGAAAACTACATATATATACACATCTGTTTTCTGTGGATCAAACTGTCGATGGCTTTCATATTTTGTAAAAATCATACGCTAATGGGTCCATTTTGATCTGTATTTATACTGTGTTGGTCCACAGTCATAGTTAATTCAATCATTTTATACGCACACACCCAACCAATAGATTCGATGGAACTTAATTTTATTCTGATTCAGTATAGCATATTCAATTTTTGTACCACTATATGTGTTGTTCTGTTCTGTGCTTTTGTTTTATATTGAGCAATTATTTTGCTTTTGATCACAAGTTGTAAATGATTACACACATATATATATTGATGTAGATGTAGATGTAGATCGGTCTCGAGGTCTAACTATGAATGTAGTGCTACTTTATACAAACAATGACAAGTAATAATTGTAATATATGAACCACGACCTAGCCTAGCTACAATGAATTGTACAAGGGGTAAAAAAAAGTGTACCATGCCTGAATTTAACTAGAGTTCGTAGTGGTGGAGGAATTGGATATGAAAATATAAGGATTGTAGTTATAAGATATCTAATGAGACCGTCATTGGAGGTGAAGTTTCAATATTGGAGATAATAAACATAAGATCTTAAAAGAAGAAAATTAGGGTTTTTTGTTTTCTTTTTGTTGTCACTCCTTTTACAAGAAGAAAAAGGACAAGACAGCAGTGGCAAACAAAAGTTTCTTACTATCACATTCAAAAAAAAAATGCATTGTCTTGTCTTGTTAGGAACAAGTGGTTTTGTAGATCTGATTCTAGTGATCCTGTGCCCCTTCTTCTTGGATAGTAGAAACAATAAAGCTTTCTTCTTTGTAAGTACAATTCTGATTCTTACATGATAGAAGTTAGAACATTGTGAGCTTCATCTGTCCTACAAGTCCTATATTGGCTATATTCACATTCATAACACTTATGAAAGAGTTGGGTTCTGTATTTGTGACAAACTTAATTAGCTGGATTTTCAGAATGCAATCACGAGGACTTGAATCTATGTAATTAATAACTCCCTCCTCCTTTGTTCTTTATTAGGTACTTTAACTATGTAGATGTATTTTACTATGTATTTTAATCTAATTGGGTTGTGTGAAGCTTCTTTTATGATCTTGGACTCTTTGTTATTAATCTCTACATATACTATACAGAATTTGCTTTTAATTAAGGCTGGCCTTTTAAATCCACTAATAGTGTTAACTTAAAGTAAAACAAATGGAATTAGATAACCATTATATTAACTGAAGTTAGGTCTTTTGCTTTAAATTTCACTCATACACATGTAAGAAGTTAAGGCATTATTTGTTTGTTTGTTTATTTATTATAGGGTTAACCTTTAGGGGAGAAAGATTAGGTTGAAAAGGTTGAGATTTCTTGTGCTTTGTGTGTGTATATATATATCAATAGAAGCTGATGCACATTAATCCACATAACCTCGTATTGGAATATTAGAACTTTTGCTTTGTCCTGTCGCTTTAAACTTTTCATAAATATTATATAAGGGTAATGACTTCTATTATCATGTGATCATGCTGTACATAGACATCTTTACTAACCACGACTAAGAGATAACCTACCTGGTTTTTTCTGCAGACTTAGAGCTTAAAGAATCTCGCTCGAGATCCGAAACTCGATTCTAAATTGATAGAACTATTTACAGGTGCATTGGGCCAAGCCTGTCAGGGAGGGTTTGCGGTGAGCATAGTCTAGTCTGGCCTGACAGACTTAGTGCCTTGGTGGGTTGTCAAAGGGCACGAATGCTAAGTTGCTTTTGGTTACCAAAATAAAATTGACATCTTTACTTCTATAATCTCTGTTTTTTTTTAGATAAATCTGAGATTTTATTAAGACTAAATCAAAGATACAAGATGAGCCTTCTAGCCGAAGATCAATATTACGAAAGAAAAAAAAAGGAGCTGAAAGACAATACCCGACCTGCCAGAAGGTCCAATAACTAGACCAACATTAAACTAAAGAGAATGAAACAGAGAGCCCTTGAAAATTAACCTGAAATAGATTGGTAATATGCCACCACACACTTGTACGTTGATGCCAATTTTATGGTACGGGTCACAAATCAAAAATTATTTCTATATCATTATGTTACAATCTTAATTAGTTGTTGGGGTTATTTCTGTACAGCATAGATGGTTCCTGGCAAAAGGATATATATGATGAGATGGAGTAAAGTCTAGATATCATATAGAGAAAAATATTAAAGCAAAGACATAACTTTGTAACTTAGCACTTTCCTTACCTCTTATTTGCAAAACCAACCTTTTCTGTGGCTTCTCTCCTTTTCTTACACATTCATGAAAGATTGAATCTTCATCATCTACTCTTACTGCTGCTTCTGTATATCCATGATTGTTCATTTTTTGTTTGCAGCAATAATTTTAACATCCCTAGCCATCAAAAGGTCAACAAAGTTGCCTTTTATCGTTTGTTTTTGCATGCACTCTCACAATCAGTCAGGAAAAAAATATACAGGGAGGCAGTGTTATTTATATATATATATATAGTTTTTTGCTCTTCATATATTTTGATGTACCTTGTTTTTCCAATGTGGTTGTGCAGATAGTCTGTTTTGAATAACATAGCGACGTGACTGTCCCACTTCCCCCAAATACACATGGGAGACTCATTATTGCTTTCTCTTGCTAATTTCACTTTCATAACTCATAAGGTTCTTGTATATATTATATATATACATATATCATATATTCGCACTGTAATGGACCCCAATGTTGCTGCTGTTGTTGTATATTAGTGCGGTTAAACATACATTATATATATGTAGTGTTTGCTATATACAATTGTTCATGTTTAATGTGTGAAAACACAAGGCTAAAGGTTCAGTTAATAAGGCCTTATTGAAATTGAGTGATAGATAATGTTAAAGCCCAAACATTAAACTCCTATTAGTGAAAAAAAAAGGTCCACCTCAATGAAGGTCCACAACTGCATTCTTTATGTCCTACTCTTTTGAAAATGTTCATTCACCCAAATAGACTGCTCACATGCAAATGTCCGTAACTTTATATATCACGAATATTCATTGGTATTGTGAATTAGTGGGGCCCGAACTATTGATCTCATCTGTTTCACTTTTGAATATATACAAAAAAGCAGAAATGAGCAGTAAACTTAAACTTACCGACTTCAGCACCTGAGAACTCGTGTATATATATATCCATCACCTTCCATATATACGTAATACGTTTGAACAAAATAATTACCAATGACATGTAGCTGCACCACCACAATGTCCAAATTGATCATGCATACATAGACATAATTTTGAAATATAATTGCAACTTAACATTATTGAGATTTCACTTTCTTCGGAGATATCCATCTAGATTTGATTGGCATCCAAGAAAAGAAAGGTAGCTAGCTAGTTTTGGTCCATAAACAGAAGAGACTAGATGAATAACTTAGCTTCTTATATTAGCAATAATTGCCATTATTTATATCATAGTGGACAGATTTGCCATGCCCCTTTGTCCGCCCTATCATAAACCAAATGTCTTTTATGGACCTACATCTCACTGGTATTGTTGCAGTCACTTGGCCAAACAATTAAACCTCTTTTGCTTTCACTTGTTCCCTTTTTATTAGGTAAAGAACTAAAGTTTCCCCTTAACAACAATTCCACTTACTCCTCCTAATTTACACTCTCAATTATGCATCATTGGATACTCCAAGAAAAGACCCAATAAGAAGAAAACAAAGAGGGAAATGAAAACTAGTTGAAACAACTGGGGATTGCTTGCAATTTGCAATAGTGAGTGAGAGTGAGCCCAACTAACCTTTGAGTAATATATTTGGATGTTACTGTCCCATTTCATGCCTGTGCTGCTATTTCATCAACCATCTAACCATAAAATGCCAAAACACCATGGCAGAGGAAAAAATTGGCACTATATTGCTCCAGTGAAAACTAAGAATTCAGCAAACCCAACAAAAAATGAACTGAATTTTCCACAAATTTTTGAAATTCAACAAATGGGTATGGAGCTAATTGTGAATAAGGAGTGTTATGAAGGACTAATTGTGAAAATAATTAGTCATTTGCTTGTGTTAGTCATGTTATGAAAAATGAAGAAGGGATAATTACTTTTAAGAGAGAGAGAGATAGGGGATGGTGAAATTGAAAGTATAAAAAAAATAGTGATGTAAGATTGAAGGGGGAGGGGTTAAAAATGAGGTCAGAAAATGACAAATGGTAAAATATCTTTCACAGAAATGTAGGAGATCATGTAAGAGAATGTAATGTAAAAACCCAATAGGAAGAAATGTAGGAGATGATAGAGAGGGAATCTTCTCTGCAGTCATAATTCCCTTCTTCTATTTTCCTTTTTATTTTAATTTCTTCCCAAAAATAATTACCAAACAATTTGTATATAGACAGAAAATTCACTTAAAAATCTACTGACACCCATTAAAAAAAACAATTTAATATAACATTCTAGGTGTACTTCCATGCATGGGCCAAACGTGTTGCAGTAGATGTAATCAACATAGAAAATTAAAAAAAAAAACCAAAAAAACCATAAATAATAATAATAATTCCTTTAATTCAAAAAATGTTATCTTTAAGGATAAAATGAAAATTCCAACAGAAGTTGTGAAGAATTACCAGTTATGAAGAACAATTGAAGCAGCTCCAGCCGTTGATTTTGCATTGCCTGGAATTCGATAGATCTCGACCCTGGAATCCATGCAATCAAAGTCCTGAACTTTGTCATGTTCTCCCACAGCTTTCTTGAGCTTGCAATGGTAATTCAAAGGCCATGGAAGTTCAAGAAAGCTGTGGAAAAGCATGACCAGGACTTCCCCTCCATAAAATTTCACATCTCTTCAGATCTCTCACACTCGCAGCTTCTTCTTGCAGTGATAATGTTCAGAAACAGAGAGAGATAGGACAGGTCCATAGAAAGGTTATCGTGGACCACTCATATATAATCTTCTGCTGAAATCAGCTTTATAGAGATAAGGAGAGAAAGGGAGAGGGAGGGTAGGGGGCGGTTGCACATAAAAAAAAGTCCTTTACTTGTGGGGTTAGTTTACAAAAGATAGGTAACTTTAGAATTTTTTGAGTTTACAATTTTTATCCAATAGTACAAAATAAGTTTAATGGAGAAAATATAAAAGTGTGTGGTGATATCGCACATTTCTCAAATCATTGGATGAGAATTGATCATTCTGAGAATTGCAGAGTTTTCAGATCTGTTAACGAGATCGTCAGACTAGTAAGATACCCAATCGGATTTTAGAATAAAAAATATGTATAATTAAATATATTATTAATAATTACAAATAACTTTGAAGAAAATTAGGGAAAGAACTAGCTAGCTTGTGAGTTGTGATCATCTCCCCATCACCCTCACATGTGCCATGTTATATTATCACAATATTTTTATTTTTTTCGATTGGAAACAAAAAGAAAAATAAAAAAGGTATGGGTTGTTTATGGTCCCCCAATCTTTATGTTCTTTCCTCTGTTTTTTTATTAAATTGATTAAAATTAATTCATGCATGCAATATGTGATCAATTCTAATTCTTATAAATTTTTTTAAAATCTCATTCGGCTTATATACAATACAAGAAAATTTTCTGTAATAGCTATTATGCATAACTCTAGTGAATCTTTACTACCATAATTTTTTTGTAAGTGATAAACGACATCATACAAATTTACATTTCGAACATTTAATATGGGTCTAAACTCGGACTATCAGACTTACGCACACAATAGTTTTTTACTAAAGGTCAACGCGTGATTATAAGGGTATTACTTCCAATGAAATCAAATTCAAGACCTTCTCATCCATACACTTTCACGCAAGAAAGATTCTCCATTAGGTTACACCAAATTACTTCAATTTGTTTCTATCTTATGAGTACTACTAATGGCAAAAATATACCTGAAGAGATCAAAAATCAGAATCATCAAACCAACTTCAAAAAAAGGAAAATATGTGTGTGTGTGTATATATAAGAAAAATGAAAAGAGACCAATAATGATATATACAATCATTTCATTTTCATGTTTGTACGATATAATGTAAATGATGTTGGTGATGATGGGATGAGGACCTGATGGGACATATTTGCACATGATTTTTTTAAAAAAAATAATTTCTCTTAAATTTTCATATTTTTATAAAATTATTTTAAGTAATATATATGTGTTGTTGGGGGCACATGATGCATGTTTTTAGGTTATGACGTATCACGCAATTGGTAACACAAAATTATGTATATATATATTGGGATAACATAAAATATTACATGCACTATTACATAAATTATACGTTCATAAGGGTTTGGCTGTACGTCACTAGTTGGAGTAGCGACAATGGTGTGTATATTTTGATGATCACGAATCAAATCACCCTCCTCCACTTAAAAAAAATGTTGGACTGTCAAGCAATCATTCCAACGGTACCATGGGGCCGTGAAAACAATAAGGGAATAAATAAATATGATAATTTATGAGTGTAATTTTCAGTTTTTCTTTTGGTTCCATTGGTGTACGGAGTGTGTGTGTGCTCATCTGCAGCCACACATGTCGCACTTGATGATCAGATTTAACATCGGCCCCTTGATTCTGATCCCTGATTTATTTGTCTTGATCTGGATTTAAAAATATATATATAATGTGATCATTCGTTTCATATATTGAAGTGGGTTTGTCCAAGTTAGATAGTTGGCTAGCATCTAAAAGTCCATCGATCTGCTAATGGACTAGTCCTTGATGTGGCGAAATCGGTCGCGGAAGGACTTTCGTCTGGATGCATTAATTCCCAAATGTGTTTTTGTTTGAACCAAAAGTGACCTTCAGTCACTTGATGATACGTGGCGTTGTAGGATCCACCACTTAGAACATCTAATCACCAACAGACAGGTGGCAAGGATAAATGAATTTTATGTTAATGTTTGTTCATTTTACAAATAATCTTGTATTATGTGAGCTGAACTTAAGGAGGTCGCTGTTGGGAATGTCAGAGTCTCTGAGAGGGTGCTTGGGGGCTGCTGTATGTAGCAGATTTGAGGTAGTAAAAAATTTTTATTTTTTTAAAAAAAATTATACATGTATAGTATTCGGTCTAACGAATCCAACAATATTTTTTTTTTCAAAACAAAAATAAAATTCATCGTGATCGAAACATCAAATGTTTTGAGTTTATATTCAACGGTTTATAATTGTTATGTCATTTTTATGTTGGATTTGATTTTTGTTTTGGACAAATGATATATTGTTGGATTCGTATAAACGATCAAAATATAAATATAATTTTTTGAAATTAAAAAAAAACACTTGAAACTATAATGAAATTACAGCATGAGCTGCAGTAGAAACTGCAGCCAGCCCCCTCTTACCCGTCTCTGAGAGTGGCTTGTCTCTAAGGTTGTAGTCAAGGGATTTGTTATCAAAATTGTATTGTTCTATTTTAAAATAGTTTGTTGGTTGAAGAACAAGATTTTAGCCCTTTAGGCCTTCAAAGCCTTATATTTTGTTTTGCTTTCTCAACGGCCCACCTCTCTCAGTAGCTGATGAAACGGTGCCGTAAGGATGATTCATTGAAGCAGAATTTATTAGTCGTTACTGGTTTGGTTCATGTCACGTCTTTGTTGTTATACTATTCACCTTCATGTCTGGCTTTCAGTTTTTTAAGACGTGCAAGTACTTGTCTATGACCTCTTCTCCTTCTTCATTATCATGTCATGCGTACCAGAAATGAAGGGGGCCATGTACATTTTCCAACTATCTTTCTCATGGCTCTCCATGAAAATGATATAGAATGTTGACATAAATAGGTTTTTTTTTTTAGTAAGACATGCAATTGTAACATCTTGCCCCTCCCTAAGCCTAGTAAGATATTATTTACTGTGAATCCTAAAAAATCGATCTTATTAGATTGGGAAGTTTTACCTATTTGTACTCAGCCCTTCACCTCTTTTGTGATGTAGAATTTAGAGTAGTGAACCCCTTCGCCATTCGGTAATTCACCCAACACCACCAAGATTGACACTACAAAGACTTGTGGCTTGACACTACAAGTCTTTAGAGCAACTCCAAAGGGAGTGCTATATATATGGCTTTAACTACCAAAACAACACCTCAACCTCAAAAATAATCACTACAAAGAGAGTGCTAAACTACTACTTTGGGTTGTGGGATGTTAAATTTAGCTTTTTTTTTAAGAGAAAGAGCAATTCCAAAGGGAGGTGCCAAAATGGTGATGGGAGGGCTCCAATTCCCTCCCAAAACTGATGTTAAATCGTGAAATATTTTGTTGAGAATGACATATTAGAGTTTAAGAGTTAGGAATTAGTGTTTAGGGTTTAGGGCTTAATTTTTTATTTTTGAGGTTTAGAGTTTAGGATTTAAGGTTTATAATTTCGAATTTTTTTCAAAATCTACTATATTATAATGTTATGAACACCAAAATACTCAATCACACATTTTAATTCATGATTTAACATGGTTTTGATGGATAATTGGAGCAAAAAATTAGAGCAAGAATTGAAGCTCCTCTATCCCGTTAAAATGGGGATTTTAGCACCTCAAATTGTGCAATAAATGAGTGCTAAAATATATTGGTTCAAATGAAATGTGATCATTAAAATGGGGTGCTAGAAGATTTTTTTTTTCGCTAAATCCATTTAAAATCCACCATCTTCACTCTTAACCATTTAAAATCCACCTTTCCCTCCAATTATACCTCTCATCTCATTCTCTTAAATGAGTTTAGCCCAAAAAATCTTTTAGCGCCTCGCATTGTAATCAATACATTTTAGCACCTTCCTTTGAAATTGTTCTTGGAGTGTAATCAATACACTTTTAATTGATGAGGACAAGAAAAAGCAACAGTAAATAATGGGGAAGTGAAGATGATGCTAGAACAGTCGTTCATTGTCCTTTTGTGGTACTTTAATGAATAAAAGCTGTTAAGACTGCATAGTTAGGCGAAAACTGCAAAAGCCTGCAGCGAAGAGAGAATTGATGCATGCATGCATGGATGGATCCACAGTCTCCTGTGTTTGTGGCAGCTGCAGAGAATGACAAAGATTGGAATGATAAGATGACTCTCTGTGTGTTAATCATTGTATCATTCTGATTATTGATGGGGGACCCACCAACCAACTGCCTCCCTCCAAGAATCCAAATCTCCCCCATCTGATCTGATCTGATCTGATCTGATCTGATTGAATGTTGTTCATAGTTCATAGTGTCCTTATTAAATGCATGACTAGTCAAGGTGCCACACGAGATCATCTGATCTGAATGAAGATGTTGATCTGCTGTTGTACGGATGACTCCCTCTTTTAGGGTTTTACCATTGCATCCCTATACGGGAAAAAGACACCCAATCGATAATAAGTTAATGGGGCTGAACTGTAAACACAAGAATTGGTGTCAATTCTTCATTTTAACGTATAATTTTATCTGCCTTCAAAGATACTCCTCACTTTGACCACATTTTTAATTAAATGAAACAAAATTCAGTACAAACACGTCAAGTTATATATTACATTGTGCAAGAGTTATGTATGAATTTGTTCTTCTAGGCTTTCCGAAATACCTAAGCCTAGAAAACATATCACTTGTATGGGAGAAGTACGACTGTACTTTTGTTTGTATACTACTCAATTGGGTGAGTCAATTTGATGTGGGTTTATGAGTCCTGACGCTCCTCCGCTTTTATTGGCTCGGTTATACGAGGCCTAACAAGTGGATAAAGGTAGATATCATGTTAGAAAATTTAACCAAAACACGTCGCAATGATATTGTCCGTTTTGAATTAAAGGCTCCGTACAAATTTGTTCTCCTGAGACATCTCCGAAGTACTTATGCTTAGAAAACACGTCACTTTTGTGTTTTGGACTTAAATTTGCCTCTATTAACTTAAAACCCTAACCCTTTATATAAGTCTATGATCTCTACCTCTGAACCTATTTAAGGAGCCCAACTATAATGGACTGTGATTTCAATAATGAAGTAGAAACAACCTTTAACGGGGACCATCCTAATGCCCCCTCCCCTACACAAGGGGAATTAATGTGATTGGGTTGGGTAGCAGTGTAGAACGGGACGGGACAAAAGAGTTGTACGGTTGGCTGGCTCCTTCTATTGTGTGGGCCTGTGTATCGTGGGCCCATTTTACAGCGCACTTTGAAACGAAACATAGGGATGTGGTAGAGGATGGGCCGGGGATTCCATTTGGATCTATCTGTAGACACCAGAGATGGGCCCCCAATAAACAGCATCTCTCGTAGAGGGGCCCAACCTTTTCAATTATGATCCATTCCCATCACTTAAAAGTTAAATCCCTCATTTTGAAAATAAGTTATGCTGTAAATTTTATTCATATAAATCGCAATTTAAAAATATTTTTAAAAAGGGGGGAATCTTTGAACGATACTTACTTGTGTTGTGGCCTGTGGGTCTAAAGCTACAAAAGTTCATTTAGCTCCCAGACAAATGGAATGCAGACACAGATTATAATCTTGTTTGTACACTATTTGTTTTCTTTCTTTCATTCATTAAAATCAAAATAAATTTATATTTTTTTATTGGTTCATGCTCTGAAAATGACGGTCTATGCCAAGATTCACAAAACATGGGATGCCTTGAATGGTTGAATCTCTTCAACTGAGCCATATAGATTCGGAATGTTCTGAGTTCGATTCTCATCAGGAGCAATAATTTTACGACCACGTATTGAGTTTTGATCCAACTTACCCTGTCATCAAGTGGAAAATTTATATGTGTGCGAGTTAGACTCATATCGAATAGGACGAACTTGACATCATTCTTGGTTTAAAAAAATGGAATGCCTTAAATGGAATGTTTTTTTTATTTGTATTCTCTTGAGGGTGCCACAAAACCAATCCCAAGAGGGTTTGTGCTTAAAAGTGTTTGTAGGCCTGGGCCATTATTATATAATTAGGCTCCCATTTGACAATGAGGCTTTAAACCCATTAAAGTTGAATAAGCCCATTTTCTATGAGCTCGGACCTCAGGTGGGGTATAGTAAAACAAAATGGGCTTGCAAAATAGTGTGAGTTGATTTAAAGCCCATTCATGAATTCTATGAAGAAAGAAAGTGCCAAAAGATTAAAGAGTAAAGAATCTTAGGACATTTTCTTTGAAGAAGTAAGGAAATAAACTAAACTTTAAAAAAAAGCTAAAGTATCCGATGCTTTTAAAATTTTTCATGTCGTTAGCTTCATAGAAAATATTCAAAAAGAATCAATAATTGAGTTCTCCTTATAATTTAGGGTCTTTTTTTTTATTATAGAGGAAGGGAATGGGGGAGACTCAAACTCGAAACCTCTATAAGATACGAAACACGTGAGTGTCACCTGAGTTATTCGTGGATCTGTTTATAATTTAGGGTTTAATTAACAAATCAATCAACAATTTGATAGTATCCAATAACTATATAAGGAGTACCAACTAGAGGAGGGGGAAAACAACAAAATAGTTGGCCTCTTAATTAATAACGTTAGTGAGAGGCCAACTCTTTTGTTGTTTCCAATGTTAAATGAACTTCCACATCAATCTATTTTAATAATAATAATAAGTTGAAAATGATGTTTGTTTGTGTGGGTGTGGTTGTGTATATGTGTGCAAGTGTGTAGAAGTTACATCTTGTGATTCATGCTGCTATGTTGTGTTCCATGCATGGAGGTTCCCACCTTGAGATGAAAGCATCCAATGTTTTTTTTTTTTTTTTTTTTTGCCTTTTCAAAAGAATAGTGTGAAATTTTATGCTCCACTCATAATTTGTTTTCTTTTGAACAATGAATCAAAGCCTACAGTAAATTCAAAAAATCAATCGATCCCTTTTTTTTTTTTGAGAATCGATTGATCTTCTCTATGTTGTTTTGGGTAACGTAATTTTTGGTTATTGAAATAATTGTCAATTTTCAACTGAGTCACTCAATGTTCATACATTACAACTTCGAAACTCAAAGTTAAAAATTATTCCAATATACACATATAAACAGATTTTTCATTGTTTGGACAAATTCATTATATTGATTTTTTTTATATCACATCAGCAATTCGACTGTTCGGATAATCAAAAATCTACTTTGGGCGTGCATATTAGAATAATTTGCAATTTTGAATTCTCAAGTTGAAACGTTTGAATATTCGGTGATCGAGTTGGACCTGATCAATTTTTTTAGTGACCAAATTTTACATTACACCATGTTATTTTCTATTAATATAGTTATGGTTACATAATATAATATTTTAAGAAAAAAATATGAATTATGTAAATGAAAGTGTGAAATCCAATTATTAAATAACCATTTTTAATCACTTGAGTGATAAGATCATCTATTCGATTCTCAATAGGAATATGAGTAATATCTTTATCATCACATGTTATGCTAATGAAATTTACTATGTCCGTTAGGTGAGAAACTTCGAACACAGAGACGCTCCACAGAAAACAAGGCAGAATAACTTTCTCCTCGACCAACCATGATCCGTTAGAACCTCTTGCTTTTCTTTACTTTAGAAGTTATTTCAGTTCACGCGGTTTGTGGGATCCTTACGTTACACCAAAACCGCGTTTTCTTCTTCCTTCTTCTACTTGAAAGCAACGACCTTTTCAAATCACTTATTACATACCACACCTGCTCTCAGTTCTTCACTGTTCTTGTCCTCATCCCCTGTCTTTTCCCTTCCTTTTTTTCCTCTTCTGAGAGCAACAAAAATGGAAATTACCTTACTGTTATTGGCACTTCTCTTCATTGGTGGCCTTATTAACATCTACTTCTACAAACCCACTAAAATATTCTACGATTGGCTTCAGTTTTTAGTCCCTAAAAGTTCATCGTCTTCATCTTCAGCAGCAACATCCCCTGTTTCAATCACCAATACTACTAGTCAAGTAATCTCAGACAAAGAAAGGAGTGACAGCACTAATGAGCTGAAGAGGGTATTTGCAACTTTTGACAAGGATGGAGATGGGTTTATCACAAAGAAGGAGCTCAAAGAATCACTGAAGAATTTGAGGATCACGGTGTCAGAACAAGAGGTTGAAGAATTCATGACAAAGGTTGATTCTAATGGAGATGGGTTGATTGATTTTGATGAGTTCTGTATCCTGTGTGATGAGTCTCCTGTTTTATGTAAAGAAGGTGGAGATCAAAAAGAGGGTGGAGGAGAAGAAGGGGATTTGAAGGAGGCATTTGATGTTTTTGATAAGGACAAAGATGGGTTGATTTCAGTGGAAGAGTTGGGCTCTGTTTTGGATTCCTTGGGGTTGAAGGAAGGAAAGAAGATTGAAGATTGTAAGGAGATGATAAAGAAAGTAGATATGGATGGTGATGGAATGGTTAACTTTGATGAATTCAAGATGATGATGAGAAGTGGAAGCAGCAGGCTTGTAACAGTCTTCTAAGACCATACCCAGAAGACAAAACTATCTCCATGGATGCATACTTGAGGTTTCATCATATCTTCATATCACAAGTAGAAATTGTACATACATCACTCACAAATATGTTCATTCATTAGAAACTGCAATCCAGTTCACGTTTCTTCCCAGATCTCTGATATAGTACATTAGGAAGATCTATCTTAGTAGTAGAGGAACTAGACATCATGGTTCATGTATGAATATAAAAACATATTTGCAGCAGATGGAGAATTTTCTTTCTTGTTTGGATTTCTTTGTGTTATCTGTTAGTGATTTAGAGTGTGTTTGGATTGAGAGATTTGGAGGGAATGAAAATGGATTTTCTTTCCAATTCTTTGTTTGGATAGTTTAGAAAAAAATTAAGAATACTAAAGTTGCTCTCACTGACACCATCTACGAGAAGGGGAGGTCGTCGTCTTTCTTTCCAGCCGCCATACGGTTCGGTTCGCCTTAAAGCCTTAAATACGGAGAAGGGGAGGAGCCGTTATCTATGTAATTACGGTCTTTGTTGGCCGTTGAGAGATTTGGAAGGAATTGGAATGAAAATTTTATTAAATTTTTGTCAAAATTCTTTCACCCAAAATGGAGTCATTCGGAGAAAAAGAATGACTTATTAAGTTATAAATATGTTAAAACCTTATTTTACCTTGTAAATAACACTTTAACATAAAAAATAAAGATAAATTAATAAATTAAACTAATTTTTTTTTTATTTTTTTTTTATCTATCCAAATATTAGAGAAGGAAAACTATTATTCATTCCCTTCCTCCCCTCCCTTCCAAATCCCTCAATCCAAAGATACCTAGTGTTCTATATTATGTTGACTTGTTCATTCCCTGCCTGCCTCGCACGGCACGCCTAATGATGAAAGCGCCTTGCCTTGGGAGGGCATTTGTGTGCAACACTCAACAGCTGAAGCATGAAAAGGCAAGAAATGTGGAACCCACTATAAAGGAAAACCAACCACCATCTTCTGCTTCTTATTGGGCTACAGAGGGCTAAAGAATTCCAGCATTGCAAGTAATCAAATAGGGTATATATTCGGGCCGAAAGGAAATGTGGAGTCCAATAACTTCACACAATCAAGGAATAAAGTATGGAGAAGGCGGCACGGTTTGTGCCTTCTGACAATAATATAAAACAGCTGTGCAAAGCACTGAGAATTGAGCTTAAAGATTAAGTAGATAACACAATTCTGTTTAACAATGTATTTGAATGAAGTCAATAAGCTTAATTAATTAACAGCAAACAATTTGAACATAGAAAGAAAACCCTGCCAAGTTGGGCACTAAACATACATGAAGTGCCTACAAAACGTGGCTGGCTTTTCATGTCTGCTCTGATTACACCTGCATATGATCCATCCTCCGAGCAGCACTAACACATTCGCCGACCTCTAGAAAACATCAGGGTGAAAATGCCCAGGGATAGAGTTGCTTTGCTCAGCCTGCTTCAGATGCATTGTTAATGCATAGTTGTTAACCTGATAAGGATCCACAAAAACAATCACTAGTTGTTATTGCAAGGAACAGCTAAAACTGATGATCCACTCTTGCCATCAGGAGAAAGAAGTGCATATAATAGTATGCCAGCGCTACTTATACAAGTTCCTATGAATGAAGGAGATGCACATAAAGAACCTAGAGACATAGTTCACAAACTAATCTAAAATATAAAGAAAACAATGGTACATTAAAGAAAAAATTTAGCAATTAGGGATCAAAAGATCAACCTCCAAGGTCCTCAACTGCTCCTGATACTGGGCTAACAGTTGCTTCAGTTGTTGCAATTCCTGACTCCTATCTTCAAACTCTTTCTGTCGCTCATGCTGAATAGCCACTGCCCGCTTGAGAATGGTGTTCTCGTGGAGCAGTGCTTCCACTTGCTCCTTCAACACCATATTTTCCTACAGCAGTACAAAGTAAGCACAAAACCAGGTGACAAAGTAAGAGACCATAACAAATAATACAGAGTTCACTTTATCTCATCCCTTGTTTTTCCTCTTAAACTCATCCACCAAAACAAAAGAGAAGATAAAAGACACAATAGATCAGTAACTGAACAACCTGCTGAAAGCTTTGGGCGGCCTCTGCTCCTGCACGGGAATGGATAGACTTCTCCAGAACTTCCAACGCTCTAGATGCACGAGCTCTAGCATCATCAATATTGGAGGAACTCATCATTTCTTGGACAAAAAGTTCCACCCATTCTGCACCATCCATTTGTAAGTTTGATGGAGCTGATGGATCCTCAGGCACAGGAAACTCTCCATTAGAATGTACAACACCTGCAAGACAAACCCTTACCATTACGAAGCATTCTCACATTCCAGAAAAAAACAATTATAATAATCATCAATGATATATTTATTTGACTACTCATCCCATGGAAGAAGTTTAAAAGGAAGAGCACACAACTCACACAATCTTTCACAAAATAAATAAAATCAAGACAAGCACCTCAAAACATATCCAAAAAAAGGGCATAAATCCATGAAGTAAATGGGCAACATTTATCAGTTCCAACTGATAAAAATGAATATCAAAAGGTTTACCAAAAAGGACATCCAATGAGTATAGCACCCTTTGAAGCGACCAAGTAAATTTGAAAGGCATTAAATATTGTCATTAACGTTGCCATATCGCGTAAAAATAGGTCTCGCACACTCCTTCAAATCACTTGATGATAGACTCTGTAATGGACTCTCAAGTATTACCCATAAATGAATGCAGATGAGAAGAGACATTCCATAAAATTCATGAGAAACATGCAGGAAGCCAGAAGGAAAGAAAATAACAAAGTTACCCGTGTAAAAGGAGAGAAAGCATCACTACTCATTCAGATAATGAAAAATCCCATTAGAGATGGCAGAAATCGTCACATTCAAGTACAAATCATCCACAGGAGAAGATGTAAAATCAGATGGCAACACAGGTTGAAGTGAATTAGTGATGAAATACTTATTATTCAGCAATAAGGTGCTCAAAGGTATATCAGCGAGCAGCAGTTAACACTTGCTGGCATAGGCAAAGACTCCAACTGTGAAATAATTAATACAGAAAAAAGTTGAAACCAAAGGATTATAGTGCCAATTAACCAACATTTATATTGTGTCGATATTCAAAATGCAAGGTATAAAAGGTTAACATTACACTAGTAATGCAAAGGTGGATAGGCAAAATTGAAGATTGCAAAGGAAAGACAAGTAATCGTACCACACTGAAGGTGAAACTCATAATGATCAATCGTCACGATTATACAAGATTGAGAAAATACTAGGGAAGTGATGCAAGAGGGGAAGAAGAAACTTTGTGAATTCATTCTGAGAATCAACATGATAAAATTCCAACCATATAAAAATGCTCCAAGTCATACAACTATTACATCATTTACATGTAATCCGCCGATGTAAATCACAAAGCCTGTAAATCCAAGAATTTCTCTATGAATACGGCATACCTTGTGCTTGAAGTTGAGCATTTGCCTCCAGAGATATTTCAGGTCTGCCAGCCACAGTACCCAAATTTCTATCACGAGATCCCAAACGAAGTTCAGTCAAACTTCTGATAGCCGAATCCAAGTCATCTCCGCATTCTTCAAGAGCTTTCTCAATGAGCTATAACAGTTTTTTTTTCACAAAAAGGTCAGTAATTTACAATATAATATCAATTGAACACAATCAAAATCTGGTAACACATAAATCTCTCTGCTAACAATAATTCAACAGGTTGTTTAATACTTCACCAAGGAACTCCAAGCACATGAGTCATTGGTAGATAGAACTTAGCCTGATGAATTGCGTATTAAGCACAAAAGCAGCAAGAATAAATCTATATATTAACACCATAAAAGCAAACAGAATTCCTCATAAATTCCTATCTTATTCTCAATCAAACAAATCTCGATTGTTCCAGAAGCAAGCACAGAAAGTTGCAAAAAAAATCGAAAAATTGACAAATACAAGAAATGTAACGATTGATTCCGAATTGAATAAAGTAAAGTAAGAACCTGTTTGTCCATTTCAGGAAATTTTTCCAGGAGATGGTCAACCAGCGCAGAGCGATTAGAGAAGGATCTAGGCGGAGAGAAACGAACGGGAGAGGAAGAAGAACAACGGATTCTCTTGGAAACGGGAGGTGAAGTAGCAGGATAGTCCTCGAATAGAGATCTCTTCCCGCACACTACGGCAGACATAGTTTCTCAAAGTAGCCTCCTTTGGCCCTCTCTTTCTCCTCTTCCTTCTCCTCTCTCTACCCCTAACCTCTACCCTCTATATGCCCTAAGCTACTCCTCGATCCCTCTCTTTATCAATCATGCAGCGATTTCGATTATCGATCGACCGTTCGATCGCCTCTGAATCCTGTCGAAACAAACGTAATCCGATTTCCTTCAGATTCAACGAAATCGAGAATCAAAGCGTTCCTGCAAAGAAAAACAGAAGAATTGTCGCATACGACCGCTTTCTCTGTGTTTGTCAATGAGAAATTTTGTTTTGTTCTGGTTTTTTTACGATCTAATTCGTCTTCTACCTGCGCGACCATGAAACTGTTGGACGAAGAACAAAGTGACGGTAGATAGGGTGAAACGGTTGACTGAATTTAAGACTTTTGTTTTTGACACTTGGTTGGACATGATTACTCGTCTTAGTACTTTTTAAGTTTTTATCTTCGTTCTTAGCAACCTGGGCGCGAGAACCGTCGGATTAGAGATGGGAACGAATACGCCGCGTAGGATACCTTGCACGACGACGTCGTATCTAATCCTGAGTGCTTTTCGAAGAAATATAAGGAATCATTATTGTAAACTTGTTATTAAGGGCAAACATTGATAGGAGTGTCAATTAAGTAATGAACAAATTTGTGAGGTAAACCTGACGAAGAAGGATTGACATACATAGGATAGGAGGAACCATTATTCTCAACTGATATAATATTTTCACAACTAATCTCAAGCACAAGCTCAACGGTGTCAAGACTAAAATCTCATATTGGTCTAGTATAATTCAGCCGAGTCACGAGTGGTTTACAATTAAAGTTCAATTCCTCTCGTGTTGAAGACGTGTTTTCACATAATATTTTATATATATAATAATGATCCATGCAAGTTCTCATGAGCAACTAAGGTTGAAGTTTTACATTTTTGCTCTGAATCTTAGGTGGACACACAACAATATTATTGATGTAGCCCATGTGTTCGACGTAATGTCTGAACTGCCTGCACTAACTATCATGTGACCTGCAAAGTGCTCTGTCTGATCCATGGGCCTTTCATCTAAAGTTTTTGAGGTGTTTCTCTACGAAGCATAAGAAGCATGAGTAGCCAATTCTCCCATTCATTTTTTATTTTCATCTAGGCACCAGCACCATTGGGTAATTTGCTGTTATTCAATAGCTTAATTATCTATTTTCCTTTCTCCTCATCCATGCCCTTGGTGTGAATGTAGTAGGTTTTCCATTCCTTGTGTGTGTATGTGTTTTAAGTGTGTTCATTATTCATATATATAGATCCTCTGTATTTGTTTGCATTGAACATCTTTATTTAATCGATCTTGTTATCTGTTTCAGTATCAGAGCATCATTCATTGTATAAACACCAACCTTGACAGTTTAACTGTAGTCCATTGTCTTCATTTCTCAACACTTGTAGCTTTATTTTTGAGCGTCTATGCTGCTACTGTCACCACCCCAAACAACACACAACCACCTCAGAGGTTGGTCATGAAGCTTATTCACCATGATTCTATGGGTTCAATGCGAGCCATGCCAGACATGTTTTCGACAGTCATATCCTATACTTGACCCTTCACAATCTTCCACTTTTCTTGCAACGATCCTCTTTGTTTACAGTTCGGTAATGTGAAATGCGACTCTCAACACAGATGCGGCTATGGCGTGGAATATATGGATGACATTAAGACTGAAGTAACTTGGGCCTTGGAACAATTCAGCTTCCAAGCAACTGATGAAGGCATTGCTGTGGTGTCCAATGTGCTTATGGGCTGCAGAAGAGAGAAATACCAAAAGAGCGAAGGGATCGCAGTAGTTTTTGGGCTTGGCAATGCTTGCCCCAAGGCATTGGCTCGCGTAAGTGTTATCGATCACCAGTATAGCTACAATCGATTAGCTCTTGGTGATGCCGGTAACGGCGATCCAACGCAGATATAAAAGAGGGAAACCTCTACTTTGTAAGACGTAAGTGTTGGAGAGGAAGATGCTGATGTGTTTAAACCAAAGGGTGAAGGTGCAGTCATCATTCATACCGGAAGTACACTCACATCTCTACCATGTTTAAACAAGTATAACATACTTTGTTTTCATGAAGTAGACTACACTCACATCTCTATCACGTTTAGACAAGTATAACATACTTGTGTGTGTTTTCATGAAATAGTGGGATGGAAATTGATTTGATACTTTAGGCGTGTCAACATCAATTTGTTGTGTTATGGAGGGAATGTAAGAGGAGAGATTCACTGGGCTTGTAGCAATCGCATTCCGCTTCGCCGGGCAGGGATGATTTGATGATGGATTAATTAAGAAAAGAGTATGTTTTTTGAGGCAGATTCAGACCAATTTTCTCTGTCTGCTTATCCCCTCAAGGATTGGCAGGAAGATCTCCATGATTGGAATCGTGGCTCAACAAAATTATAATGTGGGTTTTGACGCTCATTTAAAGTGTGTGACACTCATTTATGATTTTCAATGTACTCTTGCTATAAACACCCAATGACCCAATAAATAAATATCACATACTGTTAGAGATGTTTTTAAATGGTTATCATTTGATTTCTAGCATTGTTGATTATGATTTGTGTTTCTTGTTCTTTTGTTACCATAAACAAATAAAAGTATATATTATTATTAATAGACAAATAAAAGTAGATATTATTATTTTGTTGGGGTTTTTATTTTCTCTCTTACTTTATAAAATTCAGAATATTGAAAACTCGGTTGGGCTTAAGGCTGGTCCAGCTCTAAGAACACAATGAACATCGTACAAAATTGGGCCATGCCCACATTGAATTCTCTCGGACTTTCGGAACAATTCCCTGCGTTGTTCTTGATCAGTTCATCAAAAAAAAGAGTCCGAATTCGAACGAAATGCTGATTTGATTGAATTGTTGCTCACTATGATTCGGAATATATATATATATATATTGTAGAGAAAGAAGTGTATAAGGTCGTCTTGATCTTTCTACTTGTTTTTAGATTGACAATGCAGAAGGGTATGGTCGTCTTGATCTCTCTACTTGTTTTCTTTTTATTCTCAACCTCCGAAAGTATGAAGTAATTGGAGGAGCAGTTGAGAGGTATTTTCCCAAGCAACATCAAGTCCTTGAAATACCATATTCATGAGGAGGGAGATGATCAATGGTTGTGGGAGATAGAACTTAGAGAGTCGTGGTTGTTCCGTTGATTTTTTGGATCCTCAGGGTATTACTGTTGTTCAGTATGACGAAACCATCGTTGGCTATGAACCTTTTAACGTAACAATCATCTTTTCCCACAAAATTAGTGGGTTGGTGGTGATGAAAGAATCACAACTAGTAATTTCTCAAATCACTGGGATTGCGATCGAGACCTTCGTCCGTGAACCATTGATAGATGTGCCTAAGATTGTGGTCGATCAACAAACAAGAAATCGCTCAATTTTATGATGATTATGGCAGACCCTCTTTCAAAACACAGTCACAGCCTACTCCTCCACAGTTCATTCTCAACTAGATTATTATAGTATAGTGTTTTTTTTATGTTCTACTAAATTAGGATTAGCATTTAGCTGCCAGACTGGATTATAATTTTGGGTTCTCTTGCTGTTTTCTATTGTTTTCTATAATAGAAAAGTAGTAGATAGTAAAGTTCTGATCTTTTTATTTTGTTTTTTGTGAACATTTGATGTCTTTTTTTGGGTTCTCGAGAATCGAAAAGCTAAGTGACAGACAACCTTTCCATCTTCCTCCTTTTTAAAAAGTGTCTCTGTGTCTTCTGCAGTTAGGGTCTTCTGTATTGCTACTGTGTTTTTCTGTTGTTG
Organism: Tripterygium wilfordii; assembly: GCF_013401445.1. NCBI lineage: Eukaryota > Viridiplantae > Streptophyta > Magnoliopsida > Celastrales > Celastraceae > Tripterygium > Tripterygium wilfordii. Next base: position 15,628,074 of record NC_052235.1, read on the forward strand.
GGTGTGTTTTTTTGTTGTTGGGTTTAGGGGATTCATGGAATGTTCATCCTGGGATATGATAAAACTGGCAAAAGAAAAGTTGGAGATGCTAGAGACCCAATACCCAAATCGTTTTGATTATCTGAAGCAAGAGCTCGAATCTTTCATTTCCCTTCATGAATCCAAACATTTCCTGCCTGAGACCAACTTTCCCTGTTCTTCCTCTGCTTCTGCTCCTGCTACTCAAGGTTTGATGCATCTCTGTACAGTCTTCTTCTTCTTCTCTCAATTTCATTTACGTATAAAGAGTTTGATATTCTTATTTTCACTGTGTTTTGAAAACAGCATCAACCAGTAGGAAATGGAAGAGGAAGAAGGAGAACAGGGTTGATTCGGTTCTTGAGAGAGCAAAATTGTGTCTTGTCAAGATTCAAAAACTGAAATCTAGCTTCTTACACTGAACGCCCTGAAAGTGAAAAGGCATTTGGTAGCTTGTTGATTGGAGTGATTGTAAGAATTGTGACCATATTTGGAGTAAAAATTTGTAAATGTTTAACTGAAAATCTTTTAACATGTTCCTCCCTCCATTATAACTCAATTCAAATCATTCTTTTAGTTGTCGTTATAGATGTGATTGTTGTGGTTTTTAAGAACTAGCTGAAGATAACAAAATATCAAAGATTGCAGCAAAAACTTTTCCTACAGGGAAAAAAGTGACCTATTCAACTATTAATTTTTGCTCTTTCAATTAAACAATTGCAAAGGTTATGCCTTTTATAACTCTAAGTTTATAGTTCTTAATATTTTTAACCTCCTAAAGTATTGGCGACTTGGAGCATTTTACTGGCGTTTTCCCAGAAACATGAAGTCCTTCCATTACAATGCAGATCATTAAGCTAGGTATATTGAAGTTGAAAGCTGTAGAATTTGCGGATCACATCAGTCCTGATTACATAACTGTCTTGTTTTCCAACAATCTCAGTGAGATGATGATGGAATATGGAACAACACTATCTTAAATGGACTGGTATTATTACTTAACAGAAATTTATAGACTACATTTGTAATAATGTGGCAGTAGTAGTTGAGTGTGCTTTGCTGGTGGATTCATGAGAAGTTTTGATGGTTAACATTATTAAGAATTGTATGTATCTTCAATGACACAGTCTGTGTTTAAGTTTTACTTTTTTGCTATGTATCTTACTACAATAACTATTGATGCAGCTCATGTGGTCGACGAAATGTCTGAACTGCCAGCATCAACTATTCTGTGAGCTGCAAAATGTTTTTGGTTGATCCATGTGCCTTTCATCTAAATTATGAGGTCCTTCTATTTGATATTTTTTCTTTTGCTTGGCTCTTATTCAATAGCTTAATTATCTCTTCTCTTATTCTCTTCATCCATGCCCTTTGTGTGAATGCATTAGGTCTCCCATTCGTTTTGTGTGCATGTGTTTAAGTGTGGACATATATATACATCCTCTGTATTTGTTTACATTAAACAGCATTTCCTGCCATCTCTTATTTATCAGTTTCAGTAGCAGGCCATCGTTCATTGCCTAAACACCAACCATGGCGAGTTTAATTGCATTACATTGCCTTGTTTTCTTAACACTTCAGGCTTATTTTTTAGCATCCCTGTTGCTGCTGCTGTTATCACCACCTCCAACAACACACAACCATCTCCTAAGTTGGTCATGAAGCTTGAATGTTTGACTGCCTCACCAAGAACTAATCGGTTACTGATGCATAGTACAGCTACAACCGTTAGTTCTTGTTGATGCAATCAATATTCAATCTTTTTACAGGAGCTGTTGGAGCCGCCATAAGTCCTTTTTTTAAACTTCTTTCATGTTTCCTCCTGTAAAATAGGATATAGCTCCAAGGTTTTTGCTCCATTTTATTCCTTGTGAACTTGCTTCTACATTAATTTATAAACACGTAAACTAACTGATGCTATGGCATTTGGCAACATGCAATTTGGGAGATTACTTCCATTTGAAGAAGAGGCTATGAAGCATGAGTAACCAATTCTCCCATTCTTTTTTCTTTTCTTTTTTTCATCAAGGCACTAGCACCTTTAGTGGTTATCCAACTTCCAACCACTTGGCGATATCTCTCCGGACTTAGGGTACGCTGTCCAATGGGAGTTCGAACCAACCAGCTCTGTATTTGTTTGCATTGAACAGCATTACCTCTGATCTCTTGTTTATCTGTTTCAATAACTGACCATCACTCATAGCCTACACACCAAACACAGGCCATTTTAAGTCCAATACCTTGTCTTTGTTTTCTTAACACTTCAAGTTTTACTTTTGAGCATCCCTGCTGCTGCTGTAACATGGCCATGAAGCTTATTCATCATGATTATGTTATGCTATGTCACCTTTCTATAATTCCACAGAGTATTTCTGATCATGCAGAACTCCTCTTGAGGATGCAATCACTAGTTCTTGTTCTATATTCACATTTTTTTATGAGCAGTAGTTGATATTATTTATTATTAGGTATCGTTTGCCTTTTGATCAAGTTTCCCAGACTGATAAGAACTAAAAAATGTTGTAGTTATCTGATTAAGTGTTGTAAGCGAAATCAGTTCTAGTTTAATCAAAGTCCTTTCTCCTTAGGACTCTGAATCTTCCACACACACACATATGTATGTATGTAGAGAAGAGTCGTGACATAATCCAGTCATTCTATTGAACAACAATGGCGAAGGCTATGCACTTGATCTCTCTACTTGTGTTCTTCTTCTTCATCTCTACCTTCAGAAGTAAAAGTATGGCAAACTTGGTTACGATTCCAAGCAACATGGTCTTGGTGGAGCAGTTGACTGGTGTTTTTCCAAGCAACATGAAGTCCTTCGATTACCATCGCAGCCATAATTCGTTGGAGATCGAACTCGATAATAGCTGTATTGTTGAGTTCATGAGGAGAGATTGTTCTAATGCTGGTAACGGAACGGCCTGCGCTGGTTCTGATTATGAAACTGTCATCTATTCCAACCAAATTTCTGGGTTGGTGGCGGAAGAATTGGATGGATCAGCACTGAATATATGTCAAGTGTCTGGAATTGGGATCTTTCAATCCCTCCGTACACCCTTGCTTACTGTGGCTAGGATTGTGGTCGACCTTGATCATGACCCAAGAAGAGCTCGTTTTTATGATCATCAAGGTACCAAGATTCTTGAAACACCTCTACAGCTTTCTCCTCCACAATGCATACCTAGACCTCTATATTGGTAGTTAGTTTTGAATAATTAATAGTGTAGTTAGTTTCTTTCCCTTTCGATGTGAAAAAGGAGTTATTGTTGCAACTTTACTTTGGATTAAAACCTTTTTTAACCGAGAACAACTCTACAAGCTAGGCCGCCCAGACTCGGGCCGCTAAATAAGCTCCGACTCGGGCTGGGATAGGCACGCTCAAACTCGCAAACAGATTAGCAAACCAAGTGAAAATAGTGGCATGCTAAGAATCAAACTTTCGATCTCGGCGAGATTCTTTACGCCCTAAATCTGATCCTGAGATATATCTCATTGTGCCCCTGTTCCAATAACATTGCACATACTGAACAAACACAATAATATCCTATAAATTATTTAATTTGTTTATATTTGTTCTGCTAATGCTTGACATTGGTAGCTTCACCAAGTTCACATAACCCATTGAAGATTTTTAAAAAAAGAAATGAAAAGGATTGAAGTATGGAAAGCAATGTTCAAGGCTTGCGCCGGTGCTTACAATGGTCCAAAGGGCATCATGACAATACTAGACGGAGGATGTCCCCTGAATGCTTGAATGATTTCTCAGTTTCTTCCAAACAATGGTTCTTCTCTTCTCGGGTCCAGCTCTGGAACAAAACACCAATTAAAGGCATTTTAAGAAGCAGCCGCAATGAGATTATACATGAGAACAGAGAAGTGAAATCCGCAGAGGCGGCTAATAGAAGTTCTGTGTAGAATAGCTATATAATTATACCTCGGCAACTTTATTCAGCTTGTCCTTGACACTCTGCAACAGCTGGGAAAGGTCACCATCCCATTTATAGAACTCTAATTCCTTCTTGTTCAGTATCATCTCAGCTACCTAAAATATAGCGTAAGTAAGCATTAGATAAATTCTTGAGCTTATTTTCTCTAAAGAAAGTAACAGATATAACATATATAACATAGCTAGATGTCCCTAAAATATTTGTCCATGCCAGCATCGGACATGACATAAGATGGGCCTGCATAGAGCGGAAATCCAGTATACTTTGGCATAACTGCTGTTAGCCAATTTCCATCATCTTGGAAATGCTTTGAAGTGCATATCCGTTACCTTCTTTCCAATCATTCGACCCCCAGCAGTATGGGCAAAATATATGTTGTAGAAATGGCAAATGAATGCTTGAGGATCCTTCTCCGATAATTCCATAAGATATTCTGCATAGGTAACACCTGGAGACGAGGGCTCGGGAATAACATGGCCTTGTTCTTTGAACCACTCCAAATCTTTTGCCAATGCTTCAGATCTTTCCAATCCAGTGTTTATGAACTCAGCATCTACAACAAAAAAGACGAAGTAAAAATATGCTTTAGGTACCGACATCCAACAGAACCAGAAATAAATAGACCTAAAAGACCACATCTTCGATCATGTGATTGACCACACACACAAGTGGACTTAGCATGAGTGCATTAAGTGTAAGCTGCAATGCTTATTCCATGCCATAAAAACTTTGTATTCAACCCAAGGTCAAAGGAGGTTATGCCACTTCAATACCAAATGCAAACTTAAACTAACTGAATAGATATGTCATTCATAAACATCACATGAGAATGCCACGAATACTGAAAACTTGAAAAGTGTAATTCAAGTACTAAAAGAACTAGCTCCTTTCTAGTCCCCATAGACGGTTAGAATTTGGAACACCATGCTATGCTGAAACTACCTCCATCATATCACAGATTAACTTCGACTTAGAAAGAGGGAAAAAAAACATTTTATTTGCTAGAAAGACAGATTCTTGACCATTAACCATCAGACGATTAGGTGTTACTTGAATTCTACATGGGAAGTCGATAATCAACTGAATAAGCAACAAAATTAATTAGGCAGGATCAAAACCTCAATAACACCATTAAATTCCACCTAAGTTGACGATAGAGTTTTAATTAATTGAAACTCATCCATATTATGCAAGGAGACATTGCTTTTGCTAATTCAAATTGAAGGGTGATATAAAATCGGTCTATTTCAAGCATCATATCCATAGTTAGTGCATTCATCCTAGTGAGAAGCTCCAGCTCTGTATCAAGATCATGGTCAATAAAAGTCTATCTAGTTTATGACAACTAAACAAATATCTTCCATTGTTCTCAGTTGGGTGCTGATACGTACAAATGTCATCACCTCAACGAACAACCAATGGTACATTATGCAAAGTGCAACCATCCTCTCAAAAGTGAAGACTCGTATAAGGAAAAACACTATAAAAGATATATTACTAACATTAAAAATATAACTGTCACTATGCTCTATCAGCTCCCCTCTCAAAATGCCAAGTGACACAACCCCAAATGACCAAAGCACAAGAGCTTGTCATATAGCTAAAAGAGATTCTAGATTCGTCATCCTTCCATTTATCCATTATCACAAAATGCCTTATCGGAACATTTTATCTTTCTGTAACCCACTCTGGACACATGTGAAACACTAAATGAGCAAGTGTAAACTCACATATTCAAGCAATTTCGAAGAAGCTATTATACTTGCAGCATCAGCAAACGTTTGGACACAGAGGACAAAATAATACCAACGAACCATCCGGACAATCAAATTGAACAAGAACAAGCAAAGGTATCCCACATTTAACGGTAACAAAAAGTTATCAGGAAAAAAAAACTCGCGAAAAGACACTCACAGAAAGGAAAAGCAGCCTTTTCGACGATCCCTTCAAGTGTATCATACACCAACTTGCTATCCACAAGAAACCTCAAATACCCTTCAATGGAAGGCTCCCATTTGGAAACAGGCCGCTCCTCTGGCTCCTTTGTTTCCTTTTCCCCCTCCTTAGCCTGGTCTCTGGTGTGCAATTTCATCGCCACAAACCTCATCTCCTCCACAAACCCCTTCGCCTCTCCTGGGTAACGCCGCTTCGGCTTCTCTGCCGTGGTGGCAGACACAACAGTGGCCTTTAAGGGCGATTTGATCATCCTGGAACAAGTGGCTAATCGAAACTGAAGAGAAATACTATTGGGTATGAAATCGGAGCCAAAATTAGCAATCGGGGCTTGTAATGGTTTCAGGTGAGCTTTCCTAAAAACATATTGAGACTGAGAAATCGGGGTAAGCGAAGCCATGTGTGTGGACAAAGATAGATTCTTGATAGTTTAATGTCGAAGAAGAGTGCACGGTATCGCTTGAAGTAAGAAAATAAACAAAAGAGAGAGTACCCTTGAAGGCAAAGCGATAGGTACAAGATACAGAGTGCTTGTTTCTCGAGAGAAGAAAAAATAATTGAATAGAAGATAGTTCCCTTTTATGAGGACTGGTCTGTCTCTCCCCATGTTTTTAAAGGTAATCCGCCATAGATTTTCGGATAGCTTTTCTGTAATAAAAAATGAGTCTTCTCACTCCTCAAGACCACAGACAGGGGTAAATAGGTAATTCAATTTGTTTTCCTTTGTGGTCTTCACCTATTTGTTTGGACGCGAGTTCGAATCTCTCAGGCGTCACAGTATTTAGTTCTTTTCTTCTTATGTTCAATGAATGATTTTCTCACTTTTTTGGAAATTAATTGTACATTTTTCAAACAAATATCGTAAAGATTCTAGTGTGTTTTTTTTATCCCAGTATTCCAAACATTGAAATTGACACACATGATCCATGCGAAATCGTGGACTCCATTTCAGTAGTTGGGATTAAAAAAAACCTCTCCGTAATATTGTTTTTTCAAACAACAGTGTTAGACGTCCCAATTGCTGAGATGTATTGATGAATATCCGTCACACGAGATGAGAGTCTAAGTCTAACATCATAAGTTTGAACTTAACTCTCGATTTGAAAACTCATGTTGACAATCGAAGGTTTGTCATTCCTTTTAAACTAAACTTCAAACACACATCTTTCGATGTGAGATTCTCATCATGTATGGATAATATTTAAAGTACAAGTGGAACCCATTATATACATTTTAATTGTCGTTCATATACCTCAACAACTTCCATCCAGTTGTTTGCTGGGCGTTTATCGTTTTCGTTTTTCAAATAAAGTTTGAACATACTTTGCTAATATCTCGTTGTGTACTAGTCAGTAGTCGTAACTTAAACGCTACTCATCTTAATTCTTAACCATGGCTTTTGGAAACTCAAAATCAAACGTAAACTCAAGCCTGTTTTGATCAAAAATAAAATGATAAAACGATGTGGGACCCAATGAAGCAAATGCACTTGTCAAAATTGGTTTGAGAAATGCATGAATGCGTAGCTGTTTTTGGAGCAGTATACTATTGTTATTTTGGCTAAGAGGATTTCGCAATTATTTAGAGTTGCAGAGTTTATAATTCATATTTGATGGTGATAAAAAAAATCAAATAAATTTTAAAAATAAAAAAATAAAAAGATGATGTGATGTGATGTGATGTGATACATCTTTCAAATAATTGTATTCAAATTGTAGACTCTAATAAACTCTATAAATAGAGTTGACGGAACCTAGTTCATCCCATACACTAGGGAAATTATTAAGGTCCACTCTCATGAAAAGAGTGGATCATCCACCCCTTCTAAATAAGTCTATGAATGTCATCATAATCTTTTTATAGGTGAGCATCTAAAGTGTATTTTTTAGATTCGACGGTGTTTGTTGTTAGTCTCTTGGGTGTTCTTAGGTACTGGATGAGAGAAAAAAATATTAAGAGTGTGGTTGTAACAATTTTTCATATAGTAAATTTTTCTTGTTGTTTTTGACAACACTCATAGTTTTTTCTCCGATTTTGGAGTTTTCACGTAAATTCTTATGTCGTGATTTTGGTGTTATTCTCCATTTCTATTTCTCTATTATTCTTGATATTTTTGTGAAGGAGGATTCTGATAATTTTCCCAATAAAGCAACCCTCTAAAATAATTGTGCACAATATTACGTGTTGCTCTTTGATCATACTCCAGCACTCCATTCCCATCTCTTACATTTATTGAAATAGCTCACATCCAACTTGTTCTGACTCTCTCTGTCCAATGCTATCCGGTTCAATTCGTCGCCATCTTTTGGACAAATTGCTTGAAGTTTGTGCCATGAATGACTGCTTTTATTGTCGAGTCTGCATTGCCTGTTGTGGTGGGTGCATGTTTATGGATCTATTTTGGGCACAATTAAATGTGGGACTCACACGTTTTTTAGGATGAATCCAAATTTGAGTACATACATTTCCAATTTAGGATGAATCCGAATTTGAGTACATACATTTCCAAATGTAGATGAGCGTATTAGATTTACAAGTTGCTTGGTATATGGTCGGCAAATCAACTTGTCAAAAATGGTTTGAGAAATGCATGAATGCGTAGCTGTTTTTGGAGCAGTATACTATTGTTATTTTGGCTAAAAGGATTTGAGGATTTCACAATTCTGTAGAGTTGCGGAGTTTATAATTCACATTTATTGGTGAAGAAAAAAATCAAATAAATTTAAAAAAAAAAACAAAAATATGATGTGATGTGGTACATCTCTCAAACAATTGGATTCAAATTTGATGCAGATTGAGATTGAGACATTTCGGTTAAATATTTTATTTTGATATTTAGGAAATCAATTGTTTGTGAATCAATTAGTATTATTTTTCTAGGAGTCTAGTATATTTTTTATTAGGAGTACTTTTATATATTTATTTTTAGGTATTTGTTTTCCGTTAGAATTGTTTAGGGTTTGACTAGCGTTTCGTTTAGTTTACTATTTCAGGTTGTAACCCTCATTGAGGAATTTCAGTTTTTGAGTTGAATAAAAATTAAGAGCCGAGCGTCTTTTTCCAATTCTTTGGTATTCGTCAGAATCAACAAAGTATTGAAGCTTTAAATCTAGTATTTGTGTGTCGAATCAACATATTAAGTAGATTTGTTCCTGATATTCGTGTGTCGAATCAACAGGTCCAAGTACGTGTTCTTCCCACCACGTCATGCTGCATCAAAATTGTAGACTCTAAAATTTAAAACGAATTGCAGAGCTCCCAAATTCGACTAATGAACTCCATAAATAAAGTTCCGCAGCCTTAGTTCATACACTAATGAACAAGACATAGAATAAAGAGAGCTAGCTAGAGAGAGAATTTGAGTGAGAAATTCTCCTTAGTGTTGTTAGTCTCTTAGGTGTTCTTGGGTACTGGGTGAGAGAAAAAAATATTAAGAGTGTAGTTGTAACAATTTTTCATATAATAAATTTCTTTGATTGTTTTTGACAACACTCATAGTTTTTTGTTCGATTTAGGAGTTTTCATATAAATTCTTATGTTGTGATTTTGGTGTTATTCTCCATTTCTATTTCTCCATTATTCTTGATATTTTTGTGGAGGTGGATTCTGATAATTTTCCCAATAAAACAACGTTCTAAAATAATTATGCACAATATTACGTGTTGCTCTTTGATCATACTCCAACACTCCATTCCCATCTCTTAGAGCATCTCCAAGGGAGGGATGCAAAAATGGGGTGCTATCCTTGTGTTCAACACCCCAAAAAATTGAAAAAGTACGATTGTAAAATTATTGTGTTCCAAGGGGAGGGTTGTAAATGGAGTGGTAAAACTAATTTTAGTCCAAACCCATTCAATTTAAGTCGAATTCATATGATTATTGTCATTAAACTCGAGCCCAATAGTCTTAGTAATGCTTTGTAATGCTCATTATACATTAAAAGAGTCATTACTCATGAACCCAAGCCTATACATTAAGAGAGCCCATGACCCAAGCCCAAGTATACATTAAGAGAGCCCATAACCCATGTCCATAACCCTCACCCTTTGTCTATACTTCGTCCCTGTCCTTCGTCTCCACAGCGGACTGCACGAAGTTGACGAGAAGCAGATCAACAGCTTCCATAATCCATGCTTGAATCCCTGGGTACCAGATCTATATTTATTAGCCGTTGGACTCTCCAACTGCCACTTTTTCTTTCCCTCCAAGATTTACATCTCTCCTCTCTCTCTTCAATTGGGTGTTAAATATAGCACCCAACTCTGACAGGTTGTATTATACAACCTGATATACCACCTGCGTTGGAGAGAGTTTTTCAAGGATTGGAGTTGTATTTTGGCAGTGAAGGGCTTTACAACCCCATATGCAATCCCCTTGGAGATGCCCTTACATTATTGAAATAGCTCACATCAAACTTGTTCTGACTCTCTCTGTCCAATGCTACCCGGTTCAATTCGTCACCATCTTTTGGACAAATTGCTTGGAAGTTGTGCCATGAATGACTGCTTTATTGTCGAGTCTGAATTGCCTGTTGTGGTGGGTGCATGTAAATGGATCTATTTTGGACACAATTAAATGTGAGAGACTCATACGTTTTTTAGGATGAATCCGAATTTGATTACATACATTTCCAACTGTAGATGAGCGTATTAGATTTACAAGTTTCTGGGTGACTTTGCATTCACTTTTGTATGCTTTTCAACCATATCAATTTCAGTTTGATGATTGGTGCCATATACCCGAAGGAACAGAGTATGCAGCTTGAGATTATCCGCTGGGCCTTCAAAAGTCCCAAGCCTCTGAAAACAACTAGTTGGGCCGAATTGGTATGATTTGGGCTTATTCACCGTGTCGATTGGGCCCTGTCGAAACAATAGTCAATGAACCGTCCAACATATAACCAATTAAGCCCACAAAATGTAAAACCAAATTTGTGTAAGCAAATTGGATGATCTAGTTTCAACTTTCAATTTCAATGAGAGCACATATTCTATCATACAGACCATTTTCTACTTCATCTTACATCAGTGCTAGTAGTGTATGATGTATCTAAGCCATGCATAACAAGTGCATGGAAGAAACAAGAAAAAAAGGAGAAATGAAAAACACAAAGAGGTAATTTTGTGGTATATTTTTTTCTCCTTAAAATCCAACTATTTGGCTACTTGTTCCAGAATTGGAATCTTCTTCCATGTCTCATCCATGCCACTTATTTGCAGAGGTGGCAATGAAAAAACACTGACAGTAGAACTTCTGCTTCTAATTTCCTTTAAAGATCGTAACGCTGATATGGTGCTCTTCATGTATAAGCTCTCCATGTGTTCAATCTCTGGGAGTTCCTTGGGGACTCTGAGCATACCAGAACCGTTGGTGGTGGAGGTTGAAGGATTGGAACCTCCTTCAATGTCCGCTGCCTTAGCAGATGATGAGGATGGTTCGTTTGTGAGGAAAAGGCGATCAAGCATCTTCTCACACTCTTTCACAAGCTTGTACAGCAAGTCTGTGGTGAAGAAGGGCTGTTGTAAGACCCTTTGGATGAAGGGCAACCGAATGAGGGCACCAGTTCTTTTGTCATACTTCTTCAGTATTTTCACTAGTCCTGTCAAGTGCAAGTACATACCAAGTTACTAACAAAAGAACTTAAGCCATTAGCTACCGATAAAAATCACTCGAAATTACAAGATGCTCAAATCTTCAAAAGTAAAGCAGAAACAGGAGAATTGATGGGATATCAGAAAGCAGAATACAGATGAACCAACTTAAAGATCCACTTATAATCTATAAGTGATGAAACATACAACATCACATCTTTACTTCTACACGAATCGATGTTGTTACGGAATCCTGGTTGTTTAACAAAAATATATGTGAAACTAAAGTAGTTAAAAACAAAAAACAAATTAAGAACATGAATATAAACATTAGGTAGGCCAATACCGAAATCCTTTTACACTAGATTATAGCAATGGATCCGATTCCTCTCAAGTTGTCGTTTTCCCCGAACGTCGACGCATCTCGATATACTCGATGCATCTCGATATACTCGATAGAATCTTACCGCCAAAATGTTCGTCCGAGAAACTCATGATTTTATATTAAGATTATCATCCATGTAGCTGAAGGCCCGACAAACTTTAAAAAAAAAACTATAATTGGCGAATATCCTGATTCATATGCAACTATTCAAACCGATCTGCAAGACAAATATGCGGCGACCAGTTTTCGCACAAAACTAATGCAGGACAAAATCAAACAAATAAAAGAGTCTATAAAGACAAATATTAGATACATAGAGCGCTTAGGGGAGTGGATTTATACCCAATGGATCTAATATCCTTTCTATTAATAACTTCCCAAGGTTTCATAGCAGACTCAAGTCTATGCATGTACCATTACTATAACTTTTTACACACTACAACAGAGAAGATCTTGATTCGTCAGTTGTTTATAAGTCAATAAATTTTCAAACCTTCCCATGTCTACCAATGAAAGTTCCGTGAACTCTGGGTAAACTATAAGTCATGTGGGCTGCTTGACATTGTATAAATGGATCTTAGGCACTCCAATTTACTAATTTAGTATGCCAAACAAATGAGAAGAAAAAACAGCAAAAAAAAATATCAAGATACTTGAACAGAACAGTGAAAATAAGATGGAAGAATTGAATTTACCAGTGTAGTTGAGGGCACTGTAATTCTCCAACAAAACCATCTCTCCATGGAAGTCCACAAACTCCTTTCGAATTTTAATCATCTCTTCATTGAAATCCTTTGCTTTCGCAACCCCATCTTGTAGCTCCTGCAAAAACACAACCAGTAAACTTCAGCTCTCACTTCCCTTAACCAACAAAAACATCTTGATCCCCCACTTTCGTGGGCACTAAAATAATAAAATTGACTCATAGTTTAATGGAATAGTTAGGATCACGTTAACATAAAATACTGAGCCACAATACTCGATAGTGCTTAAACGATATTGCGAGCCAGTTGGCTGAGAAAAAGGAACAAAAACGGTCACATCACTAACAGACTTAACGGTGCGTTACAGTGCGCGGTAAGAAGAACCTCCGGTGCGCAGTACGCACTTCATCGACCATACCAAACGACAACGTTTCTATTCTGTTAACCTAAGAATGGATGAGGAGTTCTTCGAAATTCAATCCGTTCGAATTCCGACTCGTCGTTCTCACAATCAGCTAATTTTCTCCCAACGAAGCAGATCACACAATAGTATAAAAAAGAGGACTAAATCAATAGACAAGATTACCTTCAATCTGATGATGTACTCTTCCTCCTTCTCGACAAAGAAGGTGTTGAATTTCTCGAGCTCGTCCTCCAACAACTGGATGAAATCAATCTCCTCTTTCGACATGCCATCACCGGCGGAGTCACTGCACTCTTCCCCGGCGGAGTCCAATCTGAGTCGCTTATTGGGCCTATCTCCGCCTTTGGGCACTATTAGCTTCAACTGCTTCTTCAGTTCCTTGTAGGAAAGGAACTTGTCGCGCCATTCAGGTAAAGTCTCCTCGATCTGGTTGCTAAGGCTCTTGCCGAATTTCATGATGTTAATCTCTATCGTCGCGCGCGTATGCGCTTGGAAGGAGAGAAAATGAGAGGGAAAGTGAGGGAAAATACAAGGTGGGGAGGGTGATATACTGGAAAGCGAAGGAATATTCGAAGGGTTATCTGTGGAATATCCGGCGTTTGTATGAAACGAAAGGATATCTCTGGTTATATTCCCTCTGAAAGAGAGAAGTTTTATTATTTTAATACATCTTTTTAACTTTTTTCTCTTTGGCTCTTTGGCTGTCGGCTGGACACATGGCAAGTAACTTTTTTTGTAGCGGCTCGGTGTGGGGCTTAATATTTTTTTTACACTAATTATATAATTAACCACTAAAAATGTGATTATGTGGGAACTAGGGATAAGATATTTTGTATCAACCCACCAAATTATATTTTTTCCTTTCCTTTGGTGGACATAAGAGAGTCTGATGGATGCTTCAAGACATATAACAAATATAAAACTTTAGAGATGTTGGCTTCCTTGATTTAACTGCTTTTGTATCGTACCATAAAATTGTTCCTCAATTTTCACACTCAAATACAAGAGATGCGCACTAATTATAATGAATTGCACATACAAATAAAATTAAAGAATGAAAATTGCATTAGTAACTAATTATTATGAAGAGTGTTTGTAACATGTAATGAATTGCACCTACATATGAAATTAAAGAATGAAAATTGCATAAGTAAATAATTAATATGAAGAGTGTTTGTAACATGTTTTCTGAAATACGGGTTCATCAATCTTGGACAATTAAACTGTTTAGTATTCTTGATTTTTATTTCGCGCCTCTAATGTTTAGATATGAATGATGGAATTGCTATAAAATTAGTTGTGTGAAGAGAGTGACCAAGAACATTTTATACTGTCACTTAAGTGACTCAATCCATCGAAGAGTCATAAATGCGTAGAAAACCCTTATATTTGACTAAGATGAATGCATCATCTATATTTATTTTGATTTACGTGATACATTAACTTTAATAGACATTAACATTTATGATGACCTTGATCAATATACCTAACGTAATTAGGGAGACTATACATGAATTTAATAAATATAAATGATCAATAAAGTAAAATATGATGAATAATGTACATGATGTTATTTTATTCATACGTGGAGTTTCATGATTTATAGGTGGAATTTGTGATTGGACGTTTTTGCCAGCAGAAGATTCGGATCTGTTAGTTGGATATTCTTTACTTCAACTTGGAATATCTGCCCATCCACATTTTGTGGAAAAACGTGTTCTTTACTACTCAACTACTGTTTCTTTTTCTTTTTTCTATTTCCTTATCCAAATTAAATTATGTTTGTGCTTTAAATCACCTTAGTTAAGAAATTGAATTTAACACATTTGGTTTGAGCTTCTATATTACTATTACCATTCTAGGTTTTTACTTTTTTTTTTATACGAGCATTTATAGTCATTACGCTTCAATTGTATATTCGGTAACTTATTAATCCATACAATAGTTCACAAATCACGCGTGTTAGACAAAATACATAAATATTTTATCTATGATTAGATAAAAATCGAATTCACACCATCCAAACGCTCTCGTAACCCATCAAATAAGTTTGATTATCTCCATGAATGTATGTGTTTGTCCAAATTGATGCATTTTTTTTAACAAGCAAATTGATGCATATGTTTCTCATTATATATATGATTGTACAATTATAGTTGTCTTATATTGTCTCCTACATTGAGACAAGCCCAACTATACATTTTTTTGCTTTCACAACATAAGATCTTTGATTGATAAATTTTTATGTTGGATTATGGGGATCTAATATAATTAATGTTTAATACTGTTTATACTTGAGAGCAATTTGAAAATATTAAAAATTAATTCTTTGAAGTTTATCATGCTCACATTTTGTTCTTAAATCCAAATCATCAATTGTTTTTTTGGGTAACCGAAAATTATATCAGACAAGTTTGTCTTTTGGACATGATAACTGACATGAGCTTAAATTTGGGTCAGCAAGTTGGCGTGCACATAAGTTTTCCATCTAACGACATAGTAAATTGGGCCAAAACCTAGTACGTGTCCACAAAAATATTGCTCTCAATGATAATTGAATTTAGGATCTTCAGATCCATACTATTTGACTAAAGAGATATTCACAAATTAAGCTATCACTCAAGTGGTTAATTGCTATCCTTATATGCGTGATTAATGCATTAATCCGAATCTTATGATTTGCACATTAAAAATGTTTTAAAATAATATAAAAATCTTGAAAAATTAATAAGGGAGGTCATACATAGAGGTCGAGCATGTACTAAAGTCTCAAGGATAAGCGATTTTTAAAGGAAGGTATATACTTTCTTTAATTGCCATTATTCCTTGTAGGTAAGGAAGATGGGCCCAAGGTGTTTGTATTTTTTGTGAAGAAAATCCAAAGGAGGAGTGGCATATTTCTTTCTTTGGATCCCTTTTGTGCTTTCAATATTAATTATTAGTTAATAGTTGCACAAAGTATTTGGTTATTGGGGAAAAATCAATATACTTCTAATGTACGTTGAATCAGGATTAACAAGGACAAAAATAAAGTATTGGGTCTAATTTTTCTTTGGTGTTAAGATAATAGCTATGAATAATTATCGATCCCGGAAAATGATAGAAGAATGGGTCTAATGTGGGACATATGGAGAAAATGTGTCCAAGATGTTTGTATTTATGTGAAGAAAATCCAAAGAAGGGGTGGCATATTCCTTTCTTTGGATCCTTTTGTGCTTTCCATATTAATCATTAGTTAATAATTTGCACAAGTTGATGGGCCCCCATTCCACTCCCAACCTATGTACCTTCAAGACGCTTGAAATTGCAAAAAATTGTGCTTGAGGCCCAGCTACAACAATAGAATTGGGCTTTTTAGATAAAGACCGAATTCGTTTGCTCTTTCGGCCCAGCTTACATTAGCCCATATAATATTCACGAGTCGATTTGACTTTGTATATTTATGAAAATGATAAAAAAATTTCAGCAGTTGATATCCCAATTATATCAACTGTTGAGTTAGACGTACATGATCCAAGTGAATTTATGGGCTCTACATGTCTAACATGATGCACATGAAATTCTCTACATACAACTCAGCATCAATTGGTATCTCTATCATAACTGGTCTATTTAAGTGCATAAATTGTACACATACGCAATTAATCAATCAATCATGTCTGAGATGAACTTAATTACCCTATAAGTGGTACTAGATTTGTCTAATTTTTGACATAATAAAGGTGTCATCATCGGACAACATATATGGTCTCAAATCTGGATGAAACGACTCTGTAATTCGACAAAGTCACAAAATTCGCGTCTAATGGTAAATGAATAATCAGACAAAATGATGTGGTGTAGAAAAAAATTCACAGAGTGATATGTCACACTTTTTTTTTTTTTTGATAAATCAGATATATTAATAAAGAAGGCTTTATGCAAGCCTAAGCAAGAAAAGGCCAATGAATCCCCAAGGCAAACAACAGTAGTGAACGTCACTAATACAGACATAGATCTTCCACTACGACTCATACTCTAAATAGGCAACATGCAGACCCGTGCAAGCCCCCTTCAAAACTTAGCCCAAAGGAACCATGTTATGCAAACCATGCTGTTATCATTTCGCTTCTGTCGACACCACTCTTGGCCAAAAAGTCCGCAACCCCATTAGCCTCTCTCCACGTGTGAATGAATTCGACATTAGCAAGAGTCTCAACAATATTAACTATGGCATTGAAGTCTTGATCTAGCTTCCATGGCGAGGGAGAACATTTTCGGAGCCAAGAAATGGAGTTTAGAGAGTCCGACTCTATGATGATGCTAGATCTGTTGTTGCAATTATGCTCCATAGTGATCTCCAGTGCCTTTCTTATAGCTTTAACTTCAGCAGATGTAGCATCAATGTCACCCACAGGACCAGAGAAGATACACAGGAACTCTCCGATGCTATTTCTCAACACTGCTCCTATGCCTGCCTTGTTCATACGCAAGGAACCATCAATGTTCCATTTTAGGCTCCCTGATGGGGGAGCTATCCAGTTAGATAAGGGCCTATGGTTCTTCTGCACATGAGACCTAAATTTTAGCCCCTCACTATCATTCATAAGCTCGGGACCGCTGAAGGGGATTGAGATGTTGATGGCCTTAAGCCACAAACCATACCTAATAAAAATAAGGTATAAAACGTTGCCCCACTGGTTGCGTGTATTGTCAAACACTATCCGATTTCTTTCAGTCCAAAGAGTCCATATAATAGTAGCAAAGACCATGTACCAGACTTTTTTTTGATGTTTGCCCGAAGCAAAGGACGTCCATTCTTCAAAGAGCTTTTTCACAGAACAAGGATAGCACCAATTCACACCCCACCATCTCATGATATTATACCAAATTGCATTAGCTCCAATGCAATGCAAGAAGAGATGATCCACTGTTTCTTCTGAAAGATTACAAACTGGACATAGATTATCGCCCACAATGCCAAGCCTGAAAATTTTATCTTTGGTATTCACCTTCCCACATAGAAGAAGCCAAATGAAGAATTCCACCTTTGGAGGAGCCCATCCATTCCAACACTTAGTATATGCAGCATCAAGCACTGGAGTGTCGTAATTGGTTGCTGCCTCAGAAAGAGAGTTAACTGTGAAGACCCCATCTATTGCATATTTCCAAATGATTCTGTCTTTCTTATAAGGGCAGAGGACCATGTGCTCAATAATTTTTTGGAGTTCCCTTTCTTGAATCTTTTCCCACTGGAAAAGCTCCCTTCTCCAAGGAATAATCCAGCACCAACCTGCACCTTCCCAAACTCCAAAGTTTTCGATTGCACAATTACACAACAGAGAAATAGTGAAAAGACGTGGAAATTGATCCTTCAAAGACAAGGACCCAATCCAAATATCCTCCCAAAATCTCACCATGCTGCCTTTTCCAATACTGAAGGCTAGACCTTCCTTTATAGCTTTCTCCACATTGCCATGAGAACCTGATAGCAAGTTTTGAATATTTCTCCAATTTGCAGAAGCATTCTGAGAGTCTTGGGTGGTTGATCGTAATATATTTTATATATTTTTATACCTCACTTTTACATTTATTTTTGTCTCTATTTATTTGAATGGACATGGATATTACATAAATACTCTTAATTTTGGATTGCAGATTAATTTGTACAAAAGTAAAAAAGGCTTCTTTAAGTCCATCAGATAAACCCATGTTCAATGCTTGCTTTGAGATGAATCCAATATAAATAAGGAATGAAGAATACTTGCAGATCAAGAAAGAGAGAAGGAAGGAAATAAATAAAAGAAAGCTTTGGTGTGAAGTTGAAGGAAATATTTTGGCAAGAAATAAGGAAACAAGGAAAACCGAATCAGATTGAGAGAAGGAAATCAGAGAATGATTTGGAATTGACATTGATTGAAGGAAGCTTTTGTCACTATAAAAGGGAGTCCTCTAGCATAATAGAAGACACGAATTGGAGTGCCACATTCTCTAGCTTTTGTTCTTGTTCTTGTTCTTGTCTCTAGTTTTCTCTTTGTTTTTGTTCTTGGTTCATGATGTTCTCATATTTAGTTTCCTTGTGTTCTTATAACATGAGTAGCTAAACTTCTTTGCTAGGGCTTGATGTAGCCTAGTATGATTATTGCAAGTACTTCAATTAATTGAATGCATAATTTTGGTTCATGATTCTTGTCTTTAATTTCTATGCTTATAATCTATTGTTTGTTTGGTTGATTGGCCACCAATTGAATGCTCAATTAGATTCATCTAGCTAGGACTAAGGAACGAACCGAATTCACGTGTCTTAGTGGAACTGGAATTAAGGAAATCAATTGTCGACTGCCATGAACAAGGTTAAGGGATTGATTGGTTGTTATAGTTCTTTAGATCGTAATGAGTTGTTAGCCTTGGGTTAAAAACTGCGAACCGAACAGGATTAATCCATTGTTAATAATATTTGTTGGCACCGCGAACGAACGAACCAACATATTTAAGAAAGAATCAACCCTTGGATCAGAACCATAATTGTGTGTTTGTTAATTGGATGCTTGTGATAGGATTACTAGGTGAAATCATTGCCCTAGTGTTCTTTTCTTATTGGATACTAAATCTGAACTTTATTTCTTTGTTTTTATTTTAATTTATTTACATCAATCATTCTCCCTTTTTCCCCAAATCTTAATCATTCATCAAGTTAGGTACATTAATTATATTAACTAGTCTCCGTGGGATCGACCTCGTACTTGCATACACTGTACTATTCGTAGACTCTTGTGCACTTGCGAGAATTATTACATCAGTGGTAAGAACAATATTAGGAAGGTCATATTTATCTTGCAGTAATCTTTTCCAACTCACCTCTATGTTATCATGAGCAGTGTTGTATCTCCAAATCCATTTAAATAGAAGCGCCTTATTCTTCTCAAGAATAGAACCAACTCCAGCACCACCATTCTTCTTGGCTTTTGTGATTTGATCCCAACTAATGCTATGCATTTTCCTTTGATTGTCAACCTCTCCCCAGAGAAAACGCCTCTGGATCCTCTCAATTTTTTGAGCAACACCTTTAGGAATTTTGAATAAGGACATATAGTAGACCGGCAAACTATTCAGGACAGATTTTATCAAAGTCAATCTCCCCCCTATAGAGAGGTGTCTGGCCTTCCACATTGAAAGTCTGGATTCAACCCTTTTCACCACTGGATCCCATAAGCTGGACTTTTTCATATTCCCACCAAGAGGCATGCCAAGGTACTTCATAGGGAGTTGTTCTGTTTGACACTGCAATAGATTAACCACCCTCGTCACTCTATCCGCTTACACACCAATACCAACCAAAGAGGACTTATGATAGTTTACTTTCAGGCTTGATATCAACTCGAAGCACCTCAAAACCCTTTTCAAATTCATTAATGATTTCGTGGAATTGGAACTGAAAAGGATTGTGTCATCCCATACTGCAAGTGAGAGATTTGAAGACCCCCATCCTTCACTGATATACCTTCTACTAACCCCAAGTTTTTTGCATTGTCCAACATTTGATTCAGGCCTTCAGTTGCAATGATAAAAAGAAATGGAGATAGGGGATCCCCCTGTCTTATCCCCCTTTTAAGATGAACTTCATTTGTTGGGGAACCATTAACTAAGACTGAAACTCTAGCTGTGGAGATGCATTCTAAGATCCAACTTCCTTTTCTTCTTCAAGTGATCAACAATTTCATTGGCCATCAATATGGAGTCCATAATTTGTCTGCCTTTGATGAATCCTGATTGACTGTCACTGATAACTGAACTCAAGGTTTGCTTCAGCCTATTAGCTAGAGTCTTGGAGATGATTTTGTATAGGCTACTAATCAAACTAATTGGACGAAAATCTTTTAGCTCGGCAGCCCCTGAAAATTTTGGAATTAAAGTGATCAAGGAGGAGTTGATGCCTTTAGGCAGCCTTCCTGATTCAAAGAAGCCATTCACCATATTCAAAACATCTACAGAGATACTGTCCCACATATTCCTATAGAAGCCCATGTTGTAACCATCTGGTCCTGGGGCCTTGTTACCGTCGCAACCCCAAACTGCACCTTTGATCTCCTCATAAGAAAAAAGAAGCTCCAAAGATGCGGCAATATCTGAACTTAGTCTCTTAAATTGCAAACCCTCCATACCTATCCTTCTCCGATTATTGGATGTATATAGTGAAACAAAATGATGAAAAACTTCAGTTCTGATTTTAAGAGGATCCGAGATAGTCCCTGATGAGGTGTTCAAGCTAGTTATTTTGTTGCTCCTGCCCCTGACACTAGCCACTGTATGGAAGTATCTTGTGTTCCTATCTCCTTCCTTGATCCACTTGACACGTGATTTTGTTAGTGAACCTTCAACAGAAACTGAAACTCCAGCATTATCTCAACAAACACTAGAAGCACCATCGATCTTATCTCCAAAGTCAAGAGCTTCAGTAACAGCAGCCACAACAAACTCTATCTCCTCTATTTTATCTTCGTGAATTAAGTAACAGCAAGATAGAATTTGTTACATGTATTTAATCTTGTATGCTTACAGTCTTGTATATATATATATATATCTTGTAACACATACGAATGAATACAATTGGAAAACATTGGATCCTTTAGTTTTGTTATGGTATCGGAGCTTTTCTCTCTAACGAGCTAAGATCCTCTTCTATTTTTTTTCTCTCTTTCATCCCAAATGGCCTCCAACTCAGCTACAACCAACTCATCCTCTACAGGCAACACAGCCACCATTGCTGCTGCCCCTTCTAATCCTACTCAAAGTCTAATAACGATTAATGCTGCTGCCCAGTTGCCCCTTAAGCTCACGCCACTCAACTATTTTTCATGGAAAGCCCAATTCACTGCTCTTCTCTTTGGTTTGGATCTTCTAGGATATCTCGATGGCACTCTCTCGTGCCCCTCTTCAACGGTGACTCAAAATGATGCTACTAGTCCCAATCCAGATTATCTTCCATGGCGTAGACAAGATCAACTAATTCTTTATGCAATTCTTGCATCCCTAAGTGAAGCTGTTATTCCACTAGTCTCTTCTGCAACATCAAGTCATGAAGTTTGGACTCGTTTATCTCGTCTCTATGCCGAGCGATCTACAACTCATATGATTCATTTGAAAGATAAACTCACTATGGTTAATCGTGGTTCTCTCTCTGTTACTGATTTTCTTGTTTCCATTAAGCAAATTGCAGATGAACTAACAGCTCTCGGTGATCCTCCAAGTGATGCTGACCTTCTTGTCTATGCAACTCGTGGTCTGGGCCCAGCCTACAAAGAGCTTATCACCACCCTTCGCACTCGAGACAGTGTTTTTCCGTTCGAAGAACTGTTTGATAAGATCATTGACCACGAGACCTTCCTCCTTCACAATGACAAACACAACTCTGACTCTACTCCACCCACTGCCAATTTAGCCAAACACACTCCATCTTCCCATCGGAATACAAAGCCAAACTTTCCTTCTCCTGCACCTGGCCTCCTTCCTCATCCTCTTACTCCCATGAAACCATACAAATTTAACTCCACTAATAACAACCCAGTTGTTTGTCAGTTCTGCAATAAGCGCGGCCATGATGCCAAGCGTTGCTTCAAGCTTTTTCCAAGTCTGCGCTCTCCACGTCCTACTGCCAATCACATTACTACTCAGTCTGCTCCACCCTCCTGGATAGTAGATTCGGGTGCTTCCCATCATGTTACCTCTCAGATGTCAAACTTGTCTCTGCATCAGCCTTATGAGGGTCCCGAAGATATTCAAATTGGTGATAGTTCAGGTTTACCTATCACTCATACTGGCATTGTTTCCATTTCCCCTTCTTTTACTCTTTCTAATGTTTTATGTGTGCCGTCTATTAAACGAAATTTACTATCTGTCTCTAAATTCTGTCGATCCAATCACACATTTATTGAATTTTTTCCTTCTTATTTTGTTGTCAAGGATTTACGTACGGGGACTCATCTACTCCGCGGAAGGAATAGACATGACCTTTATGAATGGCCGGTTGCGGCAGGTGTGCATACCAGTCCAGCCGTGGCTTTCTCTGCTGGTACCACTGTGTCTGCATCCCCGGTGATCTGGCATGGGCGTCTTGGCCATCCGTCTCTACAAATATTAAATTCTCTTGCTCAGTCTGGTTTAGTGTCGCTTTCCTCTTCCATTCCTTCAAATTTTATTTGTCAATCATGTTTATGTAATAAAAGCTAACGTTTACCGTTTGGTGAATCTACTTTAGAGAGTCATGGGCCTCTTGATTTAATTTACTCAGATGTTTGGGGACCTTCCCCTATTCAATCTGTTAATGGTTTTAATTATTATGTGATTTTTGTGGACCATTTCACCAAGTATGTTTGGCTCTACCCCATGCGTCTCAAATCTGATGTGTTTACCATTTTTCGTCAATATAAAGCTGTGGTTGAAAATTTTTTTCAACGTCCTATAATTTCTGTCTATTTGGATGGTGGTGGCGAATTTACTGCTCTAAAATATTTTCTTAGTACAATGGGTGTTCAACATCTTAAAACCCCACCTCATACCCCTCAACACAATGGGACTGCTGAGAGACGTCACAAACACATTGTTGACACTGGTCTCATAGCCGGCTCCAAGGGGAGGCCAGACAGGCAGTCGCCTAGGGCCTCTCATGGGGGAGGGGCCTCACTTTTCATTAAATTGTATATCTTTTTAGGTGTATATAGACAGTACAATGTACTTGTCAATTGATATAAGAAAAAAATGGATTAGGAGGCTCCGCAATTAGTTTCAAATTATAGAGTCTACAATTGGAATCCAATGGCTTGAGGGATGTGCCACATCACACTATATTTTTGTTTTTTCATTTTTAAAATTTGTATGTCTTTTTCTTCACCATTGAATATAAATTGTAGAATCTAAGGAATTGCGGAACCCCCAAATCAGAAAAAAAAAATCCTAATATATTGTTATTTAAGAAAACAAGCCCATTAACCCAAACACAAAATGACACGCCATCACATATATAAAAATTAAAAAGTGCAATTCATTGACCTATAACTTTGATTGTGGTAACAAATCAAATCCGAACTGTACAAGTGAGGCCCCTCCCCTATGAATTATTTGGTTTAGCGTTATTTGGTTTCATTTGATGTAATAAATTTATAAGTTCGAGTCGCTTAATTTATTGGATATTGGTGATAATTTATTTGTATTCAAGAACTAATTATATTGCATTTTGAATTTATTAGATATGCTGGATTTCATATTTATAAAAAAAAAAATTATTTTAAGTAATGAGGGCCTCAGTTTCTTAATTTGTCTAGGGCCTCCAAAATGCTACAGACGGCCTTGACTGATCTCACTCTTCTTCATCAAGCACATCTACCTCCAAAATATTGGTTTTATGCTTTTCAAGCTGCAGTTTATTTAATTAATCGCCTTCCCACTCCCATAATAAATTTCATCTCTCCTTAATTATGAAAAATTATTTCTCCGGCAGCCCAATTACAATAAATTAAAAGTTTTTGGTTGTCTATGCTTTCCTTGGTTAAAACCATATACTTCCAACAAACTTGAGCCCAAATCTTCTCCTTGTATTTTTCTTGGCTACTCTCCCAATCAAAGTGCCTATTTTTGTTTGGATACTATAACAAATAAAATTTATACCTCTCGACATGTTCGTTTTGTTGAAACTGTGTTTCCTTATTCCAAACTTTCTTCTGCTGATATGTCCACTAATTCTACCTCCATTCATTCTTGGAACTTACCCATTGTCTCTTTCCCTACCCAATCTATGCCCTTGACCAATGCCATGCCACACTCACCAGTAGAGGACACCACGGCAGCACCCTCGCAAGTCTTGCCGCAACATGTCAACACGTCATTGTCACCACCTTCTGCAGAGTCAGGTACTCCTTTTACTACTTCCTCTCCTGTAAATAATTTTCCTTTACCTCTAGTCACTACTACTCTTGATGCCAGCTCTTCTCCTGCCAAATCATCATCACCACATCACGTACATCAAATACCAACACACCCCACTACTTCTATCCCACGTTCTCACCCCATGACAACTCGCTCCAAAAATAACATCTTCAAACCCAAGTCTCTCTATCACACAACTACAAACCATCCCCTCCCCGAATCTGTTGAACCCACCTGTGTCACCCAAGCCTCCAAAAATGTGGGAGGAGGCAAGCCATGTCTGATGAGATTACCGCACTTCTTCGAAATGGAACATGGGAACTTGTCCCTCCCTCTCCCTCCCAAAATGTCGTAGGTTGCAAATGGGTATTTCGGATTAAAAGAAATCCCGATGGTTCCATATCCAAGTATAAAGCCCGTATAGTTGCCAAGGGCTTTCACCAACGTCTTGGAATTGATTTCCATGACACTTTTAGCCCGGTTGTTAAACCCACAACCATTCGGCTCATCCTCTCAATTGCCTTGTCCAATGCATGGCCTTTACGCCAATTGGATGTCAATAATGCTTTCCTTCATGGGACATTGTCTGAAGAAGTGTTTATGCAGCAACCGCCGGGCTTTGTTGATCAACAACATCCGAATTTTATTTGTAAACTGAGGAAAGCAATTTACGGTCTCAAACAGGCTCCCAAGGCTTGGTATAATGAGCTCAAGGGTTTTCTACTCTCCTATGGCTTTGCTAATTCTCGGAGTGACACCTCGCTTTTCATATATCATCACCATGATATTACTATTTATTTTTTGGTGTATGTCGATGATTTAATTGTCACAGGAAATGACAGTGGGTTTATCACATGTTTTTTGCAAGCATTAGCAAGTCGCTTCTCTATCAAGGACCTTGGCGACCTTCACTATTTCCTTGGTATTGAGGTACTTCCAACAAAATCTGGGCTTCTTTTAACTCAGCACAAATATATCCGAGACTTGCTTGAACGGACCAAGATGACAGGTGCAAAAGAATGTACTACACCTATGTCTTCCACCTAATCTCTTCAGCTGCACGATGGTTCTCCAGCAACTGATGCAACTCAGTTTCGTCAGGTAATTGGTGCATTTCAATATCTCGCACTCACTCGACCTGACATATCTTTTGTAGTCAACAAACTGGCCCAATACCACCTGCCAACAGAGACACATTGGTCTGCCGCAAAAAGACTCTTACGTTATCTGAAAGGAACCATCCATCATGGTCTCTTTCTTAAACGTAACCAACATCTCTCAGTTGCAGCCTTTACGGACGCGGATTGGGCAGGTAATCGTGATAATTTCAAATCCACTTCCGCCTACATTGTTTATCTTGGAGGAAATGCAATTTCCTGGTGTTCAAAGAAGCAAAAATCAGTTGCCCGCTCCTCGACAGAGGCGGAATATCGAGCACTTGCATCATGTGCTGCTGAAGTGCTTTGGATTAAAAACTTGCTTGGTGAATTACATGTCAGATGCTCATTACCTCCACAGATTTTTTGTGATAATATTGGAGCAACATATCTCTCTGTTAATCCAGTTTTTCACTCAAGAATGAAGCACATTGCCATCGATTATCATTTTGTTCATGATCATGTGGCTAGAGGATCCTTCATTGTGTCTCATATCTCCTCTAAAGACCAGCTTGCAGACACTCTTACCAAGCCCCTACCAAATCTCACCTTTCACAGGTTACGTTCCAAGATCGGTATCTCCAATGGGAGCACCGTCTTGCGGGGGCATGTTAGTGAACCTTCAACAGAAACTGAAACTCCAGCATTATCTCAACAAATACTAGAAGCACCATCGATCTTATCTCCGAAGTCAAGAGCTTCAGTAACAGCAGCCACAACAAACTCTATCTCCTCTATTTTATCTTCGTGAATTAAGTAACAGCAAGATAGAATTTGTTACATGTATTTAATCTTGTATGCTTACAGTCTTGTATATATCTATATATATCTTGTAACACATACGAATGAATACAATTGGAAAACATTGGATCCTTTAGTTTTGTTAGATTTTTGCCTCCATAAGGATTCTTGAGATTTGCTAAGGCTCCAAAGTGAACTCCTTAAATATCTGAGATTGCAATCTTCACTACTGTCCAAATCCCGTGTCTCTTTTATTTTGTCAAGTCTGTCTAAATCCGCCTCAACGCTTTTGAGCTTATCATTAATATTCCCAAATGTGTCATGATTCCAATCCTTCAAACGTTGCTTCAGTAATTTCAATTTGGTAACAATGCTATGAGTTTCCATATTTGCATTAGATAAGGCAGCCCAAGAGATGCAAACGAATTGTCTGAAGTCTGGATGATCCCACCAGCAGTTTAAAAACTTAAAAGGACGAGGTCCCCAGTTCAGATCCACCAAAGTGAATAGCAAAGGACAGTGATCAGAAAGTCCCTTGCTAAGTCCCTGCAAAACAATGTTAGGAAATAAAAAAAGCCAGTCAGTGTCTACGAATGTTCTGTCTATCCGACTCATACTCCTTGAGTTGCTCCAAGTGAATCTTCTGCCAGCTAAGGGGAGCTCCACCAGGTTGCAAGCATTCACAAAGTCTCCAAAATCATTCATTCCATTTGTGGTGTGAGTGCCTCCAAGACGATCTTCAGGTAGCAACACCTCATTCAAATCACCCCATATTAACCAAGGGACCAAAATGGAGGATTTTAGACCCCTAATTGCTTCCCACTGCTCCCTTCTCTCATTGCAGGAATTGTGGCCATAGACAGAAAGAATTGTACAATTAAAGTTGTGACTACTTTACAACTTTACCCTATGTCATACTCCTAAACCCTATGTCACACTTTACAAGTCATTAGATACGAATTTTAGATTCTGAGGAATTGCAGAACCCCGGCTCCCTCAAATGTTGTAGGAAAGGCCGGTGCTCCTTTGTCGAAAACGACAATGATCAGTTGGAAGTGGAATATTTACTTATAAGTTGTATTTCATTTTCTTTTTTTTCTTTTCAAGTTTTAGTTGCATTATTATTAATTACCTTTATGGTTCTCTGACCTAATGAATTTAGTTCAATTTTTTTAATTTCAGCTGGAAGGATTATTTATACAGTCAAGTTGGATTCGAATTCTTGTTGGGGGTGGTCCTCTTTTGTAGTTCGAGCACTGAATTCCAGTACATAAAATTGGGTGAGAGCGAGCGAGCTAACTAGGTCTGGACCATTGTGTGAAAAGAGTTAAGGAAGCAAACAATATCCAACAAAAGTAGTATCCCATCATATTAATATAATCAATTACTTGACCTTACCTAATTAGTTTCCCCATTTCAACTACACTTTGGTCCTCTTAGCAGTGTATTTATAAACTCCCCCCCGCCCCCCCCCTCCTCTCTCTACACACACACACACAGCCAACTAAGATATTGTGTATTTTATTTCAGAAATTGATTTCACATTGCTCACTTGAACCCATGAACTATTGGAGGTAGAAAAGTGTGTTGGGATTTTGTAAGGAGCATGTTCCTCTATGCGTGGCGACCCGACTTGATGACTTGACTTAAAAAGATTGTTGCGATCCGAAAGTGCTTTTTTAAGAAGTTTACTCCATGGAGTGGAGGTGAGGGCCGATAGGTCCAAACTTGAACTCTAATTTTTGGGGCCTTTAATGTATTTTCTGGCTCTTCATGTTATAAAGATTAATGTATTTTTGTTGGGCCTTTAATGTATTTTTCAGCTTATAATTTTTTTTTTTTGTGAATTATTTTACAGTAAATTATGTTGTGTGAGTGTATATATCAGTAGATAAAAACATATATGAATATGTGAAGTGAACGTCGATAAATGAAATCTAAGGTCGTCCGATGATGACACAACGGTCAAAATCCTGCATACTTGCCATTTATTATTATTTTTTTTAAAATTGTTTAAAAATATTTTATGTCTTAAAAATGAAGAATTAGGCATAAGAGGAGAGAGAATCCCAATCCCGTCAATGCATGCATGCTTCAATGTTAAATACAAAGCTTCAATTGTGTGTCCGTGATTTGCTTTTAAGGCGCGTGTGTGTGTGTGTGTGTGTTATACAAACTTGGGGAACTCAAAAAAGATGAATCTTTACAGTATTCACAGGTACACAATTTGCCATGCACGCCTATCCTTTTCTATCTATCTGGTAATATATATATATATATTGGGAACGCATGAAATTGAGACTTCCGAACTTACATCAAATATAAATTGTGGATTCAAGGATCTGCAATTCCATGAAGACTACAAGTCATATCCAACGATTTGGAATGTGTGTCATATTACTGATCAGATTATTCTTGCACCGTTAGAGACAAATTTCAAACTATATTTAATTATAGAGTTTCTCCATCCAAATGCAGTTTAAAGTAGAGTTCCAAGTACTAAAGAAATTAAGAAATAAAAAGGGCGATGACTGATACCTTAATAAAAGTATTGAGTAGTTATATTAGAATTTTCAACCCAATATACATTAATAATATTGTCCGTTTTAGGTTGTTCGGTTACCGTGGATAAATTGGGTCCACACGGTTTGCCTTCCTAGGAGGTCATCCATTCCAATAGTGCTCCTGTAAAATTATGCTTAACTGGGGAGTTACAACAAGATGTTTTCCTCTAGAAAAACACATTGTTGATGGTAAGGAACTGAATTTATCTATATATGTTAACATTCCCCAGCACTTGTGGGCTGTGTATACCAGACCCAATAAGTGGACTATACGGGTTAAGATTACTTATAGATGATCCGTCCATTGACATCTGAAAGACCCAACAAGTGACCCAAACGAAAGGAGTGGACTCCGATACGAAGTTAATCAAAGAAATTTTTGATGCACTCATTAATCAGTTTACATGAGGGATACACACATACACAAGCAGACATTCTGAAAAGGAATGTGAAAGGATCCCAAGTCAAATGAAAGTTGTCAATCACACAGTTGCATTATTTCATATATATATATATATATAAAATTATATATGGATACATAGAAAGTGAGCCTTTACACACACAATACCATCAATTTCCCATGAAAACACACACCCATTACTCAGCTGGCTTAGGCTTCGTCTTCTGGGAGACCAAATGAAGCAAAATCTGGGGTTGGACAGTTTCTGTTAAGCAATTCTTCGATCATTTGAAGTGCAATCCTCTCTTCTTCATCCATCTCCACTCTCACCTCCGGCAGTACAACCCCCGCGGACTCTGCCACCAATGGCAATGCATCCTCAGAAGAAGCTTCCCCATTTCTCTTCCCAAGATCCAATGGCATCACCCAATTAGACTCCGACCGCTGCCCCGCTCGTTTCTGCCAGACCCCAATGTGCGAGTTCTCAGTGTCAAGCCTCAAACATGTGATGGAAGGTGATGGTGCCTTGCTGCATTTTCTGAGCTTGGCATGTAGGATCTCGGATAAGCCATTTGGAGGCAATGGTGGATTGGATTCGCTTGAATTTGGGTCTTGGGCTATTGGGAAGTTGGTCTTGGCATTCCTCCCACTCATAAGGATCGAGGCTTGATCATAAGCTCGAGCGGCCTCTTCTGCCGTCTCGAATGTCCCTAGCCACACCCTTCTCTTCCTGTAACAAACACAACAACCAAATTAGTTCGCACATCATGACATAAACGAAGCAAGTTTAAACAAAAACCACGGAGCAATAGCTCAGTTAATTATATCTCTGGTCTTAAGTCGGATGACATTACGATCGAGAGTTCGAACCAATTAGGAGTATTTTCTGGTTTCGTGGGCAATTGCCTTCCGAGGAGGGTTACAAGACACATTTCTTCCGCATGGTGCGGGTTGTTCTGACGGCATGAAGTTTACACCCACTTAACTGTTCGAAAAACATGCTGAGCTGGGTGGTTTCTCAGCCACCAGAAAAAGAAAAGAGTTCGAACAAAATTCTAAATTGAAATTGTATGTAAGAATGAGTTTGAACTAGATTCTAGTCTGATAAAAGGAGCCGAGCTTGAGCTTAAACAGAAAAGCATAGTTCTGGTTTCTATATATATGACGTGTAGAGGTGGAGACAGAGAGGTTACAGAAGAGGATGTCGGATTTCGGAGACCCAGGAGCCCCAATGACGTTGTCTGACTCCTCTGAACTTCTTTGATTGCACCATTATTGATTGATTGCTTGAGAGAGAGAGAGATGCAGAGACAGATAAGTACAGAAGTTTCAGAGATTTGTACAGAAACTAAGGGGGTTTTGAGAGAGAGGAGAAGATATATAGGAGTCCACTGCATGTGTCGGCGAACTAGAAGTTGGTTGTACTAGGATGCCTTTGTATTTAACATTGTCACCTGCTTCTTTTACATCCTCTCTTTTCATTTTTTTTGTTGGAGGGTAAACCCACCCAATTAATGAATTAATGAGGGCAAGACAGACAGACTCACTGCTGAGTGCTGAGAGACATCTCCCACTTCTCTTTGGCTTCTTCTTTTTCTGCAAAATTCCATTTGAGTATATGATGTGAAGATTCAACTTCTGTGCCCTACGCCCTGCCCTAACCACTTTGATGCCCAAAACAACACGATAAAGTAGGGTCTTATTGCAAATTACTATAGAGGTATCGATTTATCTCTTCTCTTATTATAAGTCTAAGAAATCATACCTTTAACCTAACCTATGTACTAATGACTCGGTACAAATTAGTAGTCGTAAATATAATTTCAAGCACGAAATTTAACCCAGTACATGCGCCTATATATACCACACATATCAAGATCCATTTTGTTACCCAGACTACTCTGTGGGACATATGTAGATTATATTATTGAGTCATTTGATGAGAACGTCAGTACAGATATCTAACCCGGCCCCCAGCCCTAATGGAGAGGTACGATGATATTATATCATATGATATGAAATCGATCGGTGGTTATAAGTGAAATTATGGCAATTCCGGTGTCAGTATCATTAAGAAAAAATAAAATGAAAATAAAGTACAAATTAAATGAAATTATGGACATCTAGCTAGCACCAATCAAGACTAAGACAGTTTAAGAATGACATGCATGCATGGATTAGTCGGTTTAACTTCCTAGGTTTGAATTTCTCTTTATGCTTGATAGAGAAAGAGAAGCGGTCCATGGAGTAGTTTGGGTGGCAGAGCAGATTTTGATATGTGTGAGTTAGGTGTATGTACCAGGTTCGATTATGTGATTCAAGACTGAATTTATATATGCATTGAAATGTACCGCCTTTTTTTAGAATTTACCATACAAAAATGGGCCAACTCTTGGATGGATTCTCCGTTAAAAAGAGAGAAGATATTTGTACATCGTAATCAAGAAAATCAGTGGATCATATGAGATGCCATTACTTCCAACCTCTATGATGTCTTAAAATCTTGTTTTGGTGGTACTGTTTTGCATCTTTTAGCATCAAATTAAGATCAAACCACATATGCAGAAGCAGAATCAATCAAACTTTTTTTATTTTTTATTAAAAAGTAAACTACTCATTGCATTTGCATGTTATGTCATTTTTGTTGCTCAAAATGTTTGCATTGCTTTAATTACTGAGCTCGATCCATCATATGTACTAAAGCAGTGCTAGATATTGACACATGAGAGGGATTAATTGAAGTATAGAGACTGTCAAATAACAATGTTGATTACTACTACTGAAGCTATGCGTTAATCAATCTTCCAACCCCCAGAGCACACCGAGTTCTCTCTCTCTCTCTATATATATATAGATATAGATATATAGATACATGTGCATTGTCCTTTGAAGGAGATGGTAGTGTCTACACCAACCAATCATATCATCTGACCAACCCAGACTTTACTTAGATATGATAGTCATATGATGTATCACATTTACAATTAATTACTACTTTTCATTTCTCTTTGGGTAACACAGGTAAGATTCTTGTGATACATACAAACAACTTTCACTTTCATAAACTTTGCCCCTCTTAGTATAATTCAGAAAAGTTGTTTATTCTGATGCATAGTGTATGTATACATACATCAACTCAAGTAATGAGTTACATTTGCTTATATGGATTTAATTAATTTCAAAGTTTCTACGTAGTATATACTTGAAGATATATAAACCATTTGAGTGACAGTCTAGTGGTGAACTTCTCTGAGACCAAACCGTATAGCTTTTGAGTTCAAATTTCACAAGGAACAATATTTTTATGGTCATGTGTTGGGTTTTAACTCAAATTTAAACTTGTAAGATGTCGTTCTTGATAAAAAAAACTTCAAGATATATATATATAGAGAGAGAGTATTTTGCTATACTCAAAATTAACTTTATGGCAAGTAATTGACCATCAATAATGTGGACCAATTAAGGACAAGGCCAATTTACAATAACTTTCAATTAATGGGAATAAATTGGCTGTATTATTAGCTAGATAGCTATGGTATTTGCACCAATAGTAATGCATGTAATATTTTTTATTATCTGGACAACGGACCACCACATAGCCATGCATGAATTAATGTATGTAATTGGATGGCTTTGGAATCATCAGAAGAAGATGCTTTTGCTTTCAATTGGCCTCAATCCCTTGCTTGAACGAAACTAGATTTTGTGGCATCATATTGAATATCTTACGATACATTCCGTAATTTGTTAAAAAATCGATCCTTGTTTACCAACCACGCATTAATGTATAATTAAATTCAATTCTCTCTCAATATGTTCCTCGAAAAATCCGATTCGTGCGGATTATTTTCCCAACTAATTAACGAGGAGATTTTGATGGAATTATCACATATGAAATCGAATTTTATTAATAAGACCATAAACGATTTGTCAATGATGGTGTTACTCAATGATAAGGAGTCTTGTACCCCCTCTCATCAATGTTCAAATCTCACCATAAGCGCAAGTTCACACATGAATTTTTCATTTGCTTGCTTAGTCTGCATTAATACTTGTGAATTATTTACGTAGTCTCAATATAGTTTATCCAGTGTTTTTTCAAAAGATAGTGATTGCGAGTTTAGAAAACCCAAAAACAACTTTTCATGCATGATGTGGACAAAGAAATAAATTAAGGTAATGAAAAGAGTACCGTGGCTTTACATGTATGGAGCAATCTAATTCATAAGCCCCTCTCTACACAGTACGATCAATGAAGAGCTGGCCAAGTAATTAATAAAATCTGGTCCAAAGTCCAAACCCACTTCAATACATTCAAAAGTACAGGCTCTCGACCGACTTGCACGTTCAACTGATTTATTTCAATTCATCCTAAATTGAGTCAAATAATATATAATTCAATAATAAATTTTTTGTACGTCAAATCATATGGACTTAAAAGATCCTAAATTCGATTCTCACTGTAAATAATACACTTGTGGACACATTTAAGTCCCGAGTTCAGTTCTTACTGTAAGTAATACACTTGTGACCACACGTTGAGTTTTAACCCAACTTACTATGTAGTTGGGTGGGAAACTATGTGCGTGTAGGTTGACAGCCAAAGTTTAGGTTCATATTGAATGTCCAAATGATAAGTTTCTATAATATCATTGTCGTCCCGAGTTTAAGCTCATATTGAATGTCCAAATGACAAACTTGTATAATATCGATCTCGGTTATAAACAACGCATTAGAGAAATAAGTTTAGACTTAAAGACCTTTTAAAACTGTAAGATCAACAACAACTCTATCGGCTTAGCTCTGACGAGGGTTATCCAATTTGTCTTGGGTGGATTTATAACTATGTGGGCTTTTTAGTTGCGCCAAGAACAGGAGGGTGTCCAATTTGTCTTGAGTGGATTTGACAGATTTGTAACTATGTGGGCTTTTTAGTTGGGCCAAGAACAGGAGGGCTTGGAAATTTGATGTGGCGGACGCCTATTGGTTAAACTCAGGAGAACTAAATCTGTCCCTTCAGATGCAACTGACATTCAAACCGTTTTAACTACCATTCTTCGCCGGAGACAAAATTGGGAGTTTAACAAACGGTCCAGTCATGAACCCTCAAACCTTTGTTTTCATCAACAAAACCCACCAGTCCAAATCGTCCGATTCAACTCCTTTGACTCGGCTGCAACTCACCCTCGACGACGATGCTTAGAGGCAAGCTCAAGTTCGTAGAAAAGCCCAGCCGTGCCTTCCCAGACAGGCTCGGAAGTCTTGTAGCCGGCTTTGACGAAGAGGTGGATGAAATTTCAGGATCGGAAAATGTATTTGAGTGCGGAGAAGAGCTCGAGATCATCCAGCCCAACGGGTTCGGTTCGGGTGATGGGGATAGCGATGAGACCATTAATGGCGGGTCGGATCGTGAGGTCCGGCCAAGACCAGATAAAGATGGATCAGCTTTTGTCTCTGTAAAGAAGGTTATTGCTGCGGATGAGAAGCGGTCTGATCTCGAGTACGAGGTACATATTTTGATTTTCGTGGGTTTTCTTTCTTTGCCATTTGGGAGAATTGATGGCTTGTTTTTACTTTTGATATATTGGACTTGAAAAATTTAATCAAATTGGGTGTTTGATGTTTGTTTCTCGAGAAAACCGGGCAAAAGAAGGAAGCTAAGTGCATATAATCCACAATGTACCTGAAAAGGGAAAATGGAACTTGATTGTTTTTATGCGCTTCACATGTTTGTTGAAATTCCAGTTCCAAAATTTTTGTACTGATTGACTTTCCTTTTCAGCTATCTCAGAAGGAGATAAACTTGGAAAAGCTACAAAGAATTGCTAGCACAGGACTTCCTGATGGAGGAAGTATACGTGCCACAGCTTGGAAGGTTTGGGTTTCCTATTTTCAGCTGAGTATTGTTGATACTACTGAAAGCAATAGAATCTGCATATATATCCTCAGCAATTGGTTTAATATGAGTAGATTGATTGATTCATAGTTTGATCTGTCTTAGAATGAGCATTAGTTGTTGTTATTTTATGCTGGCAGTTGTTGTTGGGTTTCTTACCTCCTTCACATGACATGTGGGAAAAGGAGCTGGATGAGAATCGACAGAAGTATGCTAAGCTAAAGGAGGAGCTTCTACTGACTCCTGTAAGATGCAAATTTTCTATACACAATGGACTGCTAGTTTAGTTGATGAGATTTACTTACACATACATGACTATCTGGTGAATTTTTTGGTTAGTGTCTTTGTTGTTACCTTGCACTAATCAAAATCATGAATCTAGACAGTCAGACCTTGCAAGGATGAAAGATGAGGCATTGAGTACTGAGAATCAGAAGGACGACGGACCACTCAAGCGACATGAAGTTTCTCATGAGGATCACCCTCTCAGCTTGGGTAAGTGTAGCTTTTGGCATCAATACTTCCAGGTAAAATGGATTTTCGATTATTGGATTTCTCTTGACTTGCTTGCCTTCAGAACTCTTGAGCTGATATGCCTAAAACTGGACATGTTTGTTGATAGTATACGGAGATCGTGGAACAAATCGACCGTGACCTTCAGCGCACACATCCTGACATTAAATTCTTCTCAGGCGATTCCTCATTCAGTAAGAAAAACAGGGTATATTTTCGCCCCTTCCTTCTTCCTTTTCACATTACCACAATTTCTGCGTATATGAGAGTTTGTTCAAGCCGACTTGTGTGGAGAGTTATCAAACCCACAATGGGTTTTCGTGGTTTGGACTTGTGATGCTTGAGTTGCAGTGCGACAACCTTATCAATACATCAAGGATTTCTCTCTTGTTTGATTGATTGAATGTTTGATGTTATTTGTGAGCAGGAAGCAATGAGGAATATTCTTATCCTCTTTGCAAAACTAAATCCCGCTATTAGATATGTTCAAGGCATGAACGAGGTCTTGGCACCGTTATACTACGTATTTAGTAGAGACACCAATGAGCAAAACGCTGTAAGAATGCACTCTTTTTATTCGTTCTTCAGGATTTTGAATCCTTGTGTTTTTCTTTATTTTATCATCAGACCACAGTAGTAGAATTTTGTAAAGAAGCAAGATGAACTGAGCAAGAAAACTCTTTCCCATTACCCAACCGTGCAGGCAAATGCAGAAGCAGATAGTTTTGCTTGTTTTGTCCGGCTCATGAGCGACTCAGTTGATCACTTCTGTCAACAGTTGGATAATAGCTCAGCGGGAATACTTTCTACTCTTTCGCGCTTGGCGGAGTTTCTGAAAGCGAATGATGAGGAATTGTGGCGGCATCTTGAGTTTACCACTAAGGTGAATGGAATCAGATTGAACTTCTTGAGTTTACCATATGTACTGCAGAGCCCATAACTTGTATTTGAATGGCAGGTTAAGCCACAATTCTATGCATTCAGATGGATCACATTGCTCCTTACTCAAGAATTTGAATTTCAATCCATTTTAAGAATATGGGATGCTCTCCTGAGCAACCCTTTTGGTGTGCAGGTGATTTCCTCCTCTACTTATCATTCTGTGTGTAAATTAGGCCTCATAGAGCATACTGATGTACTGAAAACAAAGTCTATTGTGAACAGGATATGCTTCTAAGGGTCTGTTGTGCAATGCTGTTATGTGTGAAAAGCAGGCTTCTGAGTGGCGATTTTGCAGCTAATTTAAAGCTTTTGCAGCACTATCCTGACATCAACATTGAACATCTTCTCAGAGTGGCTCAATATTTAAGTCCTGACACCACTTCATCTTCTTTGTCTCTTTAAATTCAGAGCATTTTGTGTACAAGTATTTTGCTGATTAAAGTTTGTAGCCATGCGAGAACCATAATATTATGGAATGTGGATTTTCGATGGTTGGAATGGATGTATGAAGGAGAACGTCAGATGACTTTGCAATGAACGTCAAATGATGTCAAGGCACCCTAATTGGACACAACTTCAATGTTAAATCAGCTATAAAGCTTCTCACAAATATTATTTGATAGACAAAATCTTGGAAAGTTCCCCGGTGGAAGGGGACTGATTATTCATTCGTCGTTTGGTAGGAAACTATATGGCTACCTCATCCTTAAACTAACAAAATACATTTTAAAGTCGTGGAAGGGGACTGATTATTCATTCGTCGTTTGGTAGGAAACTATATGGCTACCTCATCCTTAAACTAACAAGATACATTTTAAAGTCGTGCTGGTGGGAGACCCGAAACGAACAATATTATGCTAGTGGTTGGGCTTGCATCAATTTGGTAATGGAGTTAATGATGCAGAAGGTTCTTTGGTGGAAGGTAACTGGTCATTCATTTGTCTCACATTGCTTGGGTAGGAAGATAATGTTACTGTCTGTACGTATACACCAGATCTCTCCAGAATCAACCGAAATTCAGTGCCTAATTGAAACAGTGAGGACAAACACACAACTCTTTGGACTCTAAATGATTCAGAGGACCATTCAAATTTTATTGCCATATCTTAATAGCCTTTGAAACTTGAAAGTAACAGGTCTATGAATAAATACACATTAAAACAGAATACAATTCCATCAGGATTTACAAATATCAAGCAGTTTTTGAATCACAATCAACAAGGAGGTAGAGAAAACATAGAGTACACACACATAACCCTTTCAAATCTCAACGCCTGGTGTTTCAACAAGATTAATTGCTAAAGCCATCGTCCGCTAAAGCCTCTTCTCTGAAGTCTGAACTGCCATTGGAGATCATGAGTTAAACAACAAAAAAACAATAACACATGCAGTGCGATCATATAAGAGTCTGGATAAACGGTTTGTTATCTGATTGTCATTCCCAATTATTAACATTGATGTTTGGCATGTGAGCTATAGAATCCATTTCGTCACTTTCCTTCAATGCAGAACAGCCCCATAACTGAAGTGTTTTGAGTGCTTTGAAATTTGTAAGCCACTCACCCAAAGATGATATGCTTTCGCAATTGAGGATTTTCATGTCTTGCAAAGTTTTGGAAGACCTTTGAATCCATTCTGGTAAGCCCGTCAACTGTGGTAAGTCAGTAAGCCACACTGTTTGAAGCCTAAACTCAATGTCTTGAATATCACCCCCCTCCATCAATTTAAGGCGAGCACACTTCATGATTGCCAAAGTCTCTACTCCAGCCAAGTCTTTCCAACTGGGTGCCAGAGAAATCAAATTCCCACAGTCTAAAACCCTTAACATGCGCAAGGACGGGAGATCTGGTGTTTCTTCAAACAAAACTTCAAGGTTGGGGCAATGTCCAACTACCAAACGATAAAGACATTTTAAACTGCTGAGTCCATCCTTTGGCAATCTCTTTTGCTTAGTTGTGAGTATCAGAACTCTCAACCTAATCATCTTCCTTATGTCCCTTGGGGACTCTTCAAGCTGTACGCAGCCATAAAGCTTCAAAGTTTGTAAATTATGCTGCTTCCAAAGTGAATCAGGCAGTGTCTTTATTTTGTCATTTTCAGATAAGTCGAGATATCTCAAATGAATCAGGCTACCAATTGAATCAGGCAGCAACTCAAAAGAGATACCTCTTACATCCAACATCCTTAAATGCCTACATGTAGAGATGCATTTATCCCCAATGAATAGAGCAGCTAAACTTTCTTCTTTAAACCGCGAGGAAGTTATGGTTCGCAAACTGTTTGGAACTTCTATGTCAAGAAAATTTTTGACACCAGAGAATGACATATGTTGAGTCCCATCAGATGTATTCTTGCTGTGTTGATTTACCACCATGCACTCATCGCGCGCCACAGACATTGCAAGATCATGCACCAAATCATGCATTTTAAAAAGCCAAGTGTTACCCACTTCCTTAATGTCATGAAAAAATGATCTTGAACATAACTCCTTAATGTAGCGTAATCCAATATCTTCAGGCTCTTCGTTTTCATTTGATAATTGAAGAAGCCCATGCGCCATCCAAACTTGAGTGAGTAAATGACTGTTGAAACTGAAGTCCTTTCGAAAGATTGAGCAAATAGCAAAACATGATCTCAAGTGCGACCCTAATTGATCATAACTTAGTTTTAAGGCAGGTAAAATACCTCCTTCGTGCTGCTCAAGTTTCCATATGTCGTTATCTCTTACAAAAATCCAATCTTTTTCATTGTTCTTGCCATAGAGTAAGGCTCCTAATGTCCTTATTGCCAAAGGAACCCCCTTGCACTTTTTCACAATATCTACCCCAATTTCTAGAAGGTTTGGGTAGCTCTTATCTTCTCCTTCCCTAAATGCTATTCTCTTAAGTAGAGATAAGCAATCCTCTTCACGAAGAGCTTTTAAATTGTATGTTGAAGTAGTACCCATAATTTCGCCTACTGAGTTACTACGCGTTGTTACAATGATTTTACTTCCACTTTTGCCTTCCTTTAACAAGTCTGCTAAATCAACCCATTCATTCCGATCAACACTCCAAACATCATCCAAGACCAGTAAAAATTTATTGCCTTTCAGTTTATCTCGAATGGAAATTTGCATTTGTTCTGACTCATAATCACTAAGATTTGCTTAGTTAAGATATTCATCATCTTCACCATGATTTTTTTCTTGTCAAATTCATCCTCCGACACAGACACCCACATCTTTGACTCGAAATGTTCATCAATCAATTTATCATTGTACAACATCTTAGCAATTGTAGTCTTTCCCAACCCTCCTATTCCAACTATAGGAATCACACCCACACCCTCGTCACTCGATTCAACGAGAGATTTCAAGATTTTTGTCTTATCAACTCCCCTTCCAATAAATCTAGATGTTCGCACAAAAGAGTCGGTCATGTCTCTCCCCAAAACTGGTCTAGGCACCATTACTGGTGGTCCGACCATCTCTGTGAGCTGAAACACAGACTTTTGAGCCACTATATCATCAAGGCTCTCCCTAAGATCTTTAACCTTATGACCCATTTTAAATCGAAATGCGAGTGGATTTGAGGATGAAAAGAAGCGGGATACCTTTTGTCTGGTGCTTCCATATTTCTTCACCACTTGCGTTCGCAAACCTCCATACTCCAACTCATCAAGCACATCCCCTGCTTCATAACAGAAATTCTTTAGTCCCCTGAGCCAGAGCTGCAGCTGCGGATTTTGTTGGACAAAAGTCCCACATCGGGTAATAACCACTAAAAATCCTATATATAATAGCAATCCCTCCTTTCCTCTAATAGGTCTTTTAGGGGAAGATAATGGGGGTCTAAAATTTTTACATGATATCAAAACAGGTGCGCAGTCGTACTCGATAAAAAATTCACTCGTCGGGCCTTGGATAGAGAACCCCGAGTACGTTGATGATGGACAAGTTTTGTTCAAGCTTTTTCAGGTCTTTTTCAAGGTTCCAAGCGAGACAAACTTCCGCTTGGACAAGAGGGCCTACCTTTCCCACAAGGGTTTCTACAATGGAGAGGGCTACGTCAGCCGTGTACTTTGATATGATCAAAAGGAGAGGAAAGACAATTTGGGAAAGTTTGGTGAGAGTGAATGGAAATGATATGGGTTTCTTGAGATGAATTCATATATATATATATGTATGGGTTTCTTTAGCTTTTGCTCAATTTGCAAGCCTCGAATATTTGTTGCTTCCGTGACCTTGCCCAAATCCCCAAGTCTCCTCGGTTCAAAAAATTATGCCTTTCTTTAGGATGGAGGAATTCCAGACCACCCTGAGAAATTGCAGAGCACCGGATCCCTTTCTCTCATGCCTGTCAATTCTTTTTCCCTGCACATAATTGTTTGTTCGTTGCTTCATGAATTACAAAAGAACTAGAGAGGAATGGATTTCACGAGTATAAAATCTGTTGGGCCAATCCCTTGAAAGGGGCTTATAGTTGGGCTTCTTTTCTTATAAAATTTGTGCCTCTCATTTTTGTTCTCTTGGGCTTGGGCCCTGAAACTCATTTGCTAATAAGTAATAACTGCAGCGCTGGATTGCCCTCCGAAAGTCCGAATTGATTCAATATTTCAAATTTTCAATCTCTATAAAATATTTTGGGCCTATCCCTTGAAAGGGCTTATAGTTGGGCTTCTCTTATTTTAAATTATTGGGCCTCTTTTTTCTTCACTTGGGCTTGGGTAAGCCCTGAAACTCTCTTTTGGTCAGACCCTTATTAATAAATCTTACTTGGATTTTGTTAGAAAAAAGTCAATTTTTCAAATTTCAATATTTATTACATTTTTTCAATATTTAATATTTTTTAAACTTGACTAACAATGCAGACGCACAAAAAAAAAGGAAAAAGAAAAACCAATGCACTTCAAGGTTCAAACTATGAAAATTCGTAAATGGAAAAATAAGGATTGGAGTCGTAAATAAGGTAATGAAGTTTCACCGTTCATTATTTTGATTAGGATTAGCGTACGGTAGTGATTTGCCTGATGGGACCCACTTCTATAGTATAAGACAGGATATACCCAGTACCGTTACGATTTCTAGTATGCAAATTTTTAAAAAAAATTTACATATGGCGGTGGTATTCATATATGACCGCCATAGGGCATCGAGGCTCTTCCTGTTTCCTTGTTTGGTTCCGGGAGTTATATATGACCGCCATAGAGTTTTCCTTTTTCACTAATCTCTGGTTTTCTGCTTTCCTTGATTGGCTGCTGGCAAATCGTTTGGGTATTCAACTTTCTTATGTGATCTCGTGTTTGACGACATTCATTCTCTAGCGTTTCCTTTCACTAATCTCTCCTTTTCAGATTTCGTTGTTTGGTTGTTGGAAATTATTGGGGAAAAGTTCGCCGTGAACTTAGGGTTTTCGTGATTGTTTGGTTTTGAATTTCTTTTCAAATAGACGGCGTCCTATCTGGTTTTCGGCTTTCCTTGATTGGCTACGGGCAAATCTTTTGGGTATTGAACTTTCCTATGTGATCTAGTGTTTGACGACACTCTCTAGGGTTTTCTTTCACTAATATCTCGTTTTCAGATTTCCTTGTTTGGTTGCTGGGAATTATTGGGGAAAAGTTCACCGTAAACTTAGGGTTTTCGTGATTGTTTGGTTTTGAATTTCTTTTCAAACAGAGGGCGTCCTATCTTCGTAAAATTCCTTCAAGAAATCATATATAAACTCAAAATTTGTGTTCTAGATTGACTACTATTTCTAGTTCAATCGTTGTAGATGTTATTTTATTTAGATGAAAGACACAGTTGCTCTTAATAAAATCTTAGATGATTTCCAGTTGTCTGTTGAAGTTGTTTGTTAACCTTAATGATTCACTCAAATATGTTTTTTGCAGCGTAGATGCTTATTATTTGGGAATGTCCTGTCTGTGGCCTAAGGTTGTTTTGTATGGCACTAACGCTCTCAGTTGTTTAATCACGTCGCGTGGTATGCATAAATTTCTATTTTGGTGTTTTTGATTCTGTAGCACGTTTCTTTTTCTTTCCCTTTCTTAGATTCACAATTTGTAACTCAACTTGGCTTTTGGCTTACTGTTTGATTTTGCTTGCAATGGTGGATTATTATCATTGTTTTTGGTGAAGGCTAACTTGTGAAGATTAAAGCCCATGATTACTTCAGACTCTTCACATTGAAAGATTTTTAGGATGATGCATTGCACATGGATATTTTACCATGACATATTGCTCTTGTTAGATTTTATTGACGATGCTTACAGTTCTACACATTCACATAAGATGGATAGGATTTTGTAGGGTGGAGTTGAGAATAGTGTCTTGCTGTCTCTGACGTCATGTTTCTAGTTCTTTAATTTATTGATAGAAGTATTCTGCAAGCCTTTTTTTGGCGGGTTTTGACATTTAAATAAGTGTGATGGTACTTGAAATGAATTTTTTTATCCTCAGTGTTTTGGTGGGCGTGAGAATTGATATTGTCTTCAAAGTGGTGATAGGATACTGGAATGCTTTGGATACAAAAATGAGGTAGTGTACATCATTCTTGTTATCACTATATGCTCGAATAGGGAGGTTTAGACTCATTCTTAACTGGCTATGTCATTCATTGATTTAATAATTTCCTCTTATCAAAGTATCAAAAATGCATCGAGCAAAGCATAAATATGCAGAAAAGCTGCTGCAGGAAGTAGATGGTTACGAGACAACTGGCATTGGTGATCGTTCGAAGCTGCTTGATAAGGTGCATTCATTGTATAACTGCATGAGTGTTTGTTCTGATTAATCCTCATAAAATTGATGACAACTGGCATTATTGATCGTTTTAAGCTGCTTGATAAGGTGCATTCGTTGTATAACTGCATGAGTGTTTGTTCTGATTAATCCTCGTAAAATTGATTTCATTTATATTGTGCATAAACAATGCTTTGATCTCTCTTCTTGAATATGTGTTTCTTTTTTCATGTCTTTTTTAACTGAGCTATTATGGGGAATACCACCTTTTTTTTTATTCATGTCAAATCAATTTGTTAATAAGGCATAATAAAGAAATTTGACTTATGAGTTACTTCTATTGGGTTTATGGTTTCCTATGGCGCTGCTTCACTATGCTCTACCCAAAGCTATATTATTTTCAAATTTACTTTTTACCAGTCAGTTTGGCCTGTTTTCTCATCTTTTCATCAAATCGCACTTTTCTTATTGGTGGATTTGCTTGCATATGGGTGCACATTGCGAGATCTTTCCTTGATTTGTTTCAATCGATGCAGCCTTCATTATCATCGATATGTATTTATATTCATTTATTGTGCTATATCATATCTATGTTAAGACCCTCATGCATCTTGGTTGCATTCACTTTATGAATAGTGAAGCCTCGGCTTGGTTAAATTCACATTATGAACATGGAACTCTCGGCTTGGCTACATTCACATTATGAACAATGAACCCTCGGCTTGGTTACGTTCACTTTATGACCAATGAACCCTCGGCTTGGTTACGTTCACTTTATGAACAATGATCCCTCGGTTTGGTTACGTTCACTTTATGAACAATGATCCCTCGGCTTGGTTACGTTCACTT
This sequence comes from Tripterygium wilfordii, assembly GCF_013401445.1. Taxonomy (NCBI): domain Eukaryota; kingdom Viridiplantae; phylum Streptophyta; class Magnoliopsida; order Celastrales; family Celastraceae; genus Tripterygium; species Tripterygium wilfordii. The sequence goes on from NC_052235.1 coordinate 15,672,783, forward strand.
TATGAACAATGATCCCTCGGCTTGGTTACGTTCACTTTATGAACAATGATCCATCGGCTTGGTTACCTTCACGTTATGAACAATGAACCCTCGGCTTGGTTACGGTCACTTTATGAACAATGAACCTTCGGCTTGGTTACTTTCACTTTATGAACAATGATCATCGGCTTGGTTACATTCACATTGTGAACATTGAATTATCGGCTTGGTTACATTTACTTTATGAACCATGAAATCCCAGCTTGCTTACATGCACTTTATCTGGAGGCCTATATTATAGAACTCTGAAAATGTGGTGTCAGATATGTTGGGAACAAAATTTCGTAACTTGACTGTGAATGGACCAAATATCTGTGACATTGGATGTGAGGATGACGGATCGAGTTTAACACAAGAGGGGGGGTGAATTGTGTCCCCAAATTCCAATTGGAATCCCTTTTTCAATTTAAACAAATTAATGGCAATTAACAAGTAGCACACAAATTTGGACTCTAATGATTTTCCTAATCAATATTCAATCCAATGCAAGATGTGATACAATATAGTGAATGACCAAATATCAAATAATCAAGAATTGCACAAAACAGATTTTCAAGTAACACACTGCACACAGATTTTTCAACTCAGATTTTACCTATCAAATGATGTCGAAATGCAACGAAATTTTATATGCAATGTCACAACACCTTAATAAACACTATATCAAAATTTCAGATCAAAATTCAAAGTTTAAGGCAGTCTTCTAATCTCGGACAGATTAGGGTTTTGAAAATCCTGCAGTTTGAAACAAGTAGTAAATATAAACAAGTAAACAAAGAAATCAACACAGTGATTTATAGTAGTTCGGAGACCCTTCTCCTACGTCTACTACCTAGATTCACCAACCTAGGATTTTCCCAACTCCACTAAGGTGTGGTTTTAAGAGACCCACAAAACTCCTTACACCAAGGGTTTCTAAGAACTCCCTCAAACTTCAATGTTTACAATTTCCCCTAACAAAGGGAATTTCTCAATGGGATTTTCAGCCAAGGTTCTCACAGGTTACCTCAAAGGTATTTGGTGTGGAACTCTCAAGATTACAGCAACACTCTCAAAGATAGGATTTTAAGAACAATAGAGGTTTAGATTGTAAGTAAACAAAGCCTAAAGGATATAGGAACTTCCCTTTTGCAAAAGCAAGAGTAGTGAGAAGTCCTTGATTGTAGAGGCTTGTATTGGAGAAGATTGTTGTAGCAAATAGCAAGAAAGCTTGATGATTGATGAACTTGATAGCAAGAGGTTTCTCTCAAGGATAATTTTCAATTTGCTTCTCCAAGTTGTATGAAAGGGAAGATCCTCTTTTAAAAGCAATTTTCTCCTATGCTTGCAGCCATTGGATCAAACTTCAAGAGTTGATCTCTATCATCCATTGCAGCTCCTAATCTTGGTCATTGATGATTTGAGCAAACAAATCTCCACCATAGAGCATATAGACGTTGCACATGCTCCTCTTTTAAGTCAAAAATTGCAAGCAAGAAAGTTGTCTTATGCACAACCATTTGATCAATGTATGTCTTCAAATCTTGACCATTCAAACTCTCTTTAATTCTCAGCCATGGATGTAGATTGTACTATGCCATCTTGTCCCTTCATTTTGAATCAAAGACTTCAAAAGTGATCCCTTAGTCAAGGATCTTGTTTGATTGCACCAACCTAACTTTCTTGGTAGCACATGTCTTGAGTGAAAATGTCAAGGATCTTGTTTGATTGCACCAATCCTAACTTTCTTGGTAGCACATGTCTTGAGTGAAAATGTCAAACAAGAATATATCACTAATGATAGAGAGGACAAGGTTTGTCCCACATGTTTGAAAAGAGTTGTATCTCCATGAAGACCACAACCAATAGCCTCAATGTTTGATTCATTCAACTTGATTAAGTGCCTTAGTGGAAAGTTGGCAAATATAGGATTTTTCATAGTTTCCTAGAGCTCCAAGCTCATTCTTAGAAACTGGACTTCGACCACTCTTGAACATACTGAATTCTGAGCCATATGAGACCACAATGATGATTAACCTACAAGGAAATAGGAGGTAGAACTCCCCAATTGCATGTAAGCTCAAAGAGCTTCATATAGAGCGCATAGGTTAATTACATTAGAAAAACAACCCAGAAAATTCATATTACTGCATGATAAATCATTTTATATGTATTAGAATGTCCATGTAAAATTTCATAACAATCGGAAATCGTTTGGTCACTCAACCAAGCAATTAGATCACTAATAGTGAAACCGATAAATTCTAAGTGTAAATTCAAAGTCATTTTACAAACTCAGTGTAAATGACCTTTTCTCTTGAACTTTACTAAATCAAATATGTTCATAGTGATGAAACTAAGATGCACACGAAATTTCATTTAAATCGGAGTTCATTTGGTTCACCACGTTCACAAAGAACACATATGCACAAAATTAGCTAAAACCTAGTTTTGGCGGAATTTAAGCATATGACCAAATATATATGTGATGCACTTAATTTCTCATGATTATAGTCCTAGAACATATATTAAACCTTCATGTGCATGTGGTTCAAGTTTCAAGTCATTTGTACCTAAATTGGTTAAGATATGATAATTGGAAAATTGATGCTCTAACTTAGTCCATGTATGTTTGTTTTCAAAACTTAATTTCCAGCACTATCTCAAAAATATATAGTCATTTAAATTCAATTCATATAAATCAAATATTGCTTTAATGTTTCATTATCATTTATAAATGATTTAATATCATCAAAATTAGACATATAGGACCATAGGTCCAACAATCTCCCCCTTTTTGATGATTACAAAACATGCATGATATAAATGTCTATTTGATTGTAATTGAATTTAATATCAATTCAAAGTGCATTAAAAAGTTTAATGATATCAATTTAAAACAATTTTGAAACTCATATACAACTTTAGTTAAGTAAGCTTAGCTCCCCCTTACTTTAACATCTATTCTCTCCCAATCATGGCATATACACTCCCCCTTAAGTTATGCCTATATATGCATTTTGGCAAATGATTTTAATGCAATTTATCATCATGTCTCTCCCCCTTTTTGTAATAATTCAAAAAGTGGAGAACTAAGGGGTTGATGCAAGTTTTGTAAAAGATTTATAAGCATTTTTGAGATTTTATCACAAAAGTGATTTAAGACCATAAACATGCTTCAAATAATATCAAAACTAGTTCTCATCAACAAATAGTCATGGCAACACACCAATTGAACTAATAGAACCCAAGTGACCCAATTTGGAGCCTATCACACTAAGTGACCCATGGCCTCCTAATGACACTAGGTTACTCCCCCTTCAATCATGCATACCAATTTATACACTTAGCTTATAAGCACATATCACCAAGAAAATATAATAAGCATTCAAGTTCAAACTTGGGATATCAATCAAACAAGGATATGCATTCAAGTAATATGCACTCAAGGTGCTTCACACAAACCCAATGCATTTCTTAGTTTTATGAATCTATCCTTAGCTAAAGGCTTAGTGAACAAATCGGCAATATTATATTCCCCTTCTACATGTTCAAGCACAATGTTCTTTTTAGCAACATGATCTCTAATGAAATGATGTCTAATGTCTATATGCTTAGCTTTACCATGATATCTAGGATTCTTAGACAAATGTATGGCACTTATGTTATCACAAAGAATTGGAATGTTTGAAAATTCCATATTAAAATCAAGCATTTGTTGTTTAATCCAAAGCAATTGGCAAGTACAACTACCAATAGCCATATATTCGGCTTCGGTAGTGCTCAAAGCAACACATGTTTGCTTCTTGGAGAACCAAGATATGAGCATATTTCCTAGGTATTGACAAGTACCACTAGTACTTTTCCTATTTATTTTGCAACCCGCAAAGTCGGCATCTACAAATGAATGCAAGTCAAATGAAGATTTCTTATCATACCACAACCCTAGGGAAGGTGTGTCCTTTAAGTACCTAAGAATCTTCTTTATGGCCATGAGATGTGTTTGCTTAGGATTAGATTGAAATCTTGCACACATGCAAACACTAAACATAATATCGGGCCTAGATGCGGTCAAGTAAAGTAAACTACCAATCATTGACCTATATCTCTTTTGATCAACATCATTACCATCTAGGTCGGGTTCTAATTTGGTTCCCACTCCCATAGGTGTGGATGAACCTTTAGAAATATCCATGCCAAACCTTTTTAATATCTCATTTGTATACTTAGTTTGACTAATGTGAGTGCCAAGTGGGGTTTGTTTAATTTGTAAACCTAGAAAGTAAGTCAACTCACCCATCATACTCATTTCAAATTCATTCTTCATGCATAATGCAAAATCTTCACACATAGATTCTAATGTAGCACCAAACACAATATCATCAACATATATTTGCACAATTAGCATATCAAGACCTTTGTATTTAATAAACAAAGTATCATCAATACTACCACATTGAAAACCATTTTCAAGCAAGAACTTAGACAATCTTTCATACCAAGCTCTAGGAGCTTGTTTTAAACCATATAAAGCCTTGTCTAGTTTGTAAACATGGTTTGGAAATTTCTTACTTTCAAATCCGGGAGGTTGTTTAACATAAACTTCCTCATTTATCACACCATTTAAAAATGCACTTTTCACATCCATTTGAAAAAGTTTAATATTTTTGTAACATGCAAATGCAAGCAATAATCTAATAGCCTCTAACCTTGCAACCGGTGCAAAGGTTTCATCAAAGTCAATACCCTCTTCTTGGCAATATCCTTGGGCCACTAATCTAGCTTTGTTCCTAGTTACATTACCATTTTCATCCATCTTATTCCTATAGACCCATTTTGTTCCTATAATGGTGTGGTCTTTAGGTTTAGGACAAAGAGTCCAAACCTTACTTCTCTCAAATTGTTCTAACTCCTCTTGCATGGCATACACCCAATCATCATCATGCAAAGCATCACGTACATTTTTAGGCTCTACTAAAGAAAGCTTGGCAAAAGAGTTTAAAGGATTAGAATTGACCGTAGAGTCCCTTTTGGCTCTTAGTTGCCTTCCTTGATGCAAGTCTCCAATAATTAGTTCTTTTGGATGAGACTTCATCACCTTGTATTTGTGAACACCCGGTTGTTCCATAGCATTTTCAGCTTCATTTTGTTCTTCATTTCCCTTGGGTTCACCTTCACTTTCTTCATTTGGTGGTGTTTCTTCATTTGAGATATTCATCTCCCTTAAGTTCTCCACCAAAGGGACATCATCTTCATCTTCTTCTAGCAATTGTACTCCATGTGTACCTTCATTTTTGTGCTTCAAAGGATGTTCTAAATCTGAAAATTTATTTTCTACACGCACATTTGGAGCAAGTGTGGTCATATCATCGAATTTAACATTTACACTTTCTTCCACAATTTTAGTTCTAGAGTTAAATACTCTATATGCTTTAGATGATGATGAATATCCTAAAAATATTCCAATGTCACTCTTTGCATCAAATTTATCCAAATTGTCCTTGGTATTTAAAATAAAACATTTAGCACCAAAAACCTTAAAGTAATCTACTTTAGGTTTCTTGCCATACAAGAGTTCATAAGGAGTTTTCTTTAATCCTTTTCTAATGCTAAGTCTATTACTCACATAACATGCATTACTAGTAGCTTCGGCCCAAAAATATTTAAGAAGATTATATTCTAGAAGCATGGTTCTTCCTAGTTCTTGTAAAGTTCTATTCTTCCTTTCTACAACCCCATTTTGTTGAGGTGTCCTAGGAGCACTAAACTCGTGTTTAATACCAAAAGAAGCACATAAAGAATCAAAATTAGCATTTTCAAATTCACCTCCATGGTCACTTCTAATTTTTGAAACCTTTAAGTTATGCTCATTTTGCAATCTCCTAAGTAAGTTTTCAAAAGCATGCAATGCATCACTTTTATGCACAAGAAACAAACACCATGTAAATCTAGTATAATCATCCACAATAACAAATGCATAGTATTTTCCACCTAGACTCCTAACTCTACTAGGACCAAATAAATCCATATGTAACAATTCTAGAGGCCTAGAAGTACTAATATCAAGTTTAGGCTTAAAAGACTCTTTAGTTTGTTTACCCCTAACACAAACATCACAAACATGTTCAACATTGAAATTTAACTTAGGCAATCCTCTAATAAGTTCATTGGCACACAACTTTTTCAATGTAGACATTCCGATATGACCTAATCTTCTATGCCAATGCAAAGCATCATCATTCTTAGCAAGCAAGCAAGATATTCTAGAATTTTTCATAGCATCAAAATGCATTACATACATATCACCACTTCTACTTCCTAATTTCACAACATTACCATAAACATCAAACACATAACATTTATCATTTTTGAAAAGAATATCAAAGCCTTTATCGGCTAAATGACTAACACTCAATAAATTAAAAGATAAATTTTCAACCAATCTTACTTCACTAAGGGAGAAAGAAGAGTTACCTATGGATCCCAAGCCTAGGATCTTACCTTTGACCTTGTCTCCAAAGGTCACAAATCCTCCATTCTTCTTTGCTTCAAAGGATGTGAATAATGAAGCATCTCCCGTCATGTGTCTAGAACAACCACTATCCAAATACCATTTGCATGACTCGGATTTGGATTTTAAGCACACCTAGATAAACACATGTTTAATATACCTTAGGTATCCAAACTTTGGATCCTTTGGGGTTAGTAGCAATAAAGGCATATGCATCAATTTTGAAAGTTCTCATCACATATGCTTTCTTTTCAAAGTCATTCAACCCTTTAGGCACCCAAACCTTCTTCACGTAAACTTTTCTCTTCCTAGGTGTAGTTCCCTTAGGAACATTAGCCTTACCCTTGGGGTAGGTACCATTTTTGTTCACGTTGACCGTGGCCTCCTTAGCCTCTAGGGTGTCCTTAAGTTTCATAGGATCATATCCTAATCCACTCTTGTCAAGATAATGTCTTTGAGATGCAAGAAGTTCATCCAATTTAGAAGAACTCATAGAAAATTTTGAAAATTGTTTTTCAAGCATATTGTATTTCTCATTGGCCATATCAAGCTCTTTTTGTAGAGAAGAAGAGTTAGGCATAATAATGCACTCATGATCATCCCATGTATCCAACTCACCTTCTAGCTCATGAATCCTAGCATGCAAAGCATCTAAGTCATGTGAATTGCTAGATGATGCAATGTTACTAGAATTAACAAATGTTTTCAATTGATTTTTTAAATTCTCATTTTCTTGAACTAATGCATCAAGTGAAAAACATACATCATCATATTTAGATTTCAAATCACAACACTCATTTAGATGCATTTTTTCTACTTTAGAAAGTCTACTAACTTCTTTCTTAGCATGCTTGTGTTTATGCATCAATTTCTCATAAGCAATATAAAGTTCATCATAAACACAAGAGAGCTCATCATAAGAAGGTTTAGAAGATGTTACCATCTCATCCGAATTTGATGAGGACACTTCCTCTTCCTCATTTGCCATGAGACACAAGTTGGCTTGGAGTTCCTCTTCACTATCACTTGAAGATGATGATGAAGAATCATCCCAAGTGGCCTTGAATGCCTTCTTCTCCTTCTTCCCTTTTTCCTCCTTCTTCTCTTTCTCTCTATATTCCTTATGCTTCTTCTTTTGAAGCTTAGGGCAATCGGCCATAAAGTGACCTACTTTGCCACACTTAAAGCAAGTACTCTTTTCTTTCTCTTTCTCCTCTCTCTTTTCTTTAAAAGCCTTTCTATTCTTGAATCCTCCACGTTTGTTCATCTTCAAGAACTTCTTGAAATGCTTAGCTAATAGGGCTGCCCCTATTTCACTATCATCATCACTAGAATCCGAACTAGTGTCACTATTGATCCTAAGAGCTAAGCCATTTTTCTTAGGTGGTGCATCTTCCTCATCTAATCTTGACATCTCCAACTCATGTGTCATTAGACTTCCTATTAATTCCTCTATCTTAAGCTTCCTAAGGTCTTTAGCCTCTTTAATGGCTACTACCTTATCTTTCCAAATCCTAGGTAAACTCCTAAGGATCTTTTGGACCTTATCAACTTCCTCATATGGTTTGTTCAAAGCTTCTAATTCATTACATATGCAAGTAAGTCTAGAAAACATCTCCCTAATGCTCTCACCCTTCTTCATTCTAAAGGTCTCAAACTCGGTGACTAGCATGTTTATCTTAGAGTCCTTCACTTGACTTGTTCCTTCATGCTTCAACTCTAACATATCCCAAATCTCCTTTGCACTCTTACATTGAGCTATGTAATCAAATTCACTCCTAATAAGTGCAATGTGCAAAGTGTTGATTGCCTTATTATTTAGGCTAAGTAATCTCTTATCTTCCTTAGTAAACTCACTCTTTTCCTTATCTACCATCTCATCACCCAAAAGTTTCCTAGGAACATAAGGACCATTCTCTACAACTTCCCACAAATCATAATCAATGGAATTTATAAAAATTTTCATCCTATTTTTCCAAAAACCGTATTGCAAGCCATTGAAAAATGGTGGTCTATTCATGGATAGGCCTTCGGCCTCACCATAAGAATTAATATTTGCCATAAATATGCCAAATAGGATATAACTCCTAGTTTTAGCTAACCTGCTTCGATACCAATTGACGGATCGAGTTTAACACAAGAGGGGGGGTGAATTGTGTCCCCAAATTCCAATTGGAATCCCTTTTTCAATTTAAACAAATTAATGGCAATTAACAAGTAGCACACAAATTTGGACTCTAATGATTTTCCTAATCAATATTCAATCCAATGCAAGATGTGATACAATATAGTGAATGACCAAATATCAAATAATCAAGAATTGCACAAAACAGATTTTCAAGTAACACACTGCACACAGATTTTTCAACTCAGATTTTACCTATCAAATGATGTCGAAATGCAACGAAATTTTATATGCAATGTCACAACACCTTAATAAACACTATATCAAAATTTCAGATCAAAATTCAAAGTTTAAGGCAGTCTTCTAATCTCGGACAGATTAGGGTTTTGAAAATCCTGCAGTTTGAAACAAGTAGTAAATATAAACAAGTAAACAAAGAAATCAACACAGTGATTTATAGTAGTTCGGAGACCCTTCTCCTACGTCTACTACCTAGATTCACCAACCTAGGATTTTCCCAACTCCACTAAGGTGTGGTTTTAAGAGACCCACAAAACTCTTTACACCAAGGGTTTCTAAGAACTCCCTCAAACTTCAATGTTTACAATTTCCCCTAACAAAGGGAATTTCTCAATGGGATTTTCAGCCAAGGTTCTCACAGGTTACCTCAAAGGTATTTGGTGTGGAACTCTCAAGATTACAGCAACACTCTCAAAGATAGGATTTTAAGAACAATAGAGGTTTAGATTGTAAGTAAACAAAGCCTAAAGGATATAGGAACTTCCCTTTTGCAAAAGCAAGAGTAGTGAGAAGTCCTTGATTGTAGAGGCTTGTATTGGAGAAGATTGTTGTAGCAAATAGCAAGAAAGCTTGATGATTGATGAACTTGATAGCAAGAGGTTTCTCTCAAGGATAATTTTCAATTTGCTTCTCCAAGTTGTATGAAAGGGAAGATCCTCTTTTAAAAGCAATTTTCTCCTATGCTTGCAGCCATTGGATCAAACTTCAAGAGTTGATCTCTATCATCCATTGCAGCTCCTAATCTTGGTCATTGATGATTTGAGCAAACAAATCTCCACCATAGAGCATATAGACGTTGCACATGCTCCTCTTTTAAGTCAAAAATTGCAAGCAAGAAAGTTGTCTTATGCACAACCATTTGATCAATGTATGTCTTCAAATCTTGACCATTCAAACTCTCTTTAATTCTCAGCCATGGATGTAGATTGTACTATGCCATCTTGTCCCTTCATTTTGAATCAAAGACTTCAAAAGTGATCCCTTAGTCAAGGATCTTGTTTGATTGCACCAACCTAACTTTCTTGGTAGCACATGTCTTGAGTGAAAATGTCAAGGATCTTGTTTGATTGCACCAATCCTAACTTTCTTGGTAGCACATGTCTTGAGTGAAAATGTCAAACAAGAATATATCACTAATGATAGAGAGGACAAGGTTTGTCCCACATGTTTGAAAAGAGTTGTATCTCCATGAAGACCACAACCAATAGCCTCAATGTTTGATTCATTCAACTTGATTAAGTGCCTTAGTGGAAAGTTGGCAAATATAGGATTTTTCATAGTTTCCTAGAGCTCCAAGCTCATTCTTAGAAACTGGACTTCGACCACTCTTGAACATACTGAATTCTGAGCCATATGAGACCACAATGATGATTAACCTACAAGGAAATAGGAGGTAGAACTCCCCAATTGCATGTAAGCTCAAAGAGCTTCATATAGAGCGCATAGGTTAATTACATTAGAAAAACAACCCAGAAAATTCATATTACTGCATGATAAATCATTTTATATGTATTAGAATGTCCATGTAAAATTTCATAACAATCGGAAATCGTTTGGTCACTCAACCAAGCAATTAGATCACTAATAGTGAAACCGATAAATTCTAAGTGTAAATTCAAAGTCATTTTACAAACTCAGTGTAAATGACCTTTTCTCTTGAACTTTACTAAATCAAATATGTTCATAGTGATGAAACTAAGATGCACACGAAATTTCATTTAAATCGGAGTTCATTTGGTTCACCACGTTCACAAAGAACACATATGCACAAAATTAGCTAAAACCTAGTTTTGGCGGAATTTAAGCATATGACCAAATATATATGTGATGCACTTAATTTCTCATGATTATAGTCCTAGAACATATATTAAACCTTCATGTGCATGTGGTTCAAGTTTCAAGTCATTTGTACCTAAATTGGTTAAGATATGATAATTGGAAAATTGATGCTCTAACTTAGTCCATGTATGTTTGTTTTCAAAACTTAATTTCCAGCACTATCTCAAAAATATATAGTCATTTAAATTCAATTCATATAAATCAAATATTGCTTTAATGTTTCATTATCATTTATAAATGATTTAATATCATCAAAATTAGACATATAGGACCATAGGTCCAACAATCTCCCCCTTTTTGATGATTACAAAACATGCATGATATAAATGTCTATTTGATTGTAATTGAATTTAATATCAATTCAAAGTGCATTAAAAAGTTTAATGATATCAATTTAAAACAATTTTGAAACTCATATACAACTTTAGTTAAGTAAGCTTAGCTCCCCCTTACTTTAACATCTATTCTCTCCCAATCATGGCATATACACTCCCCCTTAAGTTATGCCTATATATGCATTTTGGCAAATGATTTTAATGCAATTTATCATCATGTCTCTCCCCCTTTTTGTAATAATTCAAAAAGTGGAGAACTAAGGGGTTGATGCAAGTTTTGTAAAAGATTTATAAGCATTTTTGAGATTTTATCACAAAAGTGATTTAAGACCATAAACATGCTTCAAATAATATCAAAACTAGTTCTCATCAACAAATAGTCATGGCAACACACCAATTGAACTAATAGAACCCAAGTGACCCAATTTGGAGCCTATCACACTAAGTGACCCATGGCCTCCTAATGACACTAGGTTACTCCCCCTTCAATCATGCATACCAATTTATACACTTAGCTTATAAGCACATATCACCAAGAAAATATAATAAGCATTCAAGTTCAAACTTGGGATATCAATCAAACAAGGATATGCATTCAAGTAATATGCACTCAAGGTGCTTCACACAAACCCAATGCATTTCTTAGTTTTATGAATCTATCCTTAGCTAAAGGCTTAGTGAACAAATCGGCAATATTATATTCCCCTTCTACATGTTCAAGCACAATGTTCTTTTTAGCAACATGATCTCTAATGAAATGATGTCTAATGTCTATATGCTTAGCTTTACCATGATATCTAGGATTCTTAGACAAATGTATGGCACTTATGTTATCACAAAGAATTGGAATGTTTGAAAATTCCATATTAAAATCAAGCATTTGTTGTTTAATCCAAAGCAATTGGCAAGTACAACTACCAATAGCCATATATTCGGCTTCGGTAGTGCTCAAAGCAACACATGTTTGCTTCTTGGAGAACCAAGATATGAGCATATTTCCTAGGTATTGACAAGTACCACTAGTACTTTTCCTATTTATTTTGCAACCCGCAAAGTCGGCATCTACAAATGAATGCAAGTCAAATGAAGATTTCTTATCATACCACAACCCTAGGGAAGGTGTGTCCTTTAAGTACCTAAGAATCTTCTTTATGGCCATGAGATGTGTTTGCTTAGGATTAGATTGAAATCTTGCACACATGCAAACACTAAACATAATATCGGGCCTAGATGCGGTCAAGTAAAGTAAACTACCAATCATTGACCTATATCTCTTTTGATCAACATCATTACCATCTAGGTCGGGTTCTAATTTGGTTCCCACTCCCATAGGTGTGGATGAACCTTTAGAAATATCCATGCCAAACCTTTTTAATATCTCATTTGTATACTTAGTTTGACTAATGTGAGTGCCAAGTGGGGTTTGTTTAATTTGTAAACCTAGAAAGTAAGTCAACTCACCCATCATACTCATTTCAAATTCATTCTTCATGCATAATGCAAAATCTTCACACATAGATTCTAATGTAGCACCAAACACAATATCATCAACATATATTTGCACAATTAGCATATCAAGACCTTTGTATTTAATAAACAAAGTATCATCAATACTACCACATTGAAAACCATTTTCAAGCAAGAACTTAGACAATCTTTCATACCAAGCTCTAGGAGCTTGTTTTAAACCATATAAAGCCTTGTCTAGTTTGTAAACATGGTTTGGAAATTTCTTACTTTCAAATCCGGGAGGTTGTTTAACATAAACTTCCTCATTTATCACACCATTTAAAAATGCACTTTTCACATCCATTTGAAAAAGTTTAATATTTTTGTAACATGCAAATGCAAGCAATAATCTAATAGCCTCTAACCTTGCAACCGGTGCAAAGGTTTCATCAAAGTCAATACCCTCTTCTTGGCAATATCCTTGGGCCACTAATCTAGCTTTGTTCCTAGTTACATTACCATTTTCATCCATCTTATTCCTATAGACCCATTTTGTTCCTATAATGGTGTGGTCTTTAGGTTTAGGACAAAGAGTCCAAACCTTACTTCTCTCAAATTGTTCTAACTCCTCTTGCATGGCATACACCCAATCATCATCATGCAAAGCATCACGTACATTTTTAGGCTCTACTAAAGAAAGCTTGGCAAAAGAGTTTAAAGGATTAGAATTGACCGTAGAGTCCCTTTTGGCTCTTAGTTGCCTTCCTTGATGCAAGTCTCCAATAATTAGTTCTTTTGGATGAGACTTCATCACCTTGTATTTGTGAACACCCGGTTGTTCCATAGCATTTTCAGCTTCATTTTGTTCTTCATTTCCCTTGGGTTCACCTTCACTTTCTTCATTTGGTGGTGTTTCTTCATTTGAGATATTCATCTCCCTTAAGTTCTCCACCAAAGGGACATCATCTTCATCTTCTTCTAGCAATTGTACTCCATGTGTACCTTCATTTTTGTGCTTCAAAGGATGTTCTAAATCTGAAAATTTATTTTCTACACGCACATTTGGAGCAAGTGTGGTCATATCATCGAATTTAACATTTACACTTTCTTCCACAATTTTAGTTCTAGAGTTAAATACTCTATATGCTTTAGATGATGATGAATATCCTAAAAATATTCCAATGTCACTCTTTGCATCAAATTTATCCAAATTGTCCTTGGTATTTAAAATAAAACATTTAGCACCAAAAACCTTAAAGTAATCTACTTTAGGTTTCTTGCCATACAAGAGTTCATAAGGAGTTTTCTTTAATCCTTTTCTAATGCTAAGTCTATTACTCACATAACATGCATTACTAGTAGCTTCGGCCCAAAAATATTTAAGAAGATTATATTCTAGAAGCATGGTTCTTCCTAGTTCTTGTAAAGTTCTATTCTTCCTTTCTACAACCCCATTTTGTTGAGGTGTCCTAGGAGCACTAAACTCGTGTTTAATACCAAAAGAAGCACATAAAGAATCAAAATTAGCATTTTCAAATTCACCTCCATGGTCACTTCTAATTTTTGAAACCTTTAAGTTATGCTCATTTTGCAATCTCCTAAGTAAGTTTTCAAAAGCATGCAATGCATCACTTTTATGCACAAGAAACAAACACCATGTAAATCTAGTATAATCATCCACAATAACAAATGCATAGTATTTTCCACCTAGACTCCTAACTCTACTAGGACCAAATAAATCCATATGTAACAATTCTAGAGGCCTAGAAGTACTAATATCAAGTTTAGGCTTAAAAGACTCTTTAGTTTGTTTACCCCTAACACAAACATCACAAACATGTTCAACATTGAAATTTAACTTAGGCAATCCTCTAATAAGTTCATTGGCACACAACTTTTTCAATGTAGACATTCCGATATGACCTAATCTTCTATGCCAATGCAAAGCATCATCATTCTTAGCAAGCAAGCAAGATATTCTAGAATTTTTCATAGCATCAAAATGCATTACATACATATCACCACTTCTACTTCCTAATTTCACAACATTACCATAAACATCAAACACATAACATTTATCATTTTTGAAAAGAATATCAAAGCCTTTATCGGCTAAATGACTAACACTCAATAAATTAAAAGATAAATTTTCAACCAATCTTACTTCACTAAGGGAGAAAGAAGAGTTACCTATGGATCCCAAGCCTAGGATCTTACCTTTGACCTTGTCTCCAAAGGTCACAAATCCTCCATTCTTCTTTGCTTCAAAGGATGTGAATAATGAAGCATCTCCCGTCATGTGTCTAGAACAACCACTATCCAAATACCATTTGCATGACTCGGATTTGGATTTTAAGCACACCTAGATAAACACATGTTTAATATACCTTAGGTATCCAAACTTTGGATCCTTTGGGGTTAGTAGCAATAAAGGCATATGCATCAATTTTGAAAGTTCTCATCACATATGCTTTCTTTTCAAAGTCATTCAACCCTTTAGGCACCCAAACCTTCTTCACGTAAACTTTTCTCTTCCTAGGTGTAGTTCCCTTAGGAACATTAGCCTTACCCTTGGGGTAGGTACCATTTTTGTTCACGTTGACCGTGGCCTCCTTAGCCTCTAGGGTGTCCTTAAGTTTCATAGGATCATATCCTAATCCACTCTTGTCAAGATAATGTCTTTGAGATGCAAGAAGTTCATCCAATTTAGAAGAACTCATAGAAAATTTTGAAAATTGTTTTTCAAGCATATTGTATTTCTCATTGGCCATATCAAGCTCTTTTTGTAGAGAAGAAGAGTTAGGCATAATAATGCACTCATGATCATCCCATGTATCCAACTCACCTTCTAGCTCATGAATCCTAGCATGCAAAGCATCTAAGTCATGTGAATTGCTAGATGATGCAATGTTACTAGAATTAACAAATGTTTTCAATTGATTTTTTAAATTCTCATTTTCTTGAACTAATGCATCAAGTGAAAAACATACATCATCATATTTAGATTTCAAATCACAACACTCATTTAGATGCATTTTTTCTACTTTAGAAAGTCTACTAACTTCTTTCTTAGCATGCTTGTGTTTATGCATCAATTTCTCATAAGCAATATAAAGTTCATCATAAACACAAGAGAGCTCATCATAAGAAGGTTTAGAAGATGTTACCATCTCATCCGAATTTGATGAGGACACTTCCTCTTCCTCATTTGCCATGAGACACAAGTTGGCTTGGAGTTCCTCTTCACTATCACTTGAAGATGATGATGAAGAATCATCCCAAGTGGCCTTGAATGCCTTCTTCTCCTTCTTCCCTTTTTCCTCCTTCTTCTCTTTCTCTCTATATTCCTTATGCTTCTTCTTTTGAAGCTTAGGGCAATCGGCCATAAAGTGACCTACTTTGCCACACTTAAAGCAAGTACTCTTTTCTTTCTCTTTCTCCTCTCTCTTTTCTTTAAAAGCCTTTCTATTCTTGAATCCTCCACGTTTGTTCATCTTCAAGAACTTCTTGAAATGCTTAGCTAATAGGGCTGCCCCTATTTCACTATCATCATCACTAGAATCCGAACTAGTGTCACTATTGATCCTAAGAGCTAAGCCATTTTTCTTAGGTGGTGCATCTTCCTCATCTAATCTTGACATCTCCAACTCATGTGTCATTAGACTTCCTATTAATTCCTCTATCTTAAGCTTCCTAAGGTCTTTAGCCTCTTTAATGGCTACTACCTTATCTTTCCAAATCCTAGGTAAACTCCTAAGGATCTTTTGGACCTTATCAACTTCCTCATATGGTTTGTTCAAAGCTTCTAATTCATTACATATGCAAGTAAGTCTAGAAAACATCTCCCTAATGCTCTCACCCTTCTTCATTCTAAAGGTCTCAAACTCGGTGACTAGCATGTTTATCTTAGAGTCCTTCACTTGACTTGTTCCTTCATGCTTCAACTCTAACATATCCCAAATCTCCTTTGCACTCTTACATTGAGCTATGTAATCAAATTCACTCCTAATAAGTGCAATGTGCAAAGTGTTGATTGCCTTATTATTTAGGCTAAGTAATCTCTTATCTTCCTTAGTAAACTCACTCTTTTCCTTATCTACCATCTCATCACCCAAAAGTTTCCTAGGAACATAAGGACCATTCTCTACAACTTCCCACAAATCATAATCAATGGAATTTATAAAAATTTTCATCCTATTTTTCCAAAAACCGTATTGCAAGCCATTGAAAAATGGTGGTCTATTCATGGATAGGCCTTCGGCCTCACCATAAGAATTAATATTTGCCATAAATATGCCAAATAGGATATAACTCCTAGTTTTAGCTAACCTGCTTCGATACCAATTGACGGATCGAGTTTAACACAAGAGGGGGGGTGAATTGTGTCCCCAAATTCCAATTGGAATCCCTTTTTCAATTTAAACAAATTAATGGCAATTAACAAGTAGCACACAAATTTGGACTCTAATGATTTTCCTAATCAATATTCAATCCAATGCAAGATGTGATACAATATAGTGAATGACCAAATATCAAATAATCAAGAATTGCACAAAACAGATTTTCAAGTAACACACTGCACACAGATTTTTCAACTCAGATTTTACCTATCAAATGATGTCGAAATGCAACGAAATTTTATATGCAATGTCACAACACCTTAATAAACACTATATCAAAATTTCAGATCAAAATTCAAAGTTTAAGGCAGTCTTCTAATCTCGGACAGATTAGGGTTTTGAAAATCCTGCAGTTTGAAACAAGTAGTAAATATAAACAAGTAAACAAAGAAATCAACACAGTGATTTATAGTAGTTCGGAGACCCTTCTCCTACGTCTACTACCTAGATTCACCAACCTAGGATTTTCCCAACTCCACTAAGGTGTGGTTTTAAGAGACCCACAAAACTCTTTACACCAAGGGTTTCTAAGAACTCCCTCAAACTTCAATGTTTACAATTTCCCCTAACAAAGGGAATTTCTCAATGGGATTTTCAGCCAAGGTTCTCACAGGTTACCTCAAAGGTATTTGGTGTGGAACTCTCAAGATTACAGCAACACTCTCAAAGATAGGATTTTAAGAACAATAGAGGTTTAGATTGTAAGTAAACAAAGCCTAAAGGATATAGGAACTTCCCTTTTGCAAAAGCAAGAGTAGTGAGAAGTCCTTGATTGTAGAGGCTTGTATTGGAGAAGATTGTTGTAGCAAATAGCAAGAAAGCTTGATGATTGATGAACTTGATAGCAAGAGGTTTCTCTCAAGGATAATTTTCAATTTGCTTCTCCAAGTTGTATGAAAGGGAAGATCCTCTTTTAAAAGCAATTTTCTCCTATGCTTGCAGCCATTGGATCAAACTTCAAGAGTTGATCTCTATCATCCATTGCAGCTCCTAATCTTGGTCATTGATGATTTGAGCAAACAAATCTCCACCATAGAGCATATAGACGTTGCACATGCTCCTCTTTTAAGTCAAAAATTGCAAGCAAGAAAGTTGTCTTATGCACAACCATTTGATCAATGTATGTCTTCAAATCTTGACCATTCAAACTCTCTTTAATTCTCAGCCATGGATGTAGATTGTACTATGCCATCTTGTCCCTTCATTTTGAATCAAAGACTTCAAAAGTGATCCCTTAGTCAAGGATCTTGTTTGATTGCACCAACCTAACTTTCTTGGTAGCACATGTCTTGAGTGAAAATGTCAAGGATCTTGTTTGATTGCACCAATCCTAACTTTCTTGGTAGCACATGTCTTGAGTGAAAATGTCAAACAAGAATATATCACTAATGATAGAGAGGACAAGGTTTGTCCCACATGTTTGAAAAGAGTTGTATCTCCATGAAGACCACAACCAATAGCCTCAATGTTTGATTCATTCAACTTGATTAAGTGCCTTAGTGGAAAGTTGGCAAATATAGGATTTTTCATAGTTTCCTAGAGCTCCAAGCTCATTCTTAGAAACTGGACTTCGACCACTCTTGAACATACTGAATTCTGAGCCATATGAGACCACAATGATGATTAACCTACAAGGAAATAGGAGGTAGAACTCCCCAATTGCATGTAAGCTCAAAGAGCTTCATATAGAGCGCATAGGTTAATTACATTAGAAAAACAACCCAGAAAATTCATATTACTGCATGATAAATCATTTTATATGTATTAGAATGTCCATGTAAAATTTCATAACAATCGGAAATCGTTTGGTCACTCAACCAAGCAATTAGATCACTAATAGTGAAACCGATAAATTCTAAGTGTAAATTCAAAGTCATTTTACAAACTCAGTGTAAATGACCTTTTCTCTTGAACTTTACTAAATCAAATATGTTCATAGTGATGAAACTAAGATGCACACGAAATTTCATTTAAATCGGAGTTCATTTGGTTCACCACGTTCACAAAGAACACATATGCACAAAATTAGCTAAAACCTAGTTTTGGCGGAATTTAAGCATATGACCAAATATATATGTGATGCACTTAATTTCTCATGATTATAGTCCTAGAACATATATTAAACCTTCATGTGCATGTGGTTCAAGTTTCAAGTCATTTGTACCTAAATTGGTTAAGATATGATAATTGGAAAATTGATGCTCTAACTTAGTCCATGTATGTTTGTTTTCAAAACTTAATTTCCAGCACTATCTCAAAAATATATAGTCATTTAAATTCAATTCATATAAATCAAATATTGCTTTAATGTTTCATTATCATTTATAAATGATTTAATATCATCAAAATTAGACATATAGGACCATAGGTCCAACAATCTCCCCCTTTTTGATGATTACAAAACATGCATGATATAAATGTCTATTTGATTGTAATTGAATTTAATATCAATTCAAAGTGCATTAAAAAGTTTAATGATATCAATTTAAAACAATTTTGAAACTCATATACAACTTTAGTTAAGTAAGCTTAGCTCCCCCTTACTTTAACATCTATTCTCTCCCAATCATGGCATATACACTCCCCCTTAAGTTATGCCTATATATGCATTTTGGCAAATGATTTTAATGCAATTTATCATCATGTCTCTCCCCCTTTTTGTAATAATTCAAAAAGTGGAGAACTAAGGGGTTGATGCAAGTTTTGTAAAAGATTTATAAGCATTTTTGAGATTTTATCACAAAAGTGATTTAAGACCATAAACATGCTTCAAATAATATCAAAACTAGTTCTCATCAACAAATAGTCATGGCAACACACCAATTGAACTAATAGAACCCAAGTGACCCAATTTGGAGCCTATCACACTAAGTGACCCATGGCCTCCTAATGACACTAGGTTACTCCCCCTTCAATCATGCATACCAATTTATACACTTAGCTTATAAGCACATATCACCAAGAAAATATAATAAGCATTCAAGTTCAAACTTGGGATATCAATCAAACAAGGATATGCATTCAAGTAATATGCACTCAAGGTGCTTCACACAAACCCAATGCATTTCTTAGTTTTATGAATCTATCCTTAGCTAAAGGCTTAGTGAACAAATCGGCAATATTATATTCCCCTTCTACATGTTCAAGCACAATGTTCTTTTTAGCAACATGATCTCTAATGAAATGATGTCTAATGTCTATATGCTTAGCTTTACCATGATATCTAGGATTCTTAGACAAATGTATGGCACTTATGTTATCACAAAGAATTGGAATGTTTGAAAATTCCATATTAAAATCAAGCATTTGTTGTTTAATCCAAAGCAATTGGCAAGTACAACTACCAATAGCCATATATTCGGCTTCGGTAGTGCTCAAAGCAACACATGTTTGCTTCTTGGAGAACCAAGATATGAGCATATTTCCTAGGTATTGACAAGTACCACTAGTACTTTTCCTATTTATTTTGCAACCCGCAAAGTCGGCATCTACAAATGAATGCAAGTCAAATGAAGATTTCTTATCATACCACAACCCTAGGGAAGGTGTGTCCTTTAAGTACCTAAGAATCTTCTTTATGGCCATGAGATGTGTTTGCTTAGGATTAGATTGAAATCTTGCACACATGCAAACACTAAACATAATATCGGGCCTAGATGCGGTCAAGTAAAGTAAACTACCAATCATTGACCTATATCTCTTTTGATCAACATCATTACCATCTAGGTCGGGTTCTAATTTGGTTCCCACTCCCATAGGTGTGGATGAACCTTTAGAAATATCCATGCCAAACCTTTTTAATATCTCATTTGTATACTTAGTTTGACTAATGTGAGTGCCAAGTGGGGTTTGTTTAATTTGTAAACCTAGAAAGTAAGTCAACTCACCCATCATACTCATTTCAAATTCATTCTTCATGCATAATGCAAAATCTTCACACATAGATTCTAATGTAGCACCAAACACAATATCATCAACATATATTTGCACAATTAGCATATCAAGACCTTTGTATTTAATAAACAAAGTATCATCAATACTACCACATTGAAAACCATTTTCAAGCAAGAACTTAGACAATCTTTCATACCAAGCTCTAGGAGCTTGTTTTAAACCATATAAAGCCTTGTCTAGTTTGTAAACATGGTTTGGAAATTTCTTACTTTCAAATCCGGGAGGTTGTTTAACATAAACTTCCTCATTTATCACACCATTTAAAAATGCACTTTTCACATCCATTTGAAAAAGTTTAATATTTTTGTAACATGCAAATGCAAGCAATAATCTAATAGCCTCTAACCTTGCAACCGGTGCAAAGGTTTCATCAAAGTCAATACCCTCTTCTTGGCAATATCCTTGGGCCACTAATCTAGCTTTGTTCCTAGTTACATTACCATTTTCATCCATCTTATTCCTATAGACCCATTTTGTTCCTATAATGGTGTGGTCTTTAGGTTTAGGACAAAGAGTCCAAACCTTACTTCTCTCAAATTGTTCTAACTCCTCTTGCATGGCATACACCCAATCATCATCATGCAAAGCATCACGTACATTTTTAGGCTCTACTAAAGAAAGCTTGGCAAAAGAGTTTAAAGGATTAGAATTGACCGTAGAGTCCCTTTTGGCTCTTAGTTGCCTTCCTTGATGCAAGTCTCCAATAATTAGTTCTTTTGGATGAGACTTCATCACCTTGTATTTGTGAACACCCGGTTGTTCCATAGCATTTTCAGCTTCATTTTGTTCTTCATTTCCCTTGGGTTCACCTTCACTTTCTTCATTTGGTGGTGTTTCTTCATTTGAGATATTCATCTCCCTTAAGTTCTCCACCAAAGGGACATCATCTTCATCTTCTTCTAGCAATTGTACTCCATGTGTACCTTCATTTTTGTGCTTCAAAGGATGTTCTAAATCTGAAAATTTATTTTCTACACGCACATTTGGAGCAAGTGTGGTCATATCATCGAATTTAACATTTACACTTTCTTCCACAATTTTAGTTCTAGAGTTAAATACTCTATATGCTTTAGATGATGATGAATATCCTAAAAATATTCCAATGTCACTCTTTGCATCAAATTTATCCAAATTGTCCTTGGTATTTAAAATAAAACATTTAGCACCAAAAACCTTAAAGTAATCTACTTTAGGTTTCTTGCCATACAAGAGTTCATAAGGAGTTTTCTTTAATCCTTTTCTAATGCTAAGTCTATTACTCACATAACATGCATTACTAGTAGCTTCGGCCCAAAAATATTTAAGAAGATTATATTCTAGAAGCATGGTTCTTCCTAGTTCTTGTAAAGTTCTATTCTTCCTTTCTACAACCCCATTTTGTTGAGGTGTCCTAGGAGCACTAAACTCGTGTTTAATACCAAAAGAAGCACATAAAGAATCAAAATTAGCATTTTCAAATTCACCTCCATGGTCACTTCTAATTTTTGAAACCTTTAAGTTATGCTCATTTTGCAATCTCCTAAGTAAGTTTTCAAAAGCATGCAATGCATCACTTTTATGCACAAGAAACAAACACCATGTAAATCTAGTATAATCATCCACAATAACAAATGCATAGTATTTTCCACCTAGACTCCTAACTCTACTAGGACCAAATAAATCCATATGTAACAATTCTAGAGGCCTAGAAGTACTAATATCAAGTTTAGGCTTAAAAGACTCTTTAGTTTGTTTACCCCTAACACAAACATCACAAACATGTTCAACATTGAAATTTAACTTAGGCAATCCTCTAATAAGTTCATTGGCACACAACTTTTTCAATGTAGACATTCCGATATGACCTAATCTTCTATGCCAATGCAAAGCATCATCATTCTTAGCAAGCAAGCAAGATATTCTAGAATTTTTCATAGCATCAAAATGCATTACATACATATCACCACTTCTACTTCCTAATTTCACAACATTACCATAAACATCAAACACATAACATTTATCATTTTTGAAAAGAATATCAAAGCCTTTATCGGCTAAATGACTAACACTCAATAAATTAAAAGATAAATTTTCAACCAATCTTACTTCACTAAGGGAGAAAGAAGAGTTACCTATGGATCCCAAGCCTAGGATCTTACCTTTGACCTTGTCTCCAAAGGTCACAAATCCTCCATTCTTCTTTGCTTCAAAGGATGTGAATAATGAAGCATCTCCCGTCATGTGTCTAGAACAACCACTATCCAAATACCATTTGCATGACTCGGATTTGGATTTTAAGCACACCTAGATAAACACATGTTTAATATACCTTAGGTATCCAAACTTTGGATCCTTTGGGGTTAGTAGCAATAAAGGCATATGCATCAATTTTGAAAGTTCTCATCACATATGCTTTCTTTTCAAAGTCATTCAACCCTTTAGGCACCCAAACCTTCTTCACGTAAACTTTTCTCTTCCTAGGTGTAGTTCCCTTAGGAACATTAGCCTTACCCTTGGGGTAGGTACCATTTTTGTTCACGTTGACCGTGGCCTCCTTAGCCTCTAGGGTGTCCTTAAGTTTCATAGGATCATATCCTAATCCACTCTTGTCAAGATAATGTCTTTGAGATGCAAGAAGTTCATCCAATTTAGAAGAACTCATAGAAAATTTTGAAAATTGTTTTTCAAGCATATTGTATTTCTCATTGGCCATATCAAGCTCTTTTTGTAGAGAAGAAGAGTTAGGCATAATAATGCACTCATGATCATCCCATGTATCCAACTCACCTTCTAGCTCATGAATCCTAGCATGCAAAGCATCTAAGTCATGTGAATTGCTAGATGATGCAATGTTACTAGAATTAACAAATGTTTTCAATTGATTTTTTAAATTCTCATTTTCTTGAACTAATGCATCAAGTGAAAAACATACATCATCATATTTAGATTTCAAATCACAACACTCATTTAGATGCATTTTTTCTACTTTAGAAAGTCTACTAACTTCTTTCTTAGCATGCTTGTGTTTATGCATCAATTTCTCATAAGCAATATAAAGTTCATCATAAACACAAGAGAGCTCATCATAAGAAGGTTTAGAAGATGTTACCATCTCATCCGAATTTGATGAGGACACTTCCTCTTCCTCATTTGCCATGAGACACAAGTTGGCTTGGAGTTCCTCTTCACTATCACTTGAAGATGATGATGAAGAATCATCCCAAGTGGCCTTGAATGCCTTCTTCTCCTTCTTCCCTTTTTCCTCCTTCTTCTCTTTCTCTCTATATTCCTTATGCTTCTTCTTTTGAAGCTTAGGGCAATCGGCCATAAAGTGACCTACTTTGCCACACTTAAAGCAAGTACTCTTTTCTTTCTCTTTCTCCTCTCTCTTTTCTTTAAAAGCCTTTCTATTCTTGAATCCTCCACGTTTGTTCATCTTCAAGAACTTCTTGAAATGCTTAGCTAATAGGGCTGCCCCTATTTCACTATCATCATCACTAGAATCCGAACTAGTGTCACTATTGATCCTAAGAGCTAAGCCATTTTTCTTAGGTGGTGCATCTTCCTCATCTAATCTTGACATCTCCAACTCATGTGTCATTAGACTTCCTATTAATTCCTCTATCTTAAGCTTCCTAAGGTCTTTAGCCTCTTTAATGGCTACTACCTTATCTTTCCAAATCCTAGGTAAACTCCTAAGGATCTTTTGGACCTTATCAACTTCCTCATATGGTTTGTTCAAAGCTTCTAATTCATTACATATGCAAGTAAGTCTAGAAAACATCTCCCTAATGCTCTCACCCTTCTTCATTCTAAAGGTCTCAAACTCGGTGACTAGCATGTTTATCTTAGAGTCCTTCACTTGACTTGTTCCTTCATGCTTCAACTCTAACATATCCCAAATCTCCTTTGCACTCTTACATTGAGCTATGTAATCAAATTCACTCCTAATAAGTGCAATGTGCAAAGTGTTGATTGCCTTATTATTTAGGCTAAGTAATCTCTTATCTTCCTTAGTAAACTCACTCTTTTCCTTATCTACCATCTCATCACCCAAAAGTTTCCTAGGAACATAAGGACCATTCTCTACAACTTCCCACAAATCATAATCAATGGAATTTATAAAAATTTTCATCCTATTTTTCCAAAAACCGTATTGCAAGCCATTGAAAAATGGTGGTCTATTCATGGATAGGCCTTCGGCCTCACCATAAGAATTAATATTTGCCATAAATATGCCAAATAGGATATAACTCCTAGTTTTAGCTAACCTGCTTCGATACCAATTGACGGATCGAGTTTAACACAAGAGGGGGGGTGAATTGTGTCCCCAAATTCCAATTGGAATCCCTTTTTCAATTTAAACAAATTAATGGCAATTAACAAGTAGCACACAAATTTGGACTCTAATGATTTTCCTAATCAATATTCAATCCAATGCAAGATGTGATACAATATAGTGAATGACCAAATATCAAATAATCAAGAATTGCACAAAACAGATTTTCAAGTAACACACTGCACACAGATTTTTCAACTCAGATTTTACCTATCAAATGATGTCGAAATGCAACGAAATTTTATATGCAATGTCACAACACCTTAATAAACACTATATCAAAATTTCAGATCAAAATTCAAAGTTTAAGGCAGTCTTCTAATCTCGGACAGATTAGGGTTTTGAAAATCCTGCAGTTTGAAACAAGTAGTAAATATAAACAAGTAAACAAAGAAATCAACACAGTGATTTATAGTAGTTCGGAGACCCTTCTCCTACGTCTACTACCTAGATTCACCAACCTAGGATTTTCCCAACTCCACTAAGGTGTGGTTTTAAGAGACCCACAAAACTCTTTACACCAAGGGTTTCTAAGAACTCCCTCAAACTTCAATGTTTACAATTTCCCCTAACAAAGGGAATTTCTCAATGGGATTTTCAGCCAAGGTTCTCACAGGTTACCTCAAAGGTATTTGGTGTGGAACTCTCAAGATTACAGCAACACTCTCAAAGATAGGATTTTAAGAACAATAGAGGTTTAGATTGTAAGTAAACAAAGCCTAAAGGATATAGGAACTTCCCTTTTGCAAAAGCAAGAGTAGTGAGAAGTCCTTGATTGTAGAGGCTTGTATTGGAGAAGATTGTTGTAGCAAATAGCAAGAAAGCTTGATGATTGATGAACTTGATAGCAAGAGGTTTCTCTCAAGGATAATTTTCAATTTGCTTCTCCAAGTTGTATGAAAGGGAAGATCCTCTTTTAAAAGCAATTTTCTCCTATGCTTGCAGCCATTGGATCAAACTTCAAGAGTTGATCTCTATCATCCATTGCAGCTCCTAATCTTGGTCATTGATGATTTGAGCAAACAAATCTCCACCATAGAGCATATAGACGTTGCACATGCTCCTCTTTTAAGTCAAAAATTGCAAGCAAGAAAGTTGTCTTATGCACAACCATTTGATCAATGTATGTCTTCAAATCTTGACCATTCAAACTCTCTTTAATTCTCAGCCATGGATGTAGATTGTACTATGCCATCTTGTCCCTTCATTTTGAATCAAAGACTTCAAAAGTGATCCCTTAGTCAAGGATCTTGTTTGATTGCACCAACCTAACTTTCTTGGTAGCACATGTCTTGAGTGAAAATGTCAAGGATCTTGTTTGATTGCACCAATCCTAACTTTCTTGGTAGCACATGTCTTGAGTGAAAATGTCAAACAAGAATATATCACTAATGATAGAGAGGACAAGGTTTGTCCCACATGTTTGAAAAGAGTTGTATCTCCATGAAGACCACAACCAATAGCCTCAATGTTTGATTCATTCAACTTGATTAAGTGCCTTAGTGGAAAGTTGGCAAATATAGGATTTTTCATAGTTTCCTAGAGCTCCAAGCTCATTCTTAGAAACTGGACTTCGACCACTCTTGAACATACTGAATTCTGAGCCATATGAGACCACAATGATGATTAACCTACAAGGAAATAGGAGGTAGAACTCCCCAATTGCATGTAAGCTCAAAGAGCTTCATATAGAGCGCATAGGTTAATTACATTAGAAAAACAACCCAGAAAATTCATATTACTGCATGATAAATCATTTTATATGTATTAGAATGTCCATGTAAAATTTCATAACAATCGGAAATCGTTTGGTCACTCAACCAAGCAATTAGATCACTAATAGTGAAACCGATAAATTCTAAGTGTAAATTCAAAGTCATTTTACAAACTCAGTGTAAATGACCTTTTCTCTTGAACTTTACTAAATCAAATATGTTCATAGTGATGAAACTAAGATGCACACGAAATTTCATTTAAATCGGAGTTCATTTGGTTCACCACGTTCACAAAGAACACATATGCACAAAATTAGGTAAAACCTAGTTTTGGCGGAATTTAAGCATATGACCAAATATATATGTGATGCACTTAATTTCTCATGATTATAGTCCTAGAACATATATTAAACCTTCATGTGCATGTGGTTCAAGTTTCAAGTCATTTGTACCTAAATTGGTTAAGATATGATAATTGGAAAATTGATGCTCTAACTTAGTCCATGTATGTTTGTTTTCAAAACTTAATTTCCAGCACTATCTCAAAAATATATAGTCATTTAAATTCAATTCATATAAATCAAATATTGCTTTAATGTTTCATTATCATTTATAAATGATTTAATATCATCAAAATTAGACATATAGGACCATAGGTCCAACAGAGGATATGTGATCAAACTGTACGACTTATTGCTATAATGAAGATGGCTTTACAACTGATTTGATATCAGTACTTCACCTTGGATATTCCATACATCTTCGTGAATCCAAGCTTTTCTTATCGTGGCAGAATTGGGGTGAGGATGCATATAAATCGTTATCTAACTGAATCTTATCTTACTTCTTTTTTTGAGTTTGTATTTTCTTATATTTTTAAGAATTTGCCATTTGGATTCCCCCTATCAAATTTGGACCATTTGCATCTTCTCTTGGTCAATCAATGTTGAAGTCCTTTTTTTGTTCTGTTTGATGAAACTTTTATTGAATTGCCAAAAGCTTGTTTTGAGCCAACTTAAGTGCAGAATCCATCTCATTTGTATTTCGCGATCTCGATCTTATGTCTCTTTTGTGTCCTTTATGCGTGCTCTTGGTTGTCAATGGTGGAGTCTGTTTTTGTAATTTGGCCCATCTGATGTGATGGTATATATTATTGTTAAATTTTGCCAAAGGCCTGTTTGGAGACAACATTCGTATGTTTGTTACGTAGTTATTCCCTTTTTGGTAGATGTTTTGGATATTTTGAATTTTGTACGATGATCAAAGAAGATGACTGCTTAGTTTGGTACTCTGAAACTGTAATTTAAACAGCATAACTTTACCGCGTGAGATTTCACTGTGACAGACATGGAGGAAGGCATGTCATGGCCTCATGGGGATTGGTTCTTGAATATTGTAAGTCTTATCATTCCTTTCTTTTCTTTCTGTCCTGATGCATACATATAATTATAATTTTAGAACTAATGATCTTCAGTGCAATTGTCAGGCAGATACATTGAACAATGAACCCTTGGCTTGGTTACGTTCACTTGATGAACAAGAGGAACCCTCGGCTTGGTTGCGTTCACTTGATGAACAATGAACCCTCGGCTTGGTTACATTCACTTTATGAACATGGAACTATCGGCTTGGTTGCGTTCACGATATGAACAAGGAACCCTTGGCTTGGTTATGTTCACGTTATGAACAAGGGTTCCTTGGCTTGGTTACATTCACTTTATCTGGAGGCCTAAATTAGAACTACTGAAAATGTGGTGTCAGATATGTTGGGAACAAAATTCCATGACTTGGAGCAAATGTCTGTGACATTGGATGCGAGGATATTTGATTGAGCTGTACGACTTATTTGATGTCAGTACTTCGCCGTAGATATTCGATGTCTTTGTGAATCCAAGCTTTTGTGTCATGAACATTTATATTTCTTCCTGATAGAAATATTCTGCAAGCCTTTTTTTGGCGAGTTTTGACATTTAAACATGTGAGAAGTGATATTGTCTTCAAAGTTGAGGTAGGATACTGGAATCCTTTGGGTACAAAAATGAGGTACTGTACATTGTTCTTGTTCACACTTTAAGCTCGAGTAGGGAGGTTTAGAGCCATTCTTAACTGGCTGTGTCATTCACTGGTTTAATAATTTCCTCTTATCCAAAGTCTCAAAAATACATTATCGAGCAACACATAAATGTGCAGAAAAGCTGACGCAGGAAGTTTTTTGTGCCGATTATCCTCGTAAAATTGATTTTATTTTCATTTTGCTTCAGGCATAAACAATGCTTTGAACTCTCTGCTTGAATATACTTTTGCATATTGCACCTTCATCCTCTTGGATATGTATTTATGTCATTTGTTGCGGTATAGCATATCTATGTTAAGACCCTCATGCATCTTGGTTGCATTCACTTATCAACAATGAACCCTCGGCTTGGTTTCAAAGTGTGAATAATGAATCCTCAGCTTGGTTATGAACAATAAACCCTCAACTTGCTTACATTCACGTTGCGAAAAATGAACCCTTGGCTCGCTTACATTCGCATTGTGAACAATGAACCCATGGCTTGGTTACATTCACTTTATGAACAAGAACCCTCGGCTCGGTCACATTCCCTTAATGAACATGGAACCCTCGGCTTGATTACATTCACTTTGTGTACAAATAACCCTCGGCTTGGTTACATTCACGTTGTGAACGATGAACCCTTGGCTTGGTTACATTCACTTTACTTTTGCTTTGACATCTTAGTCAAGTAACTTTGGAGGCTACCAAAGCGGTGCTTATATTATATAAGAATTGGATGCTGAATCTGTTGTGTTGTCCCTGGATAATTCTATCAGTTGCCTTCTTGGAGAGCTGTGGTTTTCACACGGTGGTTCTTTTGAGAACATATAAAAGCACTGCCTTCTAAAACTTGTGCTTGAAACTGGTCTTAGCTTCACTCTTTACTTGTTGTTTCCATGCAGCTAAGGAAATTTCTACGCCATTTTCCTTGGACTTATGTTGATTTACAGAATGCTCAGGCTTTAATTGATGATGGACAATAGTTTGTGTTGGGGAAGTCTTATCTTTTAAGGTAAGAAGATATTTGTTGTTTGGTGATAATAGTTTCCCAGAATCTATGCATATTTTTTTTTTTATATTCTTCACTGGGCTGTTTTCTGTGGCATTAATTGAGGGAAATAAAATCTGAAAAAGTTTTCGCAAATCTGCTGTTTTGCCTTTATTTTATGAACAAGGAACCTCGGCTTGATTACGTTCACTTTTTGAATAATTAATCAACACTCAGCTTGGTTATGTTCACTTTTTGAACAATGAACCATTTGGCTTGGTTACATTCATTTTATAAATAATGAACCCCCGACGTGGTTACATTCACTTTATGAACAGTAAACCCTCGGCTTGGTTACATTAACTTTATGAACAATGAACCCTCGACTTGGTTACATTCACCTTATGAGCAAGACATTTGCTGGCTTGGTTACATTCACGTTGTGAACAATGAACCCTCGACTTGGTTACATTCACTTTTTTTGGAGGTCTAAATTAGAACCACTGAAAATGTGGTGTTGGATATGTTGGGAACAAAATTCCAGAACTTTAGTGTGAATGGACAAGATGTTTATGACATTGGATGCGAGGATATGTGACTGAGCTGTACGACTTATTGATATAATTAAGATGACTTTACAATTGATTTGATGTCAGTACTTCACCTTAGATATTCGATATGTCTTTGTGAATCCAAGCTTTTCTTATCATACATCTTGGTTGCATTCACTTTATGAACAATGAACCCGGCTTGGCTACATTCACTGTTTGAACAATGAACCATTCGGCTTGTTTACATTCACTTTATGAACAAGGAACCATTCGGCTTAGTTACGTTCACGTTGTGAACAATGAACTCTCGCTTGATTACATTCACGTTGTGAACAATGAACCCTCGGCTTGGTTACATTCACGTTGTGAAAAAGGAACCCTCGGCTTGGTTGCATTCACTTTATGAACCATGAACCCTCGGCTTGGTTACACGTGCTTTATCTGGAAGCCTATATTAGAACTACTGAAAATGGCGTGTCTGATATGTTGGGAACAAAATTTCTTAACTTGACTCTGAATGGACCAAATGTCTGTGACATTGGATGCAAGGATATGTGACCGAGCTGTACGATTTATTGTTATAGTGAAGATGACTTTACAACTGATTTGATGTCAGTGCTTTACCTTAGATTTTCGATATGTGTTTGTGAATCCAAGCTTTTCTTATTGTGGGCCTCTACTTATGTATAAGAGGAAGTTTCTTCCATAAAGTCTGTTAAAAATTGAATAAACAATAGCTCCCTATCGATCGTTGTTTTTGTGGTCCCCTTGCACTACTCCAACCATTTGATGGAGAACGTTTACGCTAGACGTGCAATGATGCAAGAAACGAAGAAACGAAACCATTTGATCTAAGGTAGAGGTATCTCTGATCGTAGAGGTAGAAGTATAGCCATATATGCCCTGCTTTCAATTATTACCTTGTGTGATGAGCTTTGGCATTAAACTCTCTTTGAGATAAACTAACATGGAAAACTGAAGAATGATGAGAAAGATGAAGCAATGAGATGCTTTAGATCTTTCCACTCCATTACATGTCCTACTACTGGTGGAGTGATAGAAGTAATTGAGATTGGTGTCAATGTTCCAGATGCATCTATGAATGCTGAGAGATTTGGATGACCTCAGTTGTACCATCTTAGAGGACGAGTTGATCGGGGTGTAAGGAACTCTAAATGTATATTATTGGTATCAATGGCAAGTAGCCTAGAACGGTTAAAGGTGCTGAAAAAAATCATCAGATGGTTTTTACTTGGCAAATATGAATCTTCTTCTTGGTGGACCTGGTAATTTGCTTGGTAAAAAACAATCAGAACACCTTCGAGAGTTGCCTATTGCCAGGTTGGAAATAGACGGAAACATTCTGCAAGAAGTGACTACTGCTGCCCTGGTAAATGCTATTTTCCTATTCTGATCCCACTCGTTGAATAATTTGTTTTGATCTTATGATCTGTATAGATTGTGCCTATTATTAGAGGTGGGTATTAAAGAAAAGTGCTCCTTCCTTAGACTACTGGGCCTTTTTGTTCCAATGGGTTGAGATCTGTTATATGCTTTCAATGTTTCAGATTTTTATTTTGACTTCATCATCACAAATATAAGGGGAATATATGCACAAAGAGGAGCTGCGTGGAAGAGTGAGTTCTTCATTGCATAAGCCTTTATATGGGCAAATATGGGTACGAAGGACAAAGAGAGAACAGAGAGTTATGCACAAAGAGAGTCATACTCCCTTTATGTTTGTGATAATGAAGGTATATGGTAATTTGGAATGCTATTCTTTCTTGACAATAGAGTAGTGTGAAGTCAGTGGTGCTGTGTGACTTGTAGTTCCTATGCTTGATACTTGGGATGTAGTTTAGGGCATGCTTAGTGGTTTATAACGACTTAATGAGAAGATTGCAATTGAAAAGGTTGCTGATTCAGTATTACATGTGACTTGTGGAAGTGGTAAGTTGATAAACCCATGCTTCATATGCTTTAGCAGTCATTCCAATGCATAATTTATCAGTATTTTGACTGTACCAAGTAATTTGTTTGCATTGAAAATCAATGCTACTCAACTGTTTCCCTAATGTATAGATTATGTTTGTAAAATCTCTTCACAGAACTGGTTGTTTGACTAGGCAGAAAATCTTAGGTGATTCTCATGAATTGAGTGGAGCAAATGTCTGTGACATTGGATGCGAGGATATTTGATTGAGCTGTACGACTTATTGTGAGAATGAAGGTGACTTATTTGATGTCAGTACTTCGCCTTAGATATTCCATACGTCTTTGTGAATTCAAGTTTTTCTTATCATGGAAGAATTGGGGTGAGGATGCATAAAATTCGTTATCTATCTGGATCTTATTTCTCTAACTTTTTTTTGAGTTTGAATTTCCTTATATTTTTTAGAATTTGCCATTTGGATTCCCCCTATCAAATTTGGGCCTTTTGCATCTTGTCTGTTGAAGTCCATTTTTGTTCTGTTTGATGAAACTTTTATTGAATTGCCAGAAGGTATTTTGGGTGACTGAACTTTTGCTGTGGAAATCCATGCCAAAGGCATATATTATGTCTTGTACATTATCACTCAAATCTGCATCATGATATATTATTGGCCACTATTTTTTTACAGTTATCTGGTGATAAATCTATCCTAGTTTATAGCTGCTCTACATCATGTAAATGGTGTGTCACTACATGAAACTGCATGCAGCTGTGCTTCTAATGCCAACATTCGGATGTTTGTTACATACTTATTCCTGGCCTTTTTTGGTAGACGTCTTGGATAATTTCGAATTTTATACGATGATCAAAGAAGATGGCTGCTTAGTTTGGGACACTGAAAACAATTTGGTCCAAGTTTTGAGGCTGTTATCGATTGGAATACCTCAGTTGCACCAACTTACAGGATGAGTTGGACGGGGGGTGTGAGGAATTCTAAATGTATATTATTGGCATCAACAGCATGTAGCCTAGAATGGTTAAAGGTACTGAAAAAAAATCATCAGATGGTTTTTACTTGAAAAAGCATGTAGCCTAGAATGGTTAAACAGCTTGATAAAAACCAACCAGTACACCTTCCATAGTTTCCTAATTCCTATTCCTATTGCCAGGTTGGATATAGACGGAAACATTCTGCAAGAAGCGCACGCTGCTGCCCTGGTAAAAGCTATTTTCCTTTCTGTTCTTTCTGATGCATACATATAATTATAATTCTAGAAGTAATGATCTTCAGTGGAAGTGTCAGGCAGATGCATGGATACAGGTGACAATGTAAAACGCATGTGGTAAAAACATACACTCAGATGGAACAAAAACCGACTTTGTACAATAAGCATTGTTGTCGTCGGAAGAACCCTGGAACCCAGTCTGATACAGAAAATTGTATTGATATTCATGAACTTGCAGTTGTATTATATATACCTCCATAAGTTCGAGAATGGCAGCAAGGTATTTGGATGCCTGTGTTAAGGTGGTGTGCAAAGATTCTCCATGTGATGGCAAATCTTCATGTTCCCAACTCGACAGGAAGTCCGACTCAGCCAGCCATAAGTCTATACACATACATACATACATTTATAAACATATATTTCCACATGAATGAAACACATGCATTCGAAGCAGACAAGCCAACCTATAAAAATATGTAAAATGTACATACGACCGACCTGAAATGTATCAGAAATCCCAGCTTATTCTAATCAATAAAATTGTCTGTTTTGAATTAATCGATTCTCTTAGGCATGTCCAGCTTTGTTTTTTTGGATTGTCGTCGTTTTTCTTATAAACCACATTGCTTGGTGTTCTACGATATGAGATTACAAGGTATGGGTATAACTGGGAGAAAACGATGTATATATTTTGACAAAAAGAAGGCAAAATATTATTAAAATAACAATTTTTTAAGAAAAAAATGCTGTCAAGAATCAGCAACTTGAGGTGTCAAATCCGAAGATTATTCATCAAATAAGACTGCATTTTTGCTAGCATTCATACATACACACACTGTAGAAATGCAGAAGCGGATGGCGATAATCGGAGCAGGTGTGAATGGTTTGCTTGCCTGTAAATATAGTGTAGAGAAAGGTTTCAATCCAATGGTGTTTGAAGCTGAAGAATATGTTGGAGGGATTTGGGCTTGCACCATAGAATCCACCCAACTCCAAATCCCAAAACAAAGTTACCAGTTCTCTGATTTCCCTTGGCCTAGTTCTGTCAAAGAAATATTTCCTAGTCATACTAAAGTGATGGAGTATCTTGAATCCTATGCTAGACACTTTAGCATCTATCAATACATTAAATTCAACTCCAAAGTCATTGGCATAGACTATGTTGGAGAGTCGTCGAACGAGGAAATGGCGTCGTGGAGTCTGGGGTGGAAAGGGTAAGCCTTTTTCCTCCAAAGGGAAATGGCTTGTAGAAGTTCAGGACACCAAGATATGCTCCAGGAAGGTATATTAGTTTCTGCACAAACTCACGCCATTCTTGTATCTATAGATATTGAAAGCTGATCCTTTTTATATGTTGACACAGGTCTACGAATTCAAGTTTGTTATTCTTTCCATTGGAAAATACAGTGGCCTTCTGAACGTTCCAGAATTTGCTCCAAATCAGGGCCCGGAAGTGTTCAATGGTAAGGTTCTGCATTCCATGGACTATTCCGCAATGGACAATGCAATGGCGAAGAAATTGATAGAAGTGAAGAGGGTTGCAGTTATTGGTTCTCAGAAATCTGCAGTAGACATTGCAGCAGAATGTGCAAACACAAATGGTAAGGGAAAATACAAGACTGAATTCTCTTGAAGTTAACAACCTTATCAGCATATTATGGTTCATGATACTTCAACATTTTCAATTGTTCATGTTCTGATTAGGAGCCCAATACCCTTGCCTGATGATTCAAAGAACTGTGCATTGGCCTCTCCCTGGTAGCAGTTTATGGGGAATCAATTACGGTTACTTATACGGAAATCGCTTCTCACAAACTTTGGTTCATTCATCTGGCCAAACATTTATGTCCAGCCTTTTGGCTGCCTTGCTCGCTCCACTGGTAAACTTCTTTCTTTCTCAAGTCTATTAGTATGTCCACAAACTCTAGCCACCACTGACGGAGCGTATATGGAGTTTTGTCACCGATCACTCTTAGTTATGCTCAAGAACATAATAGTTTAAATTATGTTGCCAATTCATTGGTTCGCAGAGATGGGGAATCTCAAAGTTTGCCGAGATGTATACCAGATGGAAACTTCCCCTGAAAAAGTTTAACATGGTTCTGGAACACAGTTTTCTTGAGGACGTATTTTCCTGTCAGACTTTTAAACTGCCTGAAAAGTTTTATCACAGAGTTGAGGAAGGAAGCATCATTATAAAGAAATCCCAAAACTACAGGTTCTGCAGAGAAGGTCTGATTATTGATGGAGAAACTCAAACACTACAAACAGATGTTGTGATTTTCGCCACGGGATACAAAGGTGATCAGAAGCTCAGTAACATTTTCAAATCCCCTCTTCAAGAAATCCATAATTGGCTCACAAACCTCTATAATCCCTCTTTACAGGTTCTTGAATTATTGTTTTTTTATATTTCTGGTAGCTTAAGATGTTGTTTTTGTTATTTCTACGACGAATTTTTCGTATTTATTCCTCCTGCAGGCATATAATCCACCCCAGAATTCCACAACTGGCAGTAATAGGACATTTGGGCTTGACAAGTCTAGGTGCTGCTGAGATCAAATGCCAGTGGGTAACACATTTCCTTGATGGAAATATTGAATTGCCAAGTATCAGAGAGATGGAGAAGGATGCTGTATTGTGGGAAAATCACATGAAAAAATATTCTGGCAAATCCGCGCCTAAAGGATGCACATTATTCGCGATATGGTACAATGATCAGATGTGCAAAGATATGGGTTGCAAATCCAGAAGAAGGGATTTTTTGCAGAGTTGTTTGAACCATATAGTGCAATGGATTATGCAGGTCTAAGTTGCAAGAAATGAAAATTTTGTTGGAAATTTCTTTCTCAAGGAAGACAAAGTCTTCTTGGATGTGTGCAGATTCTATGACCATTCGCAAACAAAGACATTTGGTGGTTTCTTATTAAAAGAAAGGCAACTTGTCTATTTAAATAATCACCATGTTTGTTATGAATGCTGTTTGGCATCCTAGAAAATGTATTAAGACTTTTCAAGCAAAGATGAGTTTATCAAATTGAATATTCAGACAACAACCGAAGATCACCATATCCAGAGAAAACTAAAATATTTTTTTTTTTAATTTATAATATTTTTCCCCATGTGGTCTATGTTTGCAATTATTCATACACTGAGGGGATCTCTCGATCCTAACCGAAATGCTCTCTTATCAGTTACTATGTCTTATGTTGACTCTTTGGATGTCTTCTCTTCGGTTGGTATCCTCGATTCTACCTTGATCGATGACCGAGGATACTCCTCGAGTTGGTGGGAGCTTGGTTTTATAGCATGTGTTAATCATCAAATGAGAGTCATTTTGATAATATCAGTCTAACATTGATATTTCACTATCAGTTGACTTCTAATAAAAAGTACAAACATCAATGATAAAATGTACACAAACATGAAACATGTAAACTCAGTATATGTAATAATTTTGAATACAAAATAATTAATTAAGATAAAGAAAATGAATTTATAATAATTAATAGAAAATTATGCAATGCAAATAGTATAATTAGGGCAAGAAATGCATGCAATTAAAAAGTGACAAGGACCAAGAATTAATCCAATGTCGATTGACTTACCAAATTGTTTAAGAAGTAGAGACATGCATGAGTATGACATTAAACATATAATGACGATTATCGTTTAAAAGAATGTAGGGATTAGGGAATTCCAAACGCACCCTAAATTGCTAATTAGATCGTGGTTTTGGACCAATCCCTCGAAAGGGTTAAAGTTGGGCCCATCTCCTTTCAAATATTGGGCTTGTCTCTGTTGCTCGCTAGGGCTTGGTCAGCCCTTATGCTCGTTTGCTGCTAACTACTCTGCCAACTGGTGTTGTCTACGAATCGATTCAATTTCTTCTGCATAGCTGCCTTCACCTCCTCCGTTACAGGTATGACATTTTTGCTTCTCTTGTTCGGTTTTTAATGGGAAACTAAGAATCTCTTTATTTTTCAATGAATCCACGATATGATCTTCTACTTCCGAAAAACAAAATTCTGTCTTTTTTTTTTAAAATTTTGTTCGTCTGTACGTGAAATGAATTCAACCATGTCTGATTCTCTGGTGCACAGTCTTTCTTTTTGGTAATTAACTTCCATTTTCTCTGTGTGTGGGAAAGAGAGTGAGGAGAAGAGTAGTGGTAGCGAGACATTTGTTGCCTTGTAGTTCAGTTTTTTTTATTTTTGTTGTTGGTAACATTTTTACTGGCATGAAATTGTGATGGCTAGCTAGCTATTCAGTAGAGATGAAGGTGCGAGCATCGGTGAAGAAGATGTGTGAGTTTTGTAAGACAGTCAAGCGTCGTGGAAGAGTATATGTTTTGTGCACGGCCAATCCAAAGCACAAGCAACGGCAAGGCATGTCGACATTTGCGTATGATGGCATTCCTTCAGCGTACGTAATCTCTCATGCTATGCTGTTGTATATTTTTTCCTTTTGATTTGGTTTATTGATTTTTGTTTTCTAAGAATATGCATTTTTTTTATTGAGCATAAGTGTTAATGTCAATTCTTGATGACAGAAAATTTTGGGAGTCATGTGACTCGATTTCTTGTTTAGTTAGTTGAAAGAGAGGTGCTATAGCTGCATTAAAATCACCATCTTCAGAGTGTAAATTATCCATTTGTCAATTTTTATTATTACTTTATGAGGCAGAGATCTTCATCTGTGTTAAGGAAAACTGGCTGTTTAAGAAAGGAGGAGCAAAACAAAGAGCCAATATGCCAATTGTTTCATTCATTATGGCTGGAGGGATTGAGCTGAGTGTCATGTTTGAGTTTTACTTTGAATTCAATTTAAATCTGTGGCCTTGCCATGATGCTTCCCCGCAGCAGGGTCACACCGTCACAAATTCAAACTTGGAAATGGCCTCCAGAATTTTGGAGTTGGGGCTGCGTACATCTGTCCCTTCCATGACCCTGTTTTCACTGCGTTGCCTTGTGCATGCAAATTGTTTAAATATGTAATTATGTTACTGTTGTCCCCTTGCTCTATGTATAGCGTTTTTACTGACTACACATTGAAGGAAAGGATGGAATTTAACTTTGACAACCACTAGAAATTATGGTTAATGTTTTTTTTATAATAAAAGAAACAGTTAAAAATTTTCATTCTTTTTTAGAAAATGACAAAATGGTGTCAAACACCTAGTTTTGTGAAGAATGCTGGAGCTCTAATCACTTTTTTCTAGAAATTGAATGTGGAAATTCAGTTATTTGTCAAGGTTATAATTTGTCACTCAAAATTAGCCAAACCTATGTAGCTCACTGGATTTCTGGGGGTGTAGCAAACTGTAAAGTCTTGTATTGATAATACTGGCTTTCATTAGTAATTTAGATAATCGGAATGCACCATGAGAAGGCAATATATGAGTTCCGCTTGGTGAACGGGTTATAGGTTCTCTTTATAGGCATCTTTTTTTTTTTTTTGATTAGGGAACCTACAGACAAGTCTTGCGGGCTTTGCCCTACGCGACGGCCCAGAGTAAACCCTAACCCAACCAGCCACCCCACTAGACTGTCTGGGCTTTAAGTCAGGGCCGAGGCCCAGGTGGGATATAACTCCAGTGGACTAGCATGCTAGCGCTTCGTTCCCCGTTGGAATCGAACCCCTTCCCTCCACATGCACGCGCGAGCACGCACAGTTGAGTGTGGAGACCGAGTGATCGACCAACGAGGCTATACAACTAGAGAGCCCTCTTTATGACGCAGTGAGTCTGTGAACTCTGTGGTCTTACTAACGCCATTTCAATTTTTTTTTTCAGGTCCACACAGACCAGTGCCAGGCAGGAGGTTGTGCCTAGTCATGGCTCTGGAGCTGGCTTGCTTTCTCTCATCCCAAGAAAGCATGAGCCATCACTGATGCCAGGATGGAGGGCAGGCCTGGCATCTCTGCTGTTCAAGCCAAGCAATTAGCCCTTAGAACATGGGACAGATTTTGAAGTTCATGATAAATTGATAGCCTTTGTTGAATACCTCTATAACTTCAGCTTTCCCATAATAAGCACTACATGTTCTGCTTCTTTTCATTCTGTTTGCTCTTGTCAATCACCATATTTCTCCCACCTTGTGAAATCATATTTTGATGGAAAATTTG
Organism: Tripterygium wilfordii; assembly: GCF_013401445.1. Classification (NCBI taxonomy): domain Eukaryota; kingdom Viridiplantae; phylum Streptophyta; class Magnoliopsida; order Celastrales; family Celastraceae; genus Tripterygium; species Tripterygium wilfordii. The sequence continues at coordinate 15,712,627 of NC_052235.1, forward strand.
AATTTCTAGTACAAAGAAGCAGCAGTTGATTTCAGTGTGGGAAATTGAGTTTTGGTTTGTTCATCTCTTTGGGAAGTTGCTTTTCGACGTTTGATGACTCTAGAAACTCGGGAAAGTCTATATCTTTCTTTTATGAGCCAGATAATACTTACTATTTTTTTCCGAACTGTGAAACTGATTTGTTTGGGGCTTTCTTTAGACTTTGATAGGGTTTGTTGCTTTAGCAAATAGAACTTGTTAGTTAATATGTTTTGCTTACAATGAAATGAGTTACAAAGCCTGCATATTTGTTTTTCAGCCGTTTGGGGAGGAGGACAAGTAGATTGGTGTGTTTACCAGATTTAGCTTCCGTTCTTCTTCATCCGTTCTTAGTTTATTTCAATAAATTTGCTTGGCAAGAATACACTTTTATGAATTATTGCTTTGGGCCCTTTGTGGCGATGTTGTTTGGACCTCTTGATGAGGTGTTCTCCCCTCATGGAGTTCTTGTGTTGTTTGTTGAAGCTCAGTTTTCAATCGGTATGCTTCTGTGTTTGGTGTTCCATAGACGGTGTTTATGGGTCAGATTTTGGACAAAGCATATCTCCACGGGACAAAGTTCCTTCGCTTGATAGGAGCGTGCTTCTTGTGGTGGTGGAACGGAGCATCACCTTAGCTGAGATGTTTCAACTGATTTCTTTACTGTTTTGTGCTATAAAATTTAGCCTAAATCTATCTCTAGTTTATTTTCCTTTTGTTTTCTTTTGGCTGCGACCCTTCGGATTGTGTTTGGTTACACCATGTTAACGTTCTTCTCGTACCAATCTCATCAATTCGATTGAGAATCATCCGTCATTCATTAAATATCAATGAAAATGCACGTAAACATGGTACACAAAAAGGAAAATGCTTGAGAGATCATATTTGAACCCCCGTCCTTGTGACAAAAATGAAAGCAGGGCTGTTGTTGGTACTAATTTATTAGGTATGTCTTTTGGGGTTTGTTTAGTATGCCCTAAAACTCCCAAATCCATAATGGGTCAATGTTATAAAGTGTCCTTTAAATTGGATAAAGCGATAAAACTATTAAAAAGAGCAAAGACTACACTTTTGACGTTTCGTTATTATCTATCTATCTATCTAGGTTTTGTGATTGAAACGCCATGAGTTGGCGCAATGTGAGTAGTCGCCCACCGTAGAGTGCTAGCCTTCTGATCACTCTAGCCTTCTGATCATTCGTTAATCACGACTACCCCACTTGAAGATAGAAGCCAATAAGTGAATCGATCGGATTTCAGGTGGATTGGTGTTCCTTCTCTTGCGGGAACGATGTTTTTCTGTTGATCTTGGTTTTTGTCCTTTGCTGAGGCTGTAAAAATGGTGTCTTGTTCAATCCCTGCTTGGATCGGTCGGTTCCTCGCTTGCCTGGGGTAAGTTTGTTTCATTGATGAAGACTTTATTAAAATAAATAGATCTTGTGTTATGGTGAATGCTATTCCTGGAATTATTTTTCCTATCATGCGTGGTTTCAATTTAAATGGAAGCAGTGTTTGTGTCTTTTGGGGAAGAAGTTTCTGGGTTTTAAGATGGAAGAACAGTGAGCATAGATTTTCCAGATTTACTAATTTTCTTTATATATTTGATATTTCAGACTGATTTATGGCCCTTTTTGGCTATACTTTAGGGCTGCAAATAGTTGGAAGCTGTAGTTATCTAGTCTTTAACACAATTATCTAAAACTATCAAAGTGAGCCAATCCATGTCCTTGAGGGGTTGACACTTCCCTCCATCCTTCAGTCTCACTGAGAAAGCTAGAACCACTGCTGGACAAGAGGAACCCAAGTGTTCAAGTCAGTCTTTGTAATTTTGTATAAATATGCCGGTCAGGACAAAGCAACCTGACTGAACAGTGAACACATGGTTTTGAACAGACATGAATGTCACTTTGTATAGTAAACCCTACTGTTTTGGATACGAGGGTGCATTTAGTTGAATAAGTTAGGGTTTACTGTCTTCTTTTTCCCATTTGTTTCCTTATGCTTCGGTTTTCCTGATTTATTTTACAGGCCGTAGCCTTACTTGCTTACTTCTTTAATTGAAATTTAAGAAACTCATTCGATTTCGAAATATCGTGGAATTGGCTAATTAATACCACTATGCCATACCACTCACTCTTAAATTGATTTGGCTTCTCCAACTGTCAAACAAGAAATCTATGATGCTGTGTTATTTGCCTTAGTCAATTGAGAAACGTATTTGATAAACTGCATCAGGAAGTCTATAACAAAGAATATTCTTGATGATTATGATGGTTCTCCTGTGATACCGTTGAATGCAAAAGTGAATTGCTTTTCTATCAGTTCTAAGTTCGAAGTAGATATTCTTATCTGAGTATCTCCACCAAGGGGACATTATTGGACAAGTTAAGTGCATAGTATTGCACTATTGCTCTTGCAGATATTGATTGAGATGGTAATGCCGTGATATTTGGCAATCTTACTTGAACAGTAATAATTTTGTTGTGGGTACATGTTCTATTTGTATATGTTGCTTGACATGGTTCATAACAGAGCAGTGGTTGTTTTGGATGCTGTACTAAACCCACACCAATTATTGCTGTTGATGAGCCATCAAAGGGTTTGAGAATACAAGGGTTTGCTGTGAAGAATCCTGGCATCTCAGATGGTTTTTGGAGCACAAGTACCTGTGACTTAGAAAACAGTGCTGTCCAGTCTCAAAGAAGCATCTCTTCTACCACCATATCAAACCAAACCCTTTGTCAAAGCAGTTCAGTTGGTAGTGCTAGCAACAACTCCGACTTTGTTAATCATGGCAAGTTTTTTTGACTTTGCCCTCTTTATATCTAATTATTGCTAAGATTTGTATGGATTTTTATGTTTTCTCATATTGGATAGTTCTGTGATTTTCTTTTCAGCGGGCATGTCGACAAGTTATATTGGTTTTAGCCTTTTAGGGATATTAATTGGTTGGAATGGTTGTTTGCTCGTCACTTTTAGTCTTAATAAGGTTGTAAAGGCAATCATGCTATTTTCTATTCATATTTATACGATTTCTTCATGGTTGTCTGCTGGTCTTGTGAGTTTGACATTATGTTATCTGCAGGTCTTCTTCTTTGGCATGAAAGTAGGCGTCATTGGATTGAAAGTAATGGCAGTCTTGAGAGTAGAACTCTACAAAGCAGGCAGCCCAGACTAAGGTGGTTCAGTAGCTCCTCTAAAAATTCGTAATTTTCTACATAAAGCTTAGAGGTAGCCAGAAGCTTCTTTCTCACCAATAAAGAACGTCAGCTATTAATGGAATGATCTTGATGAACCATTTGTTATCTCTTCTCTGACAATAGTTATATCATTTCTGTCAATTCATGATTCACATGGTGTGGATAGACATACTTCTAAAGTTGGATAAAATGGGGAGAAGTCCTTTGATTGGAATTTACAAATTCCACTCATTGATTCATAAATACTAGTCCCCCCAATACGCACTTCTTGCATATTAGGGATTACTTTTTGTCTGATCATTTTTCGTAAAACGAGTCCAACAAATCGTACAAGGCTGCTACCACCATGTTGCCTTGGGAGGCCAATATATTTAGCCTCTAAATGTGGGTGGTTGATTTCACCTAAGTTGTAGCCGTTAGTCCTGTTTAGAATACCTAGAAATTATATAGATTCATCAGAACAAATGCGTATTTTTATGGGATTCCAACTTGCCAGTTTCTTTACAATTCTGTCTTGGTGGTCTCTTCCATTCATCCCTTTTCATGTATTTGACTCCATGATTTACGCTGTCTTTGCAGCTGGAATGTGACTTATGAAAGTTTAATTGGGGCCAGAAACCCTTTCCCCAAGCCTATCCGACTATCCGTAAGTCTCCTATTCAATTTGTTTCTTTGTCTACTTTTGCTTGCATGTTCCGCTAGCTATGTACTTCTGTGATTTGCTGACTTCAGTTTGAATATTGACAGGATACGATTAATTTTCTGGTGGATGTGTGGGAGCAGGAAGGTTTGTATGACTGATGAACTAACTTGCAGGAATCTTTTAGGTAGTTTTTCCAATACATATAAGCTTTTAACACTTTGAGAGGTTTCTGTATATAACCGTGTGAAGGGAAAAAGAAAAACTGAAAACAATTGTAAGATGCACATCTGAATTCTTTCCACTTTGTTCTCACATTTCCAATGGATATAGAAACAGGAACTCGCTTGTTTATAATTCTTGGATTAGAACGTTTAGATGTTATTGAGCTTGGTCATCCGTGCTTGCAACGACAAGCCCAAGATGAACAAGCATGGATGAGAGTTTTTAATGGGGATTGCAATTTCTGAGTTTGGTTAATGAAGCTCATCTGCCATGTATTAGAATTTTCTATTCTCAGGTAATTGGTTTATTTCTAATTTCGTCGTGTAAGACTATGGAGATGCCATGAGAGAAGCATCGTCTCTAGAAACCCTGTCTGTCATCTTCTCTGGCAGAGCCCAGAAGCTCCTCTGCCTTGTCAACCCCAGATCCTCGTACAGATTCAATGAAACTGCGGATGCAAATGCTGAACATTTTAGCTGACCAAACATGTTTGTTTTTGGGTGAATTTGGTAGTCTCCATGCCCTCCACTTGTTCAACTGGTTTGGTAACGTACTAGAATCTCGAGAACCAAACAGAAAGCCCATATATTTATCACTTAGTGATCTGATTGTTTACCAGATTCAATGAAACAGTGACGAAGGGTTTGTGAAGTTAATTGGGGAATGCTTAATACATTTTCAGCTGATGAAGCAGAGCTTGTGTTCGGCACTATTTGGGATTGCTCGCTAAGGACCAATATTTCTAGCTTAGCTCACTAGTGGTGACAAGGTATATACATGTACATATAACTTCTTTTTTTTTAATACCGAGAATCGCACCATACAAACTTTCCCTTTTGACATAACAGTCTAAACTCGGATTGTCAGATTTGCGTGCATAAAAGTTTTTTACATGACAACTGAATAAAATTGATCAAAATTCAACGCGTAGCCTCAAGAATATTGCTTTAGTGAGAACGAACTTAGGATATCCCGAGTCCATATATTTTGATCCCGAAAAGATACATCAATTAAGTTATCACCCAAGTAGTTTGTACAAAACATAACAAACAGAAACATACATAATTTAGGTTTCAATTCAGTTTATGTCAGCTAAAACATATTAATTAAAATATTTTTCCAATACCAACATGTTAATTGTGGGAGATTCAAGGCCTCAACCAAAAGAGAAAAGTTTGACAAGAGATATACATTGCGGAAAGTCAAGAAATGATGATTTTCTTTGATCTTCCTTTCCTTTTCTGTTTCTTTTAATTTTCTTGGCAATATAATGAAAAGAAAAATAGATACATGCACATCCCTATACAACAACAAACTATCCATTTCTTCTCTTCTTCCAAAAATCAGACAATCATGGGTTAACCTCAAACTTCTAATAATAATAAAATAAAAATAAAAATCAACTTTGTCATACGATGGCTTATCAAGCCTACTATGAATCTGGGCAATTAAATTAAGTCAGTCCCACAAGTTTCAACAAATCCATTTGACTAATCCATACCATGTGTGTATGTGTCTGACCACCTCAAAAAAAAATAAAAAACTTTTTTAAATTAATTAAATTTAACATATGATGGTGGGGTGGAATACCGACGATGATCGAGGTATGTGTCCAACTAAGGTATTGTGTATTTATTTTAAAAAATAATCTCGACTACCCACTTGAACATATGACCTCATGAAGGAGGAAAAGTGAGTATCCGATTCAAATATACCATTTGGTATAATTGTATAATTGATCACTTGAGAACTCACTTTCCATCTCTACGAAATCATACCGTTCAAGCGAGAGGAGACGTGATGATTTCCTGAAATAAATACAACATACATTACGTCAATCATATTTTCTTTTTGGATTGTTGCTGACACGATTCATTCACCTGCAGGCACCTTCATGTGTTGAGTCTAGTGTTTTCATTCTATTTTATTTGGGATTTGTGAATATCAATTCCTACTATTTTAAATTATATAATATTTCTACTATTTCTTTCTTTCTTTTTGTTTGGTCGGTAAGAAAATTAATTTATGATGATATTCTTCCTGTCTCTCTATCTCTATCTGATAGCAGACACAGTTGTTAATATATTTATTTATACTGCTTACACCATAATTTATCCAGTGCACCATAATACCATATACATAATTACTTGTTACAAACATATAATTAATTAATTAAATTGTGTGAATGCTCAAAAGCTTTGAACTTTCCAGGAAAATTTTGTCGAGAAAAGATGATGAATGTTCATGCATGCAAGTCAAGTTGTGAAGGTGGGTTTGAGGTTTCACAATCTAATTACCTAGATCCAATGATTCTAGCCCCTCTATTCTATTTTTTTTTTTTTAATTTTATTTATGGTCCATGCCCATTTGTTCTTGTGGGACCATCAAACCATATCATACACAAGGCCAAGTCATAGTCACCTCAATTCATGTCACAATTAAGCTTGTAATAAAATAATAAGAAATTAAGTGCCACGTAGGCAAGCCCCCTTAAAAATCTATCTTTTGTAAATATGATCAAACTTGAATTATACAAAATTTAATTCCTATAAAAAAATTGTATACACCAACCAAATCACTGAAAAAATAGAAACAAGATGGTGTGTATGGAATGAGTCTTGTTAGCGAATTGAGAAAGTCAATTTAAATTCATTTTTTTTAAAAATCGAAAAAAATACTATATAAGTTTGTTCTTTAAAGTTCCAATATGAATTTAAACTAGAACTGTGAAATTCGTATGTATAGAAATTTTTCACTTTACGATACGGTTGAGTTCATTTGACTCTAACCCATCTACCATCACACCATGCTAATTATATATCTTAGTCTTCTTTTCAATTTTGTCCATTGATTGAAGATGGACCCTACCTATAATGTATTCATATACATATATATATATATACACACACACATCACTTCCCACGTATCTCTTTATATATTACCTATCAAATACAATGCACACTCATCAAAAACTATTGTCCAAGAGAAGAGAACCAAAGAGGCTACCATCCACTTGCCCCTTTTGAGATGGGTCCACACTCTTTTTGGCTTTTCTTACTTATTAATTAATTTATTATAGTAAGGGCTGCCCGTTGCCGGTATAAAAATTCCAACAATTGTGTCTAACCAATGGTTGATTAAAGTGGTTGACTTCTCAAGGCAATTTGGTTGTTAATTCATTTAACGTGGATGGATATCTTAAGCTCACTCGGCCCACGATTTTTCCAATAAAAGGATCAAGACAAGTAGGAGGGTCAATAAAAATTGTTAAGAGGAAAAATGGTAAAGGAAAATGACATTTCTATGTGTATTTGCGTAAATTAAATGTATAGAAACATGTGGGTGATAAGTGATAATCTAGTCCTACATATCTTTAGGACTAAATCATATGGATTCGGAAGATTTTGAGTTCGATTTTCACTAAGAGCAATACTTTTTGATGCGGTATGTCCGGAGCTTTCCCTTGTCCCACATCGAAAGAGTGGGAGCAAGCCGAGTGTCATATATGTCTGAGGCTTGCCTTAAACTAATACCCAAGGTTTTCGGGCCAGTCTTGTGAAGAGGCTTTGTTTTGGGCCTTGGGTACAGCCGACCCAAGTGTGTATTGGGTGTCGGTTGGGCCTGGGTAGAAGTTTGCATCACTTTTTGTGGTCACACGCTAAGTTTTGACTCAATTTATAGTGAACAAAATTTGTGCGCTCGGCTTGACGACCCGAGTTTAGGCGCATGTGAGATGTCCAAACGGAAAATTTGTATTTTGTCTTTATCAATTACCAAATTTTTTTTGCATGTATAGCTTGAATGAATTATAATTATTATTTTCCATATATGGCATTTTGCATGGTCAAGACTTTATTAATGAATTATAATTATTATTAATAACAATGCTTCTTCCTCTCATAAATATTTTGCGTAATTTTATTTTAAATTCAAACACACTAACAGTTTGACACATTGCAACAATCATTTGCTAAAATTAATTAGTTGGTAACCTGTTCAAATCGAATTAATTAATTAGTTGATGGAAATAATAGTATACTAATTAAAGCAATTATATGTATTCAACTCAATTTCAGTTCCTCTACCATAAGTTTCTTTAACCGAAAGTAAATTGATTGAACAAAGATGAATTTTTTCTTTACTAATTTTGTTATAAGTAAATATATATACATCCAACATGAACAAGAAAATAAAAAAAAATTTAAATAAGTTTCTTACCAAGTTAAAGGTTTTTAAAATTATTTTTATTAAAAGATATGAACTTTAGCATTAACATCTTGCGAGACCGTTGACATCTAAAGACTCGAAATTAAAAAAAAAAAAAAAACTGTTAAGAGTTCATTTCACGTCGAATTGACATAATCCAACTGAATAACACATAAACAAATGTTTAAGATACATTTTCTCTCAAACAACAAACTCATTTTTGGGTCTAAGAACAAATGATGACACAAAAAAAATAAAGTCGTGCAGATATTTAGTCAGAGTGGATAATATTAGTTTGTAGTTTTTGAACTGAATTTTCTAATAGAATCCATAATACATCTAGTATCCAAAATTAAAAATAAGCCAAAAATCGTATTTTCAACAAGTATATTATGATAGATCATCCATTATATCTTAATTTCAACAAGTATATAGATCATTCCCAGTTGTTTTTTTTTTTTTTTTGAAAATTGCAAGCAAGTCCAACTGGTAAAAATATATGTGAAAATGTACTTACATTTTAAAAATTTTAATAATACAAGACTCTAAATTAAAAAATAAAAAACTGAAACAGCTGGTTCCCGGTAAAGTATGTAAAGGCGAACCGTTGGACCGAGGCAGAACCGATTTTGTGGAAGAATGCATTGCATGTCTCAAAAGCAAGTGCATCTCTGAAAATATTTACATATATATACACACACATACAGAAATGTCACTCAGCATTTCATTTCACACCCAACAAGGTTTCCATTTCAAATTCTCTCCTCCTTTCTTTTTTTGCCCTAGTGTCTAGGGTTTAAAGTTCCTCTCCAGACCTCTCTGATTCTTGGTAATGCATTCAAGCTTTTGTGGTGAATATCTGATCTGCATCTTGGTGTTCTTGTTGATTTTGTTTTCAAGCATCTGCCTTGTTTTTTCTGGGAATCAAGGTTTCTTCTTTGGGATTCAGTCATGCCTACCCTCGTTAACTACAATGGTAAGTTTTATGGGTCGCTTTATTTTTGTGCATTTGTCTATTTTTTGTGGATTTATTATATGGGTTATGCTTAGTTTTTGTTTGATTGATAGAAAGTATGAGCTTTTTATAGAATTATGTTTGAGAGAGTGATTTTGAGAAAGTTAGTTGGACTTTTTTTTTTCCTCCCCTTTTGTGTTATGTATGGCAAGAACTGTAGGTTCGCAGCGTAAGGGGGTTGTTAGGAAATTGTATATTGATTGTCTCTGAATGGAATAAATCCTTTAGACTTATCTTTGATAGTGGAAATGGATACCATATTTGTTCTGGATTAGGTGATGAATCTGTGTGTATATAGTATTCCATTTTTGGTTGGTCTCTTTGCTTTGTATCTTGCTGCTGTTTAGGGTTGTTATATGGCTTTGAGCTCTTTAGCAGCAAAAAGGTTTTCTGGGTTTTGTGTGCTGATACGATACTATGCCAATGGGTTTTACAGGAGACAATGATTTCCATGCTGGGGGCTCTCATTGTACAAATTCCATGCTGTTTCCGATCGGATCGCGTATGGACGTCAACGGCCCCCCTTGCAAACGGGCTCGCATTAATGCCACAATGCTCTCCAGCCGAAGCGAGTTGGCACAGAATATGCTGCCATCAATTGAAGTTCTTCCCGATGAGTGTCTGTTTGAGATCTTTAGGCGCCTCCCTGGAGGCAAAGAGAGAATCTTTTGCGCTAGTGTCTCCAAGAAATGGCTTACGCTATTGAGCAGCATTCGAAGGACTGAATTGTGCAAGATTCCGGTTCCTGAAGACACTGATATGGTTTCATTTGAGGAAGAAAGTGATGTTGAGAATGATGGGCACCTTACAAGGTCCTTGGAGGGGAAGAAAGCAACAGATGTGAGACTTGCTGCAATTGCTGTGGGAGCTAGGGGCCATGGGGGGCTGGGGAAGCTTTTGATCAGGGGAAGCAATCCCATTCGTGGAGTATCTAATGTTGGTCTATCAGCAATAGCCCGTGGTTGCCCTTCTCTAAAAGTCCTTTCCTTGTGGAATTTACCTTCTGTTGGGGATGAAGGTCTATTTGAGATAGCTCAAGAGTGCCGCTTGTTGGAGAACCTCGATCTCTCTCACTGTCCTTCAGTTTCTGACAAGGGTTTGGTTGCAATTGCGGAGAAGTGCCCCAATTTGACAGCTCTTAATATTGAATCTTGTTCTCAGATCGGTGATGGGGGCATACAAGCTGTGGGAAAATTTTGCCCGAGGCTACAATCCATCTCCATCAAACACTGTCCTCTTGTTACAGATCTGGGAGTATCGAATCTATTGTCATCGGCATCTCCTGTCTTGATGAAGGTAAAGCTGCAGGCTTTGAGCATCTCAGATACATCCCTTGCTGCCATTGGATACTATGGCAAGGCTGTTACCAACCTTATTCTCTGTAATCTTCCGAGGGTGAGTCAGAGGGGCTTTGTGTTCTTAGGTATTGCTCAGGGTTTACAGAAGTTGGGGTCTTTGACAATCACTTCTTGCCAAGGGATAACTGATGCAAGTCTTGAAGCCATCGGAAAGGGCTGCACAAACCTGAAGCAGATGTGCCTGCGTAAATGTTGCTTTGTGTCCGACAATGGACTTGTAGCTTTTGCTAAAGCTGCAGGATCTCTCGAGGGCCTACAATTGGAGGAGTGTAACAGGGTCACCCTACTAGGGATTGTTGGAGCCATGTCGTACTTAAGAAGAAAGTTGAAGTCTCTCACCCTGGTGAAGTGTATGGGAGTGAAGGATATGGAAATGGGGTTACCCGTGTTTACACCTTGTGATTCTCTTCGATCCTTGTCCATTAGACTCTGCACGGGATTTGGCAGTGCTAGTCTTGCTTTGATTGGAAAATTGTGCCCACAGCTCCAGCATGTAGATCTCAGTGGGCTATGTGGGATAACTGATGCTGGGATGCTCTCACTATTTGAGAGTTGCAAAGATGGACTTGTCAAGATGAATCTAAGTGGCTGCTTCAATTTGACAGACATCGTAGCTTCGGCTTTGGCCAGGCTACATGGTGGTACCCTTGATTTGCTTAATCTTGACGGGTGCAGGAAGATTACTGATGCTGGCTTAATGGCGGTTATGGACAACTGCTTGGTACTCAGTGATCTTGATGTGTCTAAGTGCTCAATCACCGACTCTGGTATTGCATTCCTGTCTTCTGCGGAGCACCTTAGTCTTCGGGTCCTCTCATTGGCAGGTTGTTCTAAAGTAACAAACAAGAGCGTGCCTTTTCTTAGAAAGTTGGGAAAGACCTTGCTTGGTCTGAATCTCCAACAATGCAATTCCATCAGCAGCAGCAACGTCGACTTACTTGTGGAGACTTTGTGGAGATGTGATATCCTCTTCTAATCAGCAATGGAACAGTGTCTCCATTTTATGAATTAGGGAGTGAATAACTCCTAAATAACCTGATACATGGTAGAAATCTACTTCTGTGCACAAATGGGGAGTCATATTCAGCATATAGTTTTTGGCCTTTCAGCAGAAGGGCCCTGTTAGCAAACTCAGTGGCTTGGTTGTTTTCAAGAGGACTCTGGCAGACCACTTCTCCATCGTTTTTTCTCAAGCTTTCTTGACATGAGAGAGCTTGTTGCCAACTGTTTTGCCTCCACTGATGGGAGGCGTTCTCTTTCTTGACCATGGTTCTCAAGAATACAGTTACCAACCACTGGATTAAGGTTTCCACCTACTATTATACACCCTTCATCATTTTGCATAATGTTTTATGTTAAGCTGAATGTTCCTCCCCCCTGGAGTTTCAGCTTCTGTCCTACGTTAAGGTCCGTGTTTCTGGCCGAGTCGAATGCAGTATGTCCTTTGGATTAGTTAAATGCTAGCTCTTATTAGTGTCTTTCATCAATGTCTGCCAATAGTTGGAGCTCTGTAAGGTATTGTGACATTACTTAGGCTGTTTCATGCTTGGTACCTCCCCAAGTCTTGGCTGTACAGGCTTCTGGAGTCTGTGAAATGTACTCAGCAACTATGCTTATTTAGTAATGAAATGTTACATTTGTCTAGCTAAAATTCCTTTCTGTGAAACAAATCATGGTCAATGACCCTCAACCTCAACTTCTGTTCCTGATTCTTATGGAGAAGAACACCATCTGTTACAATAATGTCTGTACTGTTTGTTCATCATTTCATGTTTTAATTGGCTGTCAATCATGTTTGAGACATTGAGCTGACCAGATCCACACAAGCATCTTCTAGAGGGTGCAAAAAGCTGGTATGGTATCACTCTCGGTCACCAAACAAAGATAATCTTTGTTACACGAACATCTTCGAGGAGGGCAAACTCGTATAATGTCGTTTTCGGTCACCAAACAAATTATAGAATAACCTGACTACAACTAGAGTGTTTGTGCTTATCCTTTGAAGCATTTTCCAGCCATATTTTTGATAAAATTAAGCAAAACCATAAATTCTAATTGAAGGATGAATTTTTTCTATATGAAGAGAATACGTGAATTTAATGGGTTTTTCTATTTAAGAAATTAGTGTTTTAGACAAAAAAAAAAATCATGAATCCTAAACGGATATTTGATGAATTAGGCAAAACTGTGAGCATATTTCTACATAAAAGATTATTTGAATTTAACCATTAAGTCATTATAGGAACCCTGAGCCCTAAACGAAAATTTGATGAATCAGGCAAAATCTATTGCGAAAGGATGAGTTTTTCTATATAATAAGATTAAGAAACTTCAACCTTCAAAACGTTTGTCACATGATTTTTGACCTCTCATCTTGTGTGACAATCAAACCCAACAATTTCAAAGTGTTTTTTCTTTTCAGATTTTTTAGGACCCAAAATATTTTTTGGAGAACTAAAGCTTATGATTCTAAGGAGGTCATGACCTGAATTACTTGGTGGGATTTGTAATATGAAACCTAACACAGTCACCATTATCATCCTAAGTGCTAAGACTGCCTTAGTTTTGCACAGTACCCAATTGACTAAATTACCACCCCTAAGACACTATTATTGTCCCTTTTTGGATTTATTGGATTAATGTTGATAGATCGGGATCGCAAGCTAGAAAACGCATTGATAATGTAAGAGGGTCTAGATTTTGCTTATAAACCAGTCAGTTGAGTTATGTCAAACCTGAGGTGAGATTATAATCTTCTTGATATGCCTAAACTGCAACCTGTATAATCTTTCAGCCAAAAAAAAAGAAAGAAAACAGATGGTAGACATGAAATCCAGAATTTCCCTTTTCTGATTTATTTATTTCGACTGAAATTGCAAGTTTTATATGATAGATACAGAGTTAATGTGGCCTTCCCAGCTGAAAATATATAAGAGGTTGGGGTACATGATAGTGGGTTTACTCTAAGCTTCTGCAATATCAGAACTGTGTGACTTCAAACCTAACATATGCAAACACTCGATGCGTGTAACTATAATGCCACCACCAAAACATTTTTTCACTGAGCCAGAAAGGTTTCATTATGCAGGCCTGGTCTCTGATTTGCCTCACGCCCATGAAACTGGATCAGCAAATCATTGTTCTAAGCATATTGGAGCTGTCAAGACCATCTGCTGGTTTCCAGATGATATTCTCCAATTTAGCACAGAAACTCTTGTAGAACTGTGAAAGGGCACAGAACCAAGGTCTCAGTAAAAGTTAAAACACGAAGAGAAGCAGAACAGATGTTAAAAATACTCGTCACTTGTAACAACAGATAATACAATTTTTATATAAAAAATGAAAATGACCTAAAGCAGCTCTAAGTTGTGCTCTACAATGCTTTCTTTTTTCTACTCTCCTTTATTCTTGAGCAGGGTTGGTGGTTATGGGGCAGGGACAGAAAGTTTCACCTACTCCAAGTTCATAAAAAATCAATCAAAGGGCAAATAGTTTCACTTTTAACATCGCTAAAGGTGATATTTTATTATTTCCTCATCCTTGCTCGATGCAAGGAAGTGTTGTCATCTAAAACCCCATAATGCACAATTTCCTTTGCATGGAATTTCCAAGGATAACTTTTTTAGAGAGGCCATCAAGGCAGGTAAATTAGCTTAGAGTTTCACTGATGGTAATTGTGCTTTGTCAAATGTTACTAGACATACTTTGACAAATATAATCACCAAAACCTGCAGTTAGAAGGACTTGTGAGCAAATTTAGTGGAAAGTGAAACTAGTAACCAAACCCGTATGGATTGAATGTACCATGTAATTTATATTATGAAAAAGAAGATGTATATATGATATAAACAACCCTTCCAATTATGTAATGTTACAAGAGATCGGAATAGTATCCATGGCCCTATATCTACAAATGCTAAGTTATTTCAAGGACTATAAAAGTTTATATCGTTGATCCATCTAGCTAGATATTTTGATATAATTTTAAAGTAATTTTGTCAGCAAGTTTGCAAAAATTTGTACAAGGTAGGTACTAACCTTGTGATATTCCAGAGTTTCTCCAGAAGCCTTACGGACATCTACCATGAAAAGTGATGGTGCAACTTCGAAAACCTATACAAGGTAAAGGGTTGAAAAAACAGATTAAGAAAGTAGTATATTTCGCTAATCATAGAATGAGCAGGGCAGAAACTACTTTAGGAATCACCTCTATGACTACCGCAAGTTGTCCATTACTTGTAGAGATCCCTTCCAGTCTTGTCTGCAAGAATACATTTCATAAGCATCAACCCAGCATAATATAAAGATAACGGGTCTGGTTTCACTAAGACATTACTATTTAGCCAACACTGAGAGTAAATTCCACATCACTGACAGAAAAAAAATGAGAAGAACCTCAAATTACCTTTTTTCGAGAGAGAAAAAGAAAAGGAAAAAGAAAGAACACATGCTTATCCGTCGCATAGAATAACCATGAAATGTAAATGAAGACCAACAAGAAGGAAAGGAAAAACTGAGAAATGATGAAAACTGCAGCTTAAGACCAATCCTAGACCTTAGCCAAATAATAGAGAGGAATATTACGTCAAGGATTTCCCACACATGCAAGATTTCTGTGTGAATTTCACCACCATCAGCAAAATATTCCCTTCCTCTAGTTTCTTGCATATCAAAGTAAAATCATCAATCCAATCTAAAATTTAAAGAAAATTTATACCTATCACTTTTTAGTTTTTATCCACGTACATTTTTTTCCTTCAGTTCTTCTAACTTAGAAATTAAAGCTTGGAAGTGTTTTTCATGTCAAGGAGCTACAACTCATCGAAGCAGGCAATCTCTCAAGTAAGGTGCACTATTTTACGGTTTTACCATACCTTATAATTGCGTGTATGAATCTTGAGGCACATGGCCCCTGCAACAGCTTCAATAGTCGAAATTATAACTTTGGCTGGTTTTTGGGAAACAAAACGAGTCTGCCTTTTTATAAATTCCTGCCAATAAACAGCGTGTCAAAACACGGTCACGTTTGAGGCGTGTTTGAGATTCAGTTAACAAACGATGCCACTGGATCCAAGACAGAAGCTATAAAGATATCAATAATGCACACAGACAAAAGAAAAATTGGTCCAACATTGTTATATTGCGCCCAGAAAGATGGGGAAAATGGAGAGGAAACAGATACATGCACACAACATGGGGGAACATTTAATATTCCCATCCACATGATAGATAAATTTATCAATCGCATTGTAGCCTTGCATGTCTTGGGAAGCAACAAGTGCAGAGAGGCAACTTTTCACAAAATTTAGAAAGCAACATGCAGCGTAAAGAAAATTAAGTTACAGATAACTGGGCTAGATACCAGTAAAATGAACTGTCTCTCCAGGAAAATGGTAAAATATCAAATCAGATGATAACCTATCGCGACTTTGTGATTGTAGAACTACCAGAGGCACAGAAAAGTTTGAAGTAATGGTTCTGAACAATTATAATTGTACCTGCCCTCTGTCAAATAATGCAGATAGATTCAATCCTTGGGACAGGGTAATCATCTCAAATGCGTTCATCATTAAAGGACCCTTCTCATTTTTTTCCGAATGCTCAGCTACAAATTGATCCTGAAAAATAACATAAATCATTGAGTACTAAAAATTAGAAAATAATTCCAAGAAGACAAGCAGGAAAAAGAAAGAAAGGATCAAGGGTCAACCTCGATGTTATCAAAAACAGCACAAACATCATCCAAATTCACATCATCTTCTTCTTTATGTCTGACAGGCACATAATTTTGTCTGAACCATGGATGTTTTCTGATTCCTTCAATTTGGATACGCTGCAGCAACCTAAAAATCGATTAGACAAATGGAACTGAAAAACAGATGCCAATTCTGAGTTTCTCTTTGGCATCTTTTGTACCAGCTAGGTTAAGTCAGCTGGCACTCAGTGTAGCCACAAAGACGCAGGACCAAATCCCAACTTTGCTAGGAACATAAAGGGCAAAAAAGCTGCTAATCCAGATAAATCAAAAGAAGCAGCAATTAATGCTACTATATTAAGTTTCAAAGACTTCGTCAGGATAAAATAATGGAAGACTACTCACAGTTTTAGGATTTGGATCAAGTATATTGTCTATCAACGACTTAGCCCCAGGAGAAAACCAATACGGACAAGAATAGTCTGCAGAGTTTATCTAGACATTGACCAGGGAAACAATTAGAATCTACACAATCTAAACTGCTCGCATAGTATAGATTAAGTCGAACAACAAAAGTTTGAGTTTGTGAGAGAAAGAGCATCAATCATCCTGGTTCTATCAGTCCATGCAAATATACAGGATAACAAAACGATCATAAGCCTGTGCTGCTCAAATTTAAAGCCTCCTTTATTAAAAACCTCCATTGTTATGAAGTTTAATGCAGCTTTGCGAACAAAAAAAATAACAACATTAAAAAACAGCCATTTAAAAAAGCAAAAATTAATGCCTCATAAGTCAGTGAACAATTTCATAGAAAGAGAAGACAAGTGCGTGTTTGGAATTCATTAGTACAATGTTTGGAATTCACTAGCATAGATAACCTTTTGAATCCACAAACTTTAATTCTCTTCACAGAAAATTTATGGAAAATAACCTTTTGGTACAATGTCGGGAGGTCTGTCTCATAAAATGGGAGATATCCAGCCATCAGAACAAAGAGTATGACTCCACATGACCAGACATCAGCAGCTGCACCGTCGTAACCCTGCTTTCTCAGCACCTGAGAGGCAACCACAAACCCATAAGAACCCAAGAATGCTTCCAATTTCATCAAAAAATAAAATAAAAAGAAGGTTGCAACCAAAAAAGGAAAGGGAAGCAGCCCAATTATCATTTGTCACCATCACTCAGAAGATCAAGAACTACCGATTTATTAATGAAAATTTATGTCTACTCTTAATAAATGAATTATATCAAGGAGCAATATACTGAATTACTAATGTTCAGAAGAGGCCTTCAGTCTCACTGGCTGAATAACTTAGCAGCCATTCAAGAAGTCCTATGGTACAATCCTAGCACACAAATGACTCAGCCGGTATTATTCGCTCATCAAATGCCTGTTGCTAAGACTAAAGCATGGAGACAAAAAAAAAAGGTTTTTAACTGCACAGCAAAATCTTTCAGGTGGTTGAAATTCCAAATAGGTGGCATCCATTTGCACATTTACGAGGAAAAAAGGCAGATAACATAAGATACTGAGAGGTTACCTCAGGTGCAACATAATTTGGTGTTCCACATACAGTGTGAAGAAGATCAACCCCCTGCTCATATATAAAAGATAATAAGGAGGAAGGGCAGGGGGAGAGAGAGAGAGAGAGAGAGAGAATTAGATAAATAAACAATGCTAAACAGTAAAAGTGTCCACTGTCAGTTTAACAGGAAATGAAATCATGCTTACTTGTTTGGGCAATGCACTAAGTCCAAAGTCGGACACCTTTAAATTACCATTAGCGTCAAGAAGAAGATTTTCAGGCTGCACCATACAAGAGATGAAAACTAATTAGTAAGAAATATATCATGCAATCACAAATGCTAGAATAAATAGAACATGATGAAATTATCTTTCTGAACCTTAAGGTCTCTGTGGTATACACCCCTACAATGACAATGAGCAACTGCGTCTATTAGCTGTTGAAAATATCTCCTACATTCATTTTCAGGAAGCCGTCCTTGGTGGACCTGCACATATATACCGAGCCTAAATACTTCTGTTGAAAGAAATTATCCATTAACTTACTTGTTGTAAAGATAAGACTAGTATATAGGGAGCTCTTGCTA
The DNA here is from genome assembly GCF_013401445.1 of Tripterygium wilfordii. Classification (NCBI taxonomy): domain Eukaryota; kingdom Viridiplantae; phylum Streptophyta; class Magnoliopsida; order Celastrales; family Celastraceae; genus Tripterygium; species Tripterygium wilfordii. The sequence goes on from NC_052235.1 coordinate 15,731,101, forward strand.
TTGTCAAGCCAAAAAAAAAGGGGAAGAGAAAAACAGAGAGAGAATTGTCAACGAGCAAATGGTAATGCACAAATTTCTTCATGCAAGTTCAAGAAAGAGACTTCAATAATCTCTACACATTATAGGAGAAAGTAGGCCTTACAATTTTATCAAATAGCTCTCCTCCAGTTACAAACTCAAGAATAATATATATCTTCGTTCGGCTAGCCAAAACCTAGAAGTTTGTACGGAATGAAGGAAGCAATTAGAAAAATAAACTTCAACATTCATAGCAAAAGGAAATAGAATACAACTGAACTCCAACTAAATAAAGAAAATTACTGTCATAGGGGTGCTTCGTGAAGAGTGAGAACATACCTCATGCAACATAACTATGTTCGGATGCCTGACAATCTTCATTATCGATATCTCTCTTTTAATCTGAAGGCCAACTCAAACAAGTAATTAGGTTAATTCTCACAAACGGGAAATAAACATAAAATCAAGCCTATGCAGACCATGTTTATGTAAAGGATGTTTTTTTTTTCATTGCATAACTTCCACCAAGTCTATCATTCAGGGAACCGATATGGTGATAGTGCACGTAAAAATAACTGGAATTGCTCATCAAGATAACCATTGCAGTATTTCTTGAGCCGCAGTTAACAATTTAAGCCTTCAAAATTATAAATTTTTTTCTTATCTTCCAATGCATCACAAGCAATCACAAAAAGCTTACAAGATACAATTTTGTGATGTCAGAAAATAATAAAAATTTAGTCACCTGATCAACCATTCTGTGTTTAAGAATAGTGCTTTTGGCTATAACTTTCATGGCCACACTCTGGCCGGTCTCTGTATTCTGCGCAAACTTAACTTTGGCGAAGGTTCCTTCGCCGATGGTTCTGCCCACCTCATACTTACCCAACCTTCTTGTAACCGTTACCCTTTTCATGGTTCCTTCAAGCTAATTTCCCACACAACCCACCTTAAATATGCGGAAACTCGGAGCTTCTAAATCATTCAAAAATAACGAAATTTCGTGAGAAAGTTCAAAATTAAGTTGAAATCTTAAGAAAGAAATTAAATTAATGCTCTGTTTGGCCATCGACAATAAATATCACAATCTCGCAAAAAGCATTCCAGTCCCCACACGTAACCCACCTTAAATTTGCGGAAACTCAGAGCTTCTAAATCATTCAAATATAACGAAATTTCGTGAGAAAGTCCAAAATTAAGTTGAAATCTTAAAAAAAAAATTTAAATTAATGCTCTGTTTGGCCACCGACAATAAATATCACAATCTCGCAAAAAGCATTCCAGTCCCCATCACGTAACGCGAACCCTCAAGTTCTCGTCCGCCTTCCTACCATTAATCGGGATCAAACAGTGACTTAAATCGGCGATTCAAAGAGAAAGGGCTCAATTATGATGTAACGCTAAATCCAACGGAATTCTTACCGTAATTCTCGCAAAATCTAGCCGATACTTGGTCGGAGAGTCGCGAGATCCCGATCACCGGGCTGTCCGTAGAGCTGGACAGCGATATTCAGCTCCGGCGACGGAGTAAACGGAAGAGGGAGAGATTAGCGAGAAGCCGTTAAATTATGCCGTTAACGGATGAATGCCACTTTTACTGTATTTTTATGACACGTGTGATGATGTGTGTCACGAATGTCTCCTTTAAGGGACTAATTCTTTTGGTTAATTTATGGCACGAAAAAGGCGAAATCCAATCAAAATTTTTGAATACAAGATGGGGTAATGTATTTTTGGGGCGTTGGAAAAGTTCACAAGGTCCAACTCGGTCACTCAATTTTTAAACGTTCTAAAATTTTTTTCCAATATGCATATTCGGGTAAATTTTCGACTATTCGAACAATCAAATTGTTGATGTGGCATAAAAAAATCAATACAAAAGAATCTATCCAAATGGTTTGAAATCTGTCCATGTATACATATTGGAACGATTAATATTCAACTTTAGGTTCTTAAGTTGGAACGTGTGAAGAATCAGTTATAGTTGAAAATTGACAACTATTTCAATAACCAAAAGTTGCATTATCCCCTTTGTTGCCGACTCGCTAGCTTATTCTAGTACCGGTGGCTCACCTAATATCCTATATTAAATAATTCTTATTTATCGGTTTATTATAAAGATATGACAGGTTTGTTGATAATGAGATTATTGACTAAAACATTGATTACATATCCATGAAAATGAATCTTGAGGCTTAGAATGGACCTCAAACCATATGGAAATCTCCTTCACAAGCACACAATTGAACTAATTTTATCATCATAATATAATATAAACTTCATATACATCTCTTTCTATTTTCTTTTTGAAGTGGTCCTTCAATTCCTTTCCAAGTAAAATATGTGTTAATTAATTAGGTCTCTCATTCTTGACAATGCCATGCATCACTAGCCTCATATGGTTTTAATTTGGAGTCTTGGTCTTCTTTCTTTTTTTCTAAATAAAGCATTTGGTTTTTGGGAGTTTCTGCAAATTGAATTCAACTTGGTCTTCTATGTTGCAAGTCAAATGAAGTGACCCAATGTTTCCCCAAAGATTAGAAAACGTATGGTCGTGTTTGTTGATTTTATCATCCCCACAATAGTTAAGACCTTGAGACGTATAGTTCTGATTATTGATCAGCAAAATAATTAAGCTCGGCAAAAGGCCTTATCCAAATTCTTAACTCGGGGCCCCGAAAGCAGACATGTATGATTCAAAACCTAAAACCTATATATGGTACGGTTTGGTTCAACATTTTTTCGAAGCATATATGTTGTAAAAAATGCCAGTGTGTATGTCAAATATATTTGTGTAGTACACTAAGTTGATATATTGTGCCTTATCCTTCCCTTTCCTACTCATATTAGTGACTATAAAACTAACAAAAAAAAATAATGAGGACTAAACAAGGACAACATACATACAAAAGCACATCAAATTGGTAATCAAAAGTATAGTAAAAAACACTCGAGTCGTTAATTGGAGTGGTAAGGATGGTGTGCATCACCCTGATGACGAGGATTCGAATCCCCCTCTCCCCCGTTTAAAAAAAATACAGTAAAAAAACGTTTATTTGATTTTATAAACTCTCAATAATTTATAAAATCAAAGGGTGACAAGAAAGATTGACAACAAAAGGGTGACACGTGGAGTAATTAAATATTTCTAATATCATATAGATAAATTGATTAATTTGTATCTCACATCAATTAGGTGTAAGTCACCGACGTAATTTATAAATAAAGATCTAATCCCTCTCAACTAAGGGGCGTCTCAAGGACAAAATTGTACAAACCTTAGAACCAGAGCAGACAATACCTCTTCGAGTTGTTTGAGTTGGATTTATGTGGTACTCTCACGAGTATCCGATTTATAACTTGATATCGGAACAAGACTCAATCCTAAAAGAACTCTGTTCGTGTCCACTTATCGGACCTCACATAATTGAAACCACAAATGCGGAGACTGCTGAGACTTGTATCCCACATTAATTAGGTGTAAGCCACCAATGTGATATATATATATATATATATATATATATATATATATATATGTATGTATATAAGTAGATCAAAACTCTCTAAATTAAAAGGGTTGAGGACAAAACCATGTTGGCCTTAGGTGTAGAGCGAATAATACCTTCGAATTGTTTGGGTTGAATTAAGCGGTACTCTCTCGAGTATCCAATTTATAACTTCAATTGAAAGCAAAGTGACAATATCACCCCCATACAAACCCTTGCCACTTGCATCACCCAGTGCCAAGGCAAAACCTTGAATGGGACCCCTAAAAATCTTAGGTCTTTGGAATGCAATGAATATCAAAACCCAAATGCGATGTTGGTACTCTCACGATTATCCGATTTATAACTTGATATCGGAACGAAGATTCGATCCTAAAAGAACTCTATTCGTGTCCACTTATTGGACCTCACATAACTGAAACCACAAATAGGGGAATGTTAAGACTTGTATCCCACATCAGTTAGGTATAAGCCATCGATATGGTTTATATATAAGTAAAGATCAAAACTCTCTAAATCAAGAGGTTTAAGGGTAAAACCACGCGGGTCTTAGGTACAAAGCAGACATTTTTGAATTGCTTGGGTTGAATTATGCGGCGCTCTCACGAGTATCCGATGTATAATTTTGATTGAAAGTGAAATGACAATATCACCCCCATACAAACCCATGCTACTTGCATCACTCAGTGCCAAGGGAAACCTTGAATGGGACCCGTAAAAATCTTAGGTCATTGGAATGCAATGAATATCAAAACCCAAATGCGATGTTGCTAACCCAATGGCACCAGGCTCACCGTTGAATCAAGCCAATGGGCACCACGTATGGGACCCAAACTGAAACGTCCAAACCCAACGTCAGCGGTCAGCCACCCAAACTTCATGGCAAAATCGTTATTAATTAATGTTGTAATCATGGGCTGGGCTTTTCTGTCATGTTTCCCGCAATACCACGGAGATTTCAAAAAAAATCCAGCCCCCTATCACTCTCATGAAATGCCAGCAGTTTTCGTGAAAGCGAAGGGTGAGTACAACCACAGCCGTCAAAAAAGCTGAAAGGCAAAGCCAATTTGGAGTTTACTAAGGCGTGTTTGGTTGTGACATGACTTCGAGTAATTATTTAACCCACTTAATAGATTTGACGTATAATGAGGGAGAATAATGAAGAGGTGTAATTACTAAACAAGATTGTGTTCCTAAACAATAATGTGATTATTGAAAGAACTTCTTAGTTGGATTTGATGGATTGCCTAATAGAAATAGATATTATGATTAATGTAGTCGGTGTATTAACATCTTTGTGGTCACGTACTAAGTTTTGACAAATCATATTGTTGTCATGTGGAAAATTTCTATTTCAGAGTTCGATTCCCATTGAGATCAACATCTTTATGGTCACGCACTGGACTTTGTCCAACTCACTTTGTCGTCACGTGAAAAAACTTTGTTGCGCAGGCTTGACAACTCTAGTTTAAGCTCATTTTAAATATTTAAAAGACAAAATTGTATAGTTTCTTTCTCGGTTAAAACAAATATTAAGAGTGGATACCACTTATGTATCTAAATTTTACATATTGCTACTAATTGCTATAAATTTTTATATTAAAAGTGCTTGTGTTTTTAAGTACTTTTGAATCTTTGATTCCATCTTTTTGTGATTAAATATTATTCATATATCATAGCAAGATGCTATAATAATTTAGAGAAAGTATTGGAATACCAAAACCAACATAATGAAGTCAATTTATGAGTGATTGAGAAATAATTATAAATTTACAATTTGTATTTTCAAGCACCCATCAATTCGAACCAACCACGTTAGCGTTTGACATGACAAATTATGACCACAAAATAATTCTCAATATTTTGTTTAGAGAAAACTACATTTAAATAATGAATTCCTGTTTTTTTTTTTTTTTGCTAGAAATTCTTAAATTACTTGAGTGATGATGCTTGAGCGCTCCCAAACAAGGCACTAAAGACCCCCGATTCCGTATAAACTACGCGCGGCTCACAAACTGTATCGTATCTGTATCAGATCAACGGTCCGGATCTCATCTTACTTGTCCTTCCATCATACCTATAAAACCCCGAAGTCTTCTGCCTCTTCTTCAAAACTAAAAATCTCCTCTGATTAACTCTGCTCGAAGCGATGCTTCTTCGAAGTGCATCGACGCCAGTTCTGAATTCATGGTTCCCTCACTCGTCTAAGGACTCCTCACCTGAACCCGATATTCTGCCCCTGATCCCCAGAACCAGTTCAATCTCACTCTCGGCCTCTTCTTTGAGCCCGTTCTCGTGTTCTTCTCGCGAAGATTCAATCCAGAAAATGACAAGAGCACTGTCCGCATCCGATCTCAGGGAATTGGCAGTAGCGAAGAAGAGACCGTTCGGGAGGACTTTGAATGGGATTTCACTGGAGGAGGAGGAGGTGGAAGAGGAGACGTCAACGTCGTCGTTGTGGAGTGAGGAGTGCGAGGTTGGAGGTGGGATTGGCGGCGGTGGTGGAAAGATCTTTGGTGGTGGCGGTGGTGGATCCGACGGCGGAGATTCAAGCAACAATGGGAATGATAGTATAGACGCTTATTATCAGAGAATGATTGAGATTAATCCGGGTAATGCGTTGCTGCTCGGGAACTACGCGAGGTTCTTGAAGGAGGTATTTCCTCAAACACAAAGCGTGCACGTATTTGATGTGGTTATAGACTTAAAAGTTTGGATTTTTATGTTGTTTTTGACTTGAAATAGATCCGAGGCAATTTTGAGAGAGCCGAAGAGTACTGCGCCAGAGCAATCTTGGCGAGCCCGAACGACGGGGAAGTTCTGTCCATGTACGGTGACTTGGTGTGGCAGACCCACAAGGACCCTGTTCGTGCAGAAACCTATTTCGATCGAGCGGTCAAAGCTTCACCTGATGACTGGTAAGAATCAATGAAAGAGTACAACTTTTGGTTTTATTTTGTGACATTTAAACTATGTCTCTGATTTTTTGATCTTTGAATTGGTGGGTGCAGTTATGTGATAGCTTCAAATGCTCGGTTTCTCTGGGATGCTGAAGAGGAAAAAGTGGAGGCAATGAAGGAAGCTTCCCAACCATGTTACTTCAATGGAGCTCACTTTCCTCCTCCTTTGGCTGCTACTTCTTAGACTCTTTCCTTCTGCTACTTCTCTGTCTATTTTCTTGTTTATAGCTATTTTTTTTGTGTTAGCTTTTTAGTCACTTTCTAAGATTAGTTGTAAAGATGAAATAAAGAAAGTAATAGATGGAACGGAATGGGTTTTTTTTAGTATCTTGTCGCATGTTTTGTCCTGTTCTTCATGACAGCTAGATTACCATTGTTGTTGGATGTCAGAAAGAATCTTTGCATTATTTCAACTTCTCCACAGCATCACAGTAGTTGGTTCTTGTTGATATGGTTTTATTACTTTATTCATATATGGACAACACCAAAATACAACTCAAATGAGAGATTCACAAGTGTCACCATATAACATGGAGAAGAGGAAATCGGTTGGGGGAGCATTTTGGTAGGGTTGTTCAAAAAACCGCCCAAACTGAAACCGAATTGATTGGTCGGTTTTTTATAATAGAAAATTACACATTTCTCCATTAAAAATAGAACTGAACCGATAAGAAACCGACCGTTTGATCAGTTATATTCATGTCCAAAAAAAAAAAAAAATTCGACCGAAATCGACTGCGAACACCTCTACATCTAAATATAATTAGATTTTACCTCGATTTGTATTCCTCGATACCATCAATAAGCATGACCTCAGGAGTCTCAGGTGATCAAAACACCTCACGGCATCGAGAAGACCTTATCACCAAAAAAGTAGAAGATCTCAGGAAATTGCTCCCACAATCAAAGGGGATTCGTATTTCGAAATAAGTATAGAAAGAGACCTCCACTTAGGTAAATCTTTCAAAAAACATTTTTCGCTGTTTGACTACTAGCTACTCTCAATACCGAGCTGTCTCACAAGTAATATTGTCTATTGATCTAACTTGAACGTCGGAGCGTTCCCTGAGATACACCTCAGGGCCTCGTAGTTCACGTTTTCTATATGTGCAAAGACAGAACGTCAATTTCTTGATCCCAAGTCTGATCAACTGAGACGCCTCGCTTGTAGAATCAAACAATAGGTTACCGAAGTCGATAGGTCGGTCCGATTTTTCACATCATCACATATCTTTATAGTTTATGGTCATGTCTTCTTTGTTATAAGAAAGAAAACCATAAGGAAAAAAACAGAGGGAATATATGCTGATACAAACTATTTGTTAATAAATCTGTAGAAAATAGATTGACATAGTTTTTATGCTTTATATGATCCAAATCCAGCCAAGAACTGAGCCTAAAACCAATCCTACTCCCAGAAACACAGCCATAACAATTGCAGACAGCTCTGCTTCTGAAACAGGCACTGTTTTTGGTGTGAGGATCATGAGAACACTTGTCAGATACCCATTTGTGAGGCCAAGCATAAATGTCAGAACAACAACTGGTATTTCTGTTCCCAACCACTTGGGTCCATGGAGACATGCTGCAAAGAATGGATAAAACATAAGTCTAGCAATGCAAGCCCATACAGCTCTGTTACTACTCTTCACAACATACAGTGCTGTCAAAGCCTTCCCAATGAAATCTGCAACATTGTAGGTTGTTATCAGCAGAACTGGATACCAGTCTTGCAGTAGCTTTGATGAAAGGTTTTCAGCTAAGAATCCAGGGAAAATTGAAAGGGTCACAATGTAAATCATCAGAATCCCAAACGCTGGCCGTTTGATTTTCCTAGCGACGTCGACGAATAACTTTGGCCTTGTGTAGGGTGAATCATCTTCAAGATCCTTGAAATGCTGCTGCATAACAGGTAGCTTGTACAACAAGTTGCAACAAAGAGTGCAGCATAGCAAGATCACTGTGGTGATTATTAAGTAGAAGTGAGCACTTGTTCGAAGCCCTTGTGGCGTCCGCGGAAGTGATGCCTTTGTTATGATCCTCAGTAGAGAAACCAGAACTCCTGTTAGTGAAAAACAGTATTAGTCAGGACAACTGAGGATGAGAAATGAAAAGAGTAAGAAAACTAACATAGTATTAGTACCTGACGAGGCAGTTCCAGCAAAAACAGCCTGCATATACTGTTTTGGTAGTTTTCCAGCTGATCCAATCAAACTTCCTCCTATCAAGCCGTCAGCCAAACCACAGCAGACTACTGATGCCACTGTCACGGCATAGGCTCCGGTCGATCTCTCTTTTGAAACCCAGTCGACAACCGGAGCCACCATGACAGAGAGAACAAACAGGCTAAATCCCATGTTCATTCTCAATCTGTAACTCAGCCTCTTGCTCCATCCTCCTGAACTCATTACCACAACAAGAACAAGTACTGAGGAACTCATGTAAGCAACAGAGAAAACCTTCTCAATGTTCTTTTTCGGATACAGATTTCCAAAGTAATCGATGGCCGTGATGAAAGCATTCCAGGGAAGCAAATTTCCAGCTCCAAGCAAGAAATGGATGATATAAGCAATTCTGTATGTATCCCTCGGCTCGGCCTGATGATCTCCAAGAATACCCTTCATGGTTCTCCAGGTTCTGCATTATTTCTGCAGTCGTTGCGCCAATTTAAGCAATTCGATTAAGTGGCAATTGAGAGCTAACAAAGCCCATAATTGAGAGCTCTACATCAGATTTGATTGATTGGGAATCAGTGGAACTCAAGCATAGAGAGAACTTTGTGGCAACGTGGGGACAAAAATGGATGGGTTCTGTTAGAAGTAGCTTTCTTTACACTGCTACAAATGGTTTAAGCTAAGCCTCTTCTGACATTCTCAAGTGACCAGAATCTTTACTGTTCTCTACTCATCAAGACAAGTACATCTAATGAATGGTCACAAAAGTTTCTCTTGCTGGAAGGTCGAGGAGGACAACCTATTGTCTAAATTCTGCAGAAATGGGCAGAATCTTTGTCCAATGTTTCAGAAAATTAACTATTAGGGAGGGTTTTTGAGACACTACATGGTATAATCAGCTGGGCACTATTTTGAAGACCCAAAATGGGCCTGCCAATGGGTGGGCAGGCACCACAAAAAAATATGAAAGGAAAGCTAAAAGTTGATCAACCATGCGCATGCAGAACTTGATTCCCTTCTTTCATGTCAAGAGAGGGAAAAAAATCTCAACAGATAGAGAGAGATAGATTGTTTATGACTCATGAGATCGTCTACAATTATATATATTCCTTCGTCTCTTTATTCAACTCTCCTGTCAATTTTTTTTTTTACTTTGTTGATAACGACATAATATAAGTTTTTCTTTTAAATATTTAATATGAGATTAAATTTGAGCCGTCAAGTCTGCATATATAGAATTTTTCCATTAGACAACAGGGTGCGAGTGACTACAAGAGTATTGTTCCCAATGAGAATCCCACTGAGTCCATACAATTTGACATGAGAGATTTCTATTACTACACTACTTATTCATTTTATTCATTGAAATTAATTTGATTGAGACTACACATACGTACAGTTATATCCCTGGAGCAGCAGAAGTGCACATTATTGAGTTCGTCTTAGAAAGAACCAGCCCAAGAAAATCCTGGAAAGGCACTGACACTGTAGAAAAGGTCTGATATCTTTTTATTCATTGAAATTAATTTGATTGAGACTACACATACATACAGTTATATCCCTGGAGCAACAGAAGTGCATATTATTGAGTTCGTCTTAGACAGAACCAGCCCAAGAAAATCCTGGAAAGGCACTGAGACTGTAGAAGCCAGCCCTACTCGATCTGCACTGAGATACATGCAATCTGCAGATTGACAAGTCCTTTCTGGTGGTAATTATGTGGTCTGCCATCGGAGGTTCAAGAGTTTTTCGCCAATATAACACTGTCTATTATAATACGTCACAATATAACACCCGAGTGAAAGGTTTTTCCAAAATAACACTACACGCCACTGATAGTGGCGTGTTCTTTGTAATTTATAAATGATCACGCCATCCGTGATGGCGTGATCTATTCACACTACCGTCAATGGCGTGAATGGTGCATAAAAACTAGTTGAATTTATAAAATTCACGCCAACAAAGTTGGCGTGAGCCTTAAAAAAAACACGCCAAGCTTTTTATTAGGTTGGTGTGACCTTAAAAAAAACACGCCAAGTTTTTATTCTGCAATGGCTTCACTGTCCCTCGGCAACTCAATGCCCTTGAATATGCCATGGAAATACTGAACCAGACCCAAGAGCATAAACCCAACACTCCACCTTCACTTCCTCGATCGCCAGACAATTCTACAACAACCCCACCAGAAAAGAAGGTCGAGATGTTCCATATAAGAGCTCAAGACTCCGTGAAATCTTGGTTCTTTAATGGTAGATTTTGGAAAATCGTATACAAAACAAGACAACTACTTATAACAAACACCTTGGAGGCTCTAATTGTGGGTGTTGTTCTAGAACACTTGAATTCGTTCACGACGAAATCAAGAAACTTGGAATCCACCAAAAATAATTGAGAAAACCTCAAGGAATTTTATTAATAAAACTGAATGTATCAATTACAAACGTTTATGAGACTATTTATAGACTTACAAAACAATCAAACCCTATTTGAACTCGTAATTAAACTAGAATTGAAAAATTAGAAACATAAAACGTGTAGGAAACTTAATTAACTCCGTTGGACTATAAAACGATGCTTTTTCGATCTCCTTCCAATTCTAAACTTTAGGTCTTCAAAATCAGTCATCGGAAATATATTATAATAAGGAAACACACGTGGGAATCAAACGTTATAGACGGTCAAAGTTGGAAACTGAAACTTTAACTTCCAAAAACAGCAACTTCAATTTCGATTTCGATTTGGATTCCTTCGAACACGTTCCAACTTCTCAAGGAACTCTCCCGTGGACCGTTCTATGTCAATACCAAAGAAATCTATTAAACTTGTCCTACATCAAATCTTCATCAATGAAAGGCCAATTCTACTCAGAGAAACCTCAAGTGGGGTTTACAGACTCTCATAATATCTTGTCGCAAATACCCTCGTTTTCTTACCATACTTGCTGTTATATACTCCATTTCAGTTTACTTCTTAGTGGGTCTCTGTGCTCCATGGCAAGCTTTCTCGTACTTTGTTTTGGTCATCTGGGTCATAATCTTGATGGCTAACTCATTTGTTCTGTTCTTAAGCTCTCTGGTTTCGAATTACATTGCTAGGACTTCTATGGTGAGAGAGCATGACTAACATGCACCTTATCACCCTCTAATCTTTTTTGTCTTCATACGTACTAGTCCACAAACTACACTACTTATATAAGTCCATGAAAAATTCATATGTCAGCTCATATCTATGGAGAATTGAATCTTGGCGAGAGAGCATGACTAACATGCACCTTATCACCAGACCAAAACCATCATACATCTCATATTGTATGACTATTGTTTGTATAGAGTTTAAATCATATATATATATATGAATTTTCACATGTGCATCAATTTACGCATTTATTTTTCAATTATAGATGTGGTAGGTTTCACAACAAATGTATGGTCCCCGCTTTTGTTGTGGTTTATTACAACCATTGAATTCGGATTGTGCATGTGAGAATTCTTATATATATATACTACACATATATAATCTTGCCCGAGATAGGGAGTTCGATTCTATATATACGTAGTTATTTCTCAAATGGTTTGCGCTATTCCTCGGCTCAATTAGCTCGTCGGACAGGTTTGAGCGTGCCTAGCCCAATTTTGGGCGTAGTGGCATGTCCAAAATATATTCCTGCAGAATAAAAAAATTCAATAACTAAAAGAGAACTGCAAATAATGGGGCCAGATGTCTTATGGGCTATTCATCTGTATGAGGCCCAGTAAATAATTGGACTATTTAACGCTAAAAGGCCCAACACGAACCCAAGTTGTTTCATATAAAGCGAATGAACAAACGGACCAAAACACGAGAACGACTAGTCAAAAAGCGCGCTTCCCAGAGCGCGTGTGTCAGTTCATTCAGTGAACAGAATTTAGGAAAAGATGGAGAGGGACGCCGCGACGACGTCATCGAGACCCGACGTCCCTGTGGAAGCGAGAGGCGCCGGCGGAAAGCTGAGGCGGCCACTCGCACGGAGGCCACCGTCCACACCGTACGCCCGGCCACAGCAGAATGGCGCTCAGAAGGGTTGGTGGTTCGCTAGGCTAGTGGATCCGGCTCGGCGGATCATAACCGGTGGCGCCACCTTAGTCTTTCCTTCGCTTTTCTCCAATTCGGCATCCCTGGATGCTCTCCCCGTTTCCAGTAGCCAACAACATCACGGTCAGTTCTCTCTTGGGCTTGTTCCTATGAGGCCCTCGTCCTTGTGCTCGAATGTGATGGATTGGGGATTTGGTAATGTAAATTGTGCCTTTTATGCGCGGCTTAGTTGCTTTTATCAGAGTGGTAGATTACGTATCTTGATGTGCTTATGCTGGTAGTTTGGGAAGGAAAATTTGAAATCGATGGGGGACAGTTAGTAATAGCTAACTATCGATAGTACCCATAGAAATTTAACGAATTTGATGATTGCATCGTCACCTAACGTTAATTTAATGATTCTTAATCGGTGTTCTGCTTTCCTTCGTTTTGGGTGAACTTTCGTGTTTAAAATCACTTGCAATTTCTGTTCAAATTTTATGATTCCCTGTTCATATATTCAAATCACGAGTTCGTTTCTGTGACAGATGACTTGGACACAGACGTGGAACAAAATTCTGTCGCTGACAATCACAATTCAAAAGTAAGAAACTGTTGTTTATCATTATGGTTATGATATCCTGAGAGGACTGAAAGATATTATCCCATAAAGTGAACCATTAACTCCTAGTATTTATGATGCCAAAGATCAAATAATGTGTCTGGTAATTGTTTATGTCATTCAATTCAAAGTTATTTTTTAAAATTCTCATAAAATCTCTATGTTATGATATTTGGTTCTAGTCAAAAGGATGGCGGATTGTTTATTTTTCTTTATATTTGAATGAATACAAGGGACTTTATTAGATGGGCAAAGGAGCTGCTGATTACGCTAAATAGAATAGGCACAATCCAACACCCTAAGGCTCTCTTATTGACTTTGAAGGATGATATGCTTTTCCATCCCATATTTAGCCACCACCAAGCTCCTCCTGAGATCTGTTTCGTCTCTAGAATGCATCGTCCCAACCAAGTAGTATATGAAGATGTCATTCGTGGTGGTAACTTGGCCAATTACCAACAAATTAAACTCTTTTCCCATTTTTTGTTTCCCCACATAAATTGATATCATATGATTTTGTGGTCTCTGAATTTAGAAAAGGAAAAGGAGGCACATAATAAATTGCTAGGTATGAAAGTGTTCTCTCAATAAGGATGAGTGTCCTACCTTTGGAAAGCCGACTCCTTCTCCACCTAGCTATTCTTCTTTTGAACCTCTCAATGATAAGAGGTTTTAAAGAAGGGTTATTTACTACTAATTACATTTTGGAATTTAATGAAGAAAATTACTAATACCTGAGTTATGTAAAATAACCAGTGATGTTATCTGTTCTTGTTATTTGTCTGTCACAATTAAATCGAAAACTGAAGGAGATATTCTACTACTGGATTTCTGAATTTCGTTTGTTGAAGTGTCCTGTAATCAAACTGTAGCAAAAAGGTTTATTTGATACTGCACATACTTTATTTAAATAAGCTGGAATGTTTGTTATTACCTTACTGTTTGCTGTCTTTGGATCTATACTTTTCAGCTTGGTCTATCGAGTTCAACCAGAGTTGAAGGTCCAAAAAGAGCAGTGGAAAGATCAAAGAGTAGCTCTCACGTTGAAAGGCTTGAACAAGGCAGAAGGAGTGACCTGTCTGACGATAACGGGCTTTCTGAAATTGAACAGCTGATGGAGGATAAAAGCTTTTCTACGTAAGTTACAGGAAATTGCTCCTTTGGCTACATTTTTGCTTGTGCTGTTAGTTTATAATCAGTGAAATATATAGACATTTTTTATTTTCCCCTCAGTAGATGATTGACAAGAATGATCAGGCGTTGCAGTCATTTGTTGGTAGTAAAAGTTGAAAGGAGCAAGAGGTTAATTGAATAGCAAACTAGGAAAATTTGAAACAAAAAAATAGAAATTCGCTTTTGAGAGGGAGTGAGAGACAAAAGGCTGGTTACGCTAAGAGAAAGATTAGATGAGCTCTTTTGTTCAAACAAATCGAAGATGCTTTTGTTAAGTGACTATTGCCTAGTCAAGATGTTTGCATACGTGCTGAAGGTGATTGCCCACGGAAGTTACCTTACCTGGGAGTAAAGCTCTATATGAGTGCCTTGCAACATGTCCATGCTGAGCAATTGGCTTGCATTTACGGCACTAATTTGGTCATATATTTACGTATAAATATTTTCTTATGTGCACACATCAGTGTTGGTTGAGTTTTTACCTATCACATTGTGGAGTATCATCATTATTATTGCAATTTTTGTAAGTAGCTCTCTTATTTTTTTTGTCTGTTATTGTGCAGTGATGAGATTAATCGGTTGATTGAAATAATGAATTCAAGGACTGTTGATCTACCTCATGCTAAGCAAGAAATAAAATCTTCAAGCATGGCTGCAGAACAAGATGCTCGGGGGGCTCCAATTGACCTCAAAAATGCTGGAACTTCCAGTGAAGAGAAGCTGGAAATTTTGAATAAAGCTACCTGGATTACATCGACTCCTCTTCCCCAGTCAATCGTGAGTCCAAATTGCATCAATACATGTTTGGAAAAACCTATTTGTTATGCCTGGTGAATGGCGAAAATTCATGAATTCTTTCATTCACCGATCATCTTGCTAAAGTATATTATACAAGAGCTGGGAAGTTAAATTTAGAAACGTCTAGTTGTGGCGAATGGTATAAGTTATAGTTTAGAATTTTCAATGGAGTTCATGTGTACTCTAGCATATTAAACATGATAGTGAAGAATAATTTAATAAAATAAGGACCTAGACTGAAGTAGAAGGAACTGCACCCTAACTCAGTTGGGAATGTCTTCAACTTTTGACATCCATTAAAATTTCTGATATCTATCCTTTCTTTCTTTTTTTCTTTCTCATTCTCCTTTTTTTCCCTAGGTTGAGTTGTCCGCGAGTTTCATCGGTTGTATATTTAAGTTTTCAATTTTTTTACAAAAGTTGTCTTTAACTTTAACTTGTGCATTTTCATCTGTATTTACTAATTTTACTTATGTTCAGTCTGATTGTTGTGTAAAATTTTGTAGTTGCGAGATGAAGTTGGTGCTTCACCAATTGATATTGCGAGAGCCTATATGGAAAAGCGAACTTCAGGAATGGATTGTGGTTCTATCAAGTTATTTCCAGAAGACGGAAGTGCACAATCACATAGTGATGAATTTGCATTGAGACCATACAGTCCTTCGCCCTTCCCAAATCCATCACCTTGCTGGCCAGGTGCTAGAGTACAGGATCAACGTGATAATGTGACCCCAAGAAGTCAGCGAGGCAGATTTGGGCTTCAAAGTTTTCCCCGAACCCCCTACTCAAGAAGTATCTATTCCAAATCCAGGTCCAAGGTGTGTAAAGTTAAAAGATTTTTATTTTGGCTTGGATGATTTTAGACAGGATCATAGTCAAACAGTGTAATACCTTGCTCCTTGCACCTCATCAGTTGATGCAGTTACCAAGGGATGGCAATAGGGAGATGAACATGCCATCAACTCCCTTGCAGCAATCACAGAGTCCTATTTATGGGAAGGTATGTATTGTTTTCTTTCTCGTTCTTTTGTTTTGTTTTTCCTGCCTTATTACTGGTGCTCCAGGTATTTGGTTCTGTTATGTCCTTGTTCTTCATTTCTCCATCATTCTCCTTCAATTATTTTCTTTGTTGTTTGAGTTTGTTGAAAATATTAGAGCTCTCCTTGGTGTTTCCTCTTCCAAATTCGCTAATTTAAGTTGTTATAAGGTAGTCATTTTCCATTCCTTTATGAAGTGGCTTTCCAAACCCTCAATGTAAGTGGCTCTATGCATATATCGTGCCACTAGGTTGTAGAGGCAACGAGTTTGGCAGTAAGTTGAAGCTGTTTGTGATAAATGAATGAAATAATGAGGTTCCAGAGCCTCTGGCCCTGTATTTTTAGCTCAATAGAAGCCATGACACTGCGAAGAGTCACCTCGAGTGAAGTGAGCTTCTTTGAAGTTGTGAACAAGTCATCCTTCCACATTGAATAGGCAATGAGAAGTCAAATTTCTTGAAGTTGTGAACATGTCATCGGTCATCCATTCGGATTGAGATGAATTGGGAATCAGATGACGTAATGCCTCTAGTGATCTCCCTCTTGTTTTGTCTTTTCTATGTATTTGTGGGGGAGGCAGTTCTTTTTCTTTTTTATTTGCTTTGATATCAGAAATCTCATCCTTTAACACAATCCTTGTTGAATTATTTTACAAGGAATTATTTTTCCTATACTAGATGAAGATTGAAGTTTGAACTAAGGAAATGGAGTTGGAGAGAGCCTGGCAATCTCCCCCAAAACTTGAATCTCTTCTGGCCAGTTTAAACTAGCTGGGTTAGCTTGTCCGTTTTCTTCTTCTTCTTCTTCTTTTCACTTTATCTATATTACCTTTTCATACGGACAAGTTTAGCAAAAAGCTATTTTAACTTGTAAAATGTGTACATTTGGGGCTTTGAGGTCCATGCACGTTGCATGTATGTATTTGCATTGACCTATTGCTGATAATGTTTACATCAAGGCATCGAGCAGAATACTAACAATGATGTAAGCCTTTTTAAGGCTGAGTATTATCTTGAATCATTATTCATTAGCGTGTCATGGTGCTGACTTTGAACTTTAATATATTATTTAGAGTTCTGGTACACTTCCTGATTGCTTTATCATCCAAATTCGTAGTTGCAGTCCAGGAACAATGACTTGGTTGATGACCATGAATCAGTGGGACCCATTCGCAGGACTCCGCGTAAATATTCCACAGCTGCTCGTCCTAAATCTTCTATGAGTGGTCCTTTGCAGGTTGACAACTTCCATTTTTCTGAAGCCATCTTCCCAACTGTCAAACGTACTATGGGAACGGGAGAGAAAACTGGCGCTTTAAAATTTCAATTGGCAGACTGGAAGCCTCAGGGCTCTGAAGTGGATGCTGCAGTTGTTCATCCACATTCCAGTCAGATGGCTAAGAAAATATTGGAGCACCTCGAGAGAAACCCAGCCACTCCTACAGATAAGTCTGCTGAGATACAGCGAGTCACTACTTGGAATAAACAACATTCCTCTGACGTAACTGCTGTCATCCCAAATAAGCGTAATGGCTCAATGCACTTGGGTGGTTTTGATTTTTCTGGAAACAAACAACAGGTTTTCAAACAGAACTCTCATTGGAGTGAAAATAAAGGGGACTCTCTTTTTAAGGTCCCTCCTCCTCGGGAGACTTATGACAAAGTTATGGGTGCTGTTAAACTAAAAAGTTCAGCTTCTGATATAAAAGATGGTAATGAAATTACGAATCTCGGTGATGATGCAGAGCCAACACAAGAATTCTGGAAAAGTCAGGATTCTCAAGTCAAAAGCGCAGCCGAGGTAACTCATTATCCCTTCTTTGACTATTGCGATGTACATGAATGTTAATTAGTCGTGTGATTTGGACATATAATTGAAATGAACATGTTAAAGACTTTAAGACGTCTTCTAGGAGGCCTTAATATTGAGAGGCCTTCAGATTGGTTATGTCTTCAGGCATTTGTGAAATTGCAGGCATCATACACATTTTGGCAATTGCGTAGGTGTGGTAGATCATTACTGATTTGTTTCTGGTTGGGGCAAAGGGAAGGGTTGAGCTGCAGTTGGTCGTTGGTGGGTTTGTGGCGGGGGAGCATTATTTTAGGTTATTGCTTCCAAAGTCCAAACCTAGTAGGGCACCCTGCCAATTTAGATTTTTCCTTGTTGAATGAGAATGATTGGATAGCTTCTGTTGGCTTATTGGCCTATAGCTAAAAGGTTAGTACTTAGTTGGTAGTGTTTTTGGCATGCACATAAGCAAACTGTTTATGTGTAGTTTAGTAGTCGTTGCCCACCAGTTAGAATAACATATTAACATGAAGATTGAGTGGCAAGTTAGTTGAACAGTTATGATAAGTCAAAATTTCAGATAAAACAGGAGGTAACAATTCATAAGCCCTTGTGACCTAAATGGATGCAAACTGTTACGACGAGTCTTTATTTTGAATTCTGTCAAAACTAGCCAAGTCGGGATTTACTATTTAGCTTTCATGATGATTTTCTCTGTATGTGGTGTTTAGATTTGTTGGATATACTTGATAGAGATATTTTTGCTATCATGTTTATGGGCAGGATGTTTCAAGGATTGCTTCAAATGGTGCTAGCTCTGAGGTCTTAAATGCATGGAACTCTATATCCCAACCTTCGACAGCAGGTTCTAAACCAGTTCTACCTTCAATTTGTGTCACAAAGCCCGAACAGCGCTGGATGTTTTCTTCAGATAATAGTTCAGGTTTTACATTCCCTGTATCTTCTTCTCATGGGACGATCTCCGAACCACCAACCCCATCTGTGATGCCATCATCCACAGCCAGTGGCCAGCTCCAGCCAAAAGAGGGATCTTCAGTTGCTGCATATAGTTTTGGCACAAAGAAATCTGATCCTGCCCTTGTATTTTCTTTCCCATCTACAAGCAATGCTGCCGCAGTACACGATCCTTCTCCAAATCTCCAGTTCAGCTTTGGATCCGAAACGTCAGCAAGGATATCTTTTAGTTCATTTGGGAAAGATGCAATCTGCCATTAACTACACTTCTTAGTTAGGCAGTGGCCGCTAGTTGGAGTGGCGCACATTTTATTTTATTTTTTAACATTCTTCATAAGTTGTATCTCGTTCCCCTGACATGGTATTTTTTGGGGCCGAAGAGAACTTGAAACTGTTATCTTGAAGCATAAGTTAGCTGAAGAGCTCTTTGAACAGCCTCAGAAAGCTTATTAGGTTTCCATGGCTTGTAAAATGTATTCTCTATTTCGAATCCTCTACAATAATTTTCTCATGGCAAGTTGTAATGGATCATTGCAGGACGCATCTGACCCTTGTAGAACTAGCTAGTTAAGCTAGAGATCTTGATTTTGTAAAACAATCTGGAGAATATGGTGAGAACATGTGATTGAGAAATCTTTGTACTGATTTAATCTTTCTCCTCTCTTTTGTCAAAACTTCCCCTTCAAATTTGCACTCTTGATTGCAAACATTGTAATTCCCTTGTTATGCTTCTGTTGATTCTATTAGAGCAAAGACGTGGCCAGTTTGTTCTTCACATACTGAAAGAGTGTGAAGGAAGAAACAAGATGCCATGGGAATCACATGTAATGGACTAATGGAGGAACCCACTTAGTCATGATGGAAGAACACCTTTAGATATCACCCAACATTCATTCCTTCCAAGAGAGAGAGAGAGAGAGTGTAGACTCCAAACTCCAAAGTGGGTGTGAATGGTGAATGAAATGACATCTGATGAAATGTGAGTAATGAATGCTTTGAGCAGACATGAAATTGACGTTTCAGATTCTAAGTGTCAGAAAAAAATGAAATGGGTTCGTGTCAGACTTTGTTGGCAGAAGAGCTTTAGCCCACCAGCAGCAGCAACAGCAACAGCAACAGCTGCCCTAAAGCCGCATTCAGCACCACTTACTTTCATATACTACATAAAGCTAGCTAACATATTTCTTAATAAATTTTTTTAAAAAATAAAATAAATTATTTGTGAATTTTTTTTAAAAAAAATAGGAAACAAGAAGAAAATTCCTGCTTGTTATCTACTATCTATCCACTTTCAGATCCCAATGACAACCAATCATTCCTCCCCACCTTTCTCTTCTCCCCTCATTCTCAACCTTTTGTACTCAGGAATAATATATTTTCTAAAATTATATTTGACTTTTTTTTTTCTTTTCATTTTAGCTTAATTTCTTACATATTTCAATAAAGTATTTTTCTTTCATGTTGTTAGAGGAGTGTGTGTGAGAGTGAGATAGTGGAAGTAACAAAGAACTTTTGACCATATAACACCAAACTAGGTAGTAGGTAGCTAGCACAGTGCATATATATATAGTCAAGAGCACAATGAAATCAAAGTTTGAAACCCATCTCTGCAAAAAAAAGCTTTAGCTCTCTGTATCTTACAGCTTTATTGCTTTTATTTTATGAAGGATTCTCTCCTAATCATGCTGCTATGGAAAACAAAGAGAGAGGGAAGGAATTGAAACCCTAAAAATGGTGGTCCATAAATTTCCTTTTGTGATACATTCCACTGTGGTCTGTGTATATATGGATTAATATTTATGCCCTTTTGACAGACAAAAGTCTTTTCTCATATATACATGTCTACTACTTTTGATAAGAAAAAGTAATTAGACAAATTTTTATCAAAAAATCCCATTTCATTTTATTCACTAAATTGTAATTCCCTCAATTGGAACCAACACCCTTCAAAGGAAATGAAAGCATAAAGACTAGTTGATATATCTCTTTGGTTTCTTTCCTCACTAGCTGATATGTATACTTATGGAAACCTTACCTAAATTATGCAAATCTTGTGGATTTGCATGGGTTACTTAAAAGAGTACTCATCAGTGAATGTTTTCAATTAATCTATATAGAGTGTTCATATATGTTCTACTCATCAAAGGACAAAGGTTGTCTGGCTTTTATTTTGTTGGACGTTGATTGCATGCACATATGATATTAGTTTATCAAAATCGTATAGACTCAGAAGGTCATGAGTTCGATTTCCCACTTGGAGTAATACTCTTGTGGTCATGCGTTGGGTGAGAAACTCTTTTGAGTGAGGGCCTAACGTCTCGAGTTTATAACCCATGCATATCAAATATCCGAATGAGAAACTTGTATAGTGTCATTTTCGGTTAAAATTAATAATAATTACTTTAGAATAGTGATATCGATTCTTATTTGATTTGCTGAATTTTGTTATGGCACGCCATCTGAAGAGCTGCAAAAGGCTAGTGCACATAACATATTGAACAAGTCCAAGAAACCAATACACGGATCTCTTGATAGTTTAGGCAACGCTGAATTCTAAGAGACCACCACGGCTCCTCTCTTCTCGAGAATCCATACATATACCTTATTAGTGTACATCTTAGTTTGTATATATATATATATAATATGTTGGAATATTTTTTGGCCTGAACATATAGAATGTATCAGAGAAAGCAAAAGCAATACAATTGTAGATACCACTAATGATACATAGAATCAATTAATTAACAGATATTTCAAGTGTGTGCGTACGTCTGTCTGAGTATGATATGATCAACGCAATATCAAAGCAGCCTTTATTTCTTTGCATACATGGCTTATATGTTTGTATATCTAATGGTACATCAAGCAGAGCCATATACATAAGACTTAAATTAATTAACAAAATTTATTCACGTCCAATCTTCTCTGTGAAAGCATCACTTGTTCAGTAGTGCAGCCATGGTCATGAGACATTCCCGGATGCCTTCATAAAATGAAGAACAAAATGATTAATAGTATTTATTTCAGTAAATCACATCACTAAAATTAACTTATGCACCGGGTCTAACGGTCGGAGTTTAGGACCATATTAGATGTCCAAAGGACATGCTCTTGTATAGTGTCGTTCTCGGTTATCAAAAACGAAAAATAAATTAATGAATCTTATATTTTGTATGTATAAAACCTAGCTAGCTAGGGAATTCAAGTTTAACAACAAAATATTGTAATTAATCAAACAAAAAGTAGTTACCTAGTCCAGCTTAGATTGGCTACTGTTGGTCTCCAGCATCAACCCAAAATGAATATGAGGGAAATGTGCCCACTACAAATTATTCAACCAAAATTTCATAATCAATATAATATATATATACTCACACACACACACATACTGAATTTTAAATATCTATAAAATACATACATTTTTGGCAGCAGTACTGAATGCTTCTCTATGGCTGATCTCTGGATTACTGGCTTTGATCCTCTGAATCTCCTCCCTGCACATCACATAATTAATATAAATGTTGATAAACAACAAAACTTTTCTTTGATTAGTAAAATAAGAGAAGAGGAATTAGTGATTCATTACTTTATGAATTGATTATATGCAGAAGGTACTCGCTGCCTCTTCTCTGGAGCTGAAAACAGTAAACATATATATATATATATATATATCATATCGCATGAATTGTTTGCAGACTTAATAGAGAGAAGAAAAGAAAATTGATCAAAATTAAATAAATAAAAAACGCACGTCGATTCACAATCCTCTCCTCATTAGAGGGATTGGTGGGTGGTAGTTGTCGCAGTGAGTACTTGTTGGATTTGGAAGAGGAACCCAGATTATCAATATTTCTGTTACCTGGTGCTATATAATTGGGTCCCTGTAAAACATATATATAGGGTTCATGCAATTAATTAATTAAGGAAACAGCGACTAATTCAGTGAGAAAGATTAACAAAAATTGTAAGTTAAGGGAACACAAATGTTGGATGGATATATTTGGCTCTTCAAGAGTGAAAAGATTAATTCTGTGTTACTTTACCTTAGTATTAGCCATCTGAGAAAACAAGATGGATTTTTTTATTATATGTTAATTAGCTAACAATCAACATTAATAGAAGATAACCTAGTTGATAGAGTTTTTTTTATGATCAAATCATATGAACTCGAGAAATCTTGAAATCGATTATGTTGAGTTTTGATCTAACTTATCATGTCGTCATGTGGGAAACTCATCCTGCTTATGGAGAAAACCCAGATCGCGGTGGGTTGAACGAGAGTACAATTACAAGACCTTCAAAATAAAAATAAATAAAAGGAAAAAAAAAGACCCATTTTTTTTAGAAGCGTTCAGTACATGACAAATGCTCAGAAAATCAGTAAATCTAGGAACCCTAACATCAATCAAATCAATCAAAGGTGGGAACTTTAATTTGTTCAGAAAAAGAAAGAAAGAAAGTGAATGCCCTATATAAAACCTGTGGCCGCAAAATCCAGCTATCTAAACAGATTAAAAAAAAAACTAGGATTAGGGTTAGGGTTGACAGTAGAGTAAACTCTGAACAGATTCATTGGAAGACTAGAAATTTCCTCAAAAGAAGCAAAACCCAGAAAGAAACCCTACTTGGAAAAAAGCTGATCCAGGAAAAATTGATGATAGTTTAGGTCGGAGGATTAAATTGAAGAAAATAGTTAATTAAAATAAAATAACCTGAACACCATCTTGATGCCATGAGAGTGACTGAAAGGCGACTGCCATGTTAGCAGACCAGAGATTGGTGCAGTGCCCACATCGGACGGTCACCATGTCCTTCAACCTGCTGCATGGTACACTTACCTATAAACGAAGCCAAAACCAAAATGAATGAAAGTAGCCTAAGAAAAATATTCATGAAATTAATTATATATATCGATAAACCTGCAGAAAAGACGGATGATTGTACAAAAAAAAATAAAAAATAAAAAGAATTGAGAAGAGAGGAGAAGAGAGAGTGGGTTTGATCACTTCATTTTCCTGGACCACACACACACACATATATATAGTTTGTGTGTGTTTTATAGAGAAAAGAAGGATAAAGCTGTAACAAGTGAAGAAGATGTTGTCCTCAATATCAATATTATCACTTAAATCTATCCATCTCCTGTGACTTTTGACACAACAATTAGCCTTTTATCATTAGGATCTATATGTAAACAAACATCAAGATTGAAAATTCACAGAGAAATTAAGCAAAAAAACATATAAATTGAAGAAAGAAAGCAGATCCTGAGATAGATAGATATATACAACAAGGACTATATTGCAGAAGTTGCAAGGGATGTAGCACAGTTGCTCTGATGATGACGACGACGACACATCTATGCAGTTTGACATCTTCTTCTTCTTCTTAATTTCTTAGGATTTATTAGCTCAACAAGCACAAATGATCAGAAAGAAAGCAAAAATAACTATTATATATATATAAAAGAAGAGAAAAAGGGATTCTTCAATTATTCTCTCCCCCAAAAATCCTTAGCTTCCACACAGGGCTAATTATATATGTGTTGTATCACACCATTATATATACAAATATAATTCAAAAGAATCCCAAGAAATAATTACTAGTACGAGAAAAGTAAAGAAAAAAAAAAAGAATGGTAATTTGAAGAGTTGAAGATGCTTATTAATTGGGACCCTCATGAGAGGTAACTTTTGCGTTTCAATGGGTTCACTGTATTCAGGTTAAAACAGACTATCTAGGGTTTGAGAGAGGGCA
Organism: Tripterygium wilfordii; assembly: GCF_013401445.1. NCBI lineage: Eukaryota > Viridiplantae > Streptophyta > Magnoliopsida > Celastrales > Celastraceae > Tripterygium > Tripterygium wilfordii. The sequence continues at coordinate 15,755,959 of NC_052235.1, forward strand.
TTTGGCAGGATATGCCACATAACATGAATAATAGCTAGATAGACAATTTTGTGTCTCACCGTCTGATATGTTTCAACGTGTGGGATCCACGCTGGTTTTAAATTCAAAAAATAGACTTGACGGTGAGATGAGAAACCGTTTGCAGTTCCCACTGCAGGTACCCTGTTTGCAGTTCCCACTGCAGGTACCCTTGTATGCTAGATTGATAAATATTATGATGATCAAGATGAACTGGACCACATGCCACTACTGTACTATATACTGCCACTCCACGGCGGAAGAGGGGGCTATAATTTTCCATCCTCTCTGGGTTTTTTTTTTCAGGAAAAATTATTAATTAATTCACTTTTTTATATATTTATATACATGTTTGTGAAACACAAAATCTAGAGAGAACAATAAGAACATGTTTTTAGGAAAGGTGTTTTTACTAATTATTTGGTAGACTTTAGACACATTGTACTGTACTCAAGCCAAATGAAATAAATAGCATTTGAAGTTTGAACAGGTCCAAATTTCTATATAATATATATATATATATATATGCAATATTGTCTCTTCCCCCTAGTTTTTAATTCTTGTTTGATTCAACTTACATTGTCTTCAAGTGAGAAACGTAATTATGTGAGAGTGTGTTTGACGGTCCGAGTTTAGGTCCATATAAGATGTTCAAATGACAAACTTTTATCATGCCATTCTTGATTAAAAAAAAAGAATTATTCAGTTTACAGTTACTAGGGTACGTGATATTTATATGGGATCCTAGTAGATGAATTATTTTTGTACAAGACCATATTATATATACACACATATAATTGAATAGGAAGAGAAAAGCAGGATCATTATCAGGATGTTTTGTTTGACTTGATGACCAACTTGATAGCGGACCCTCTTGTAGGCTTCAGTCCCTCTCCATGTCTATTGCGTAATTAATAAATTAGTGATCATCACAGATATACCAATACCATGCATCGCTCCTATTATTTGTTTCACATCCACCACTATTGGTCCACTCAAATATATATATATGGACTCTTGCGAGGCATAGAATAGGATAGTTGTCATTGTCAATATTTTACTCTTCCACGTTCGACTGTATAATTATTTTCTCCCTCTCTCTCGATCACAATTGTACAATTGAGATTGAAATAACACACTAACTAATTTAACACATACATGAATGGAATAGAGAGAGAGGTACTGTGGAGAAAACTTCAAGTATGTATGGTGGACTAATACTGTTTATTTTGAAGGTCAAACATTTATATGTTTGATAAGATAGATCCTCAAAAGAGAAAGGCCTTCACTGGCCAACGAATAGAGAAAAGTTTGAAAAAGTAGGAATGATACAGAGCTGTTTAATGTTTCTTGTCCCCTTAATCACTTCAAAAGCTTTGAATATATATATGTACACACATACACACACAGCACCTAATGATACACAAATTAGGATTAAGATTTATTAATCATTTTCCTTTGAAAATTCTCATACCGTTATGAAGAATCATAATCAAGTTGTTGAGCTTTATTTGCACCCCACTATATTCCAACTACACCTCACTTTTGATCAATTTAGCTTTGACCTTATGTTAGAGGCGATCGGATTCTCGATTTACTAAAGTTGAATTAGTTTAGGGTTTAGAGGTTTCTCAATTGCATCATTGTAAGTTGACAAATCAATTCGAACAGATGTAAAAGATGAGCATCATGAAGCCGAGGCAAATAATGATACAATTCTAACTTTCACAACAAATATGGAGCATAGATACAATGGGGTGTGGTTTGAAAATAGTGGGGTGCAAATAAAACTTACCAATTACATTTGAGAGTTCAATTTCACCAACTTAATCGTTATTTAGTTATTACCACTTCGGCCCAGCCCATATAAACTACAGTCTGTTGTAGTCTTGTAGAGCTTTCTATATGGGCTTTAGAATAGCCCACTAGGAACCGGCCCATGTGAAGGCCTCTTTAGGGTCCATAAAAGAAAGAAAGAAATAGTGGAGGAAACAAAAAGGGAAAGTATTACGGGATTATCGCTTACCGACATATTTGACAGCACGATCATAACCGTTCCCTAATTAGGAAAAGGACACGTGCCAACTTTACAGGCAACCGTCAGGTACTAAGATACTCGACACAAGCGGCTAGCTGATGTATGGCTGCTCTCTCCCTCATTGTTCTTCGAAACGTCATCACCAGTACAAGAATAGCAAATTCAGCGACAAAGGCTCCTTTTTTCGACATACCCAGGTAGAATTATGTGTATATGAGTGTATGTTTATGTGTATAAAGGGAGGGGAAGTGCAAATTGAGTTTTTTCCTCACCTCTTTCCAGCTTGCTTGCTTTGTTAATGGTGGTGTTTTGAGACTTAATTTTACATGTATTTGGTAGGTGAAATGGCGAGCTTGGAGGAAATTCAGAAGGAGAAGGAGAGTGCAGAGGAAGAGGATTTCTCTGTGGAGCTTCCTGCTCCTCCTGGTTGGAAGAAAAAGGTCTCTATTTTTTGCTCTGTGTTTCCGTGTCACTATAACATCCCGTTCATTAGTACTCTGTATAATCTCAAATTTTGTTGAAATAGTTTGAATTGAGTGATTTAATTATACTAAAATTGCTTGAATTGCTCGTTAGTTTGGTTGCTTGTGTTGATTTGTTGAATTGCTTGGTAGAATTTGGTGGAGTGATTGCTTTTTTCAGCTAGGGTTTTTGTGTTGAAATAGTTCTAATTGAGTGGTTTAATGATACTAAAATTTCTTGAGTTGCTCGTTGGTTTGGTTGCTTGTGTTGATTTGTTGAATTTCTTGGTAGAATTCTGTGGAGTGATGGTTTTTTCAGCTAGGGTTTTTGTGGTTGCTGTTCTATTGGTGCTCAATTGTGAGTGATTATGTCGTTTAACTTACAATTTAAGTTGAATTTTCTGTATTTGCATGAATTAAGTTTGGAAATTTATGGTGTTGCTTTCTTATCAATATTGTTTCTTTGTGTTGTTGTTGTTATCATCGATGTTCTCTTCTAATCCGAAGCAGTAGTGGTTTGTTAGTAAGGGTTTCTGTAGAAGGGTATCAAGGGATAATCTCTTTCTTGTTCAATCATTTATACTTCTATTTTCATTTAATTTTAGCAGTTGGAAATATGAAGAAAGGGGCTGTTACATGCTTATAAAATTCTCAACATTTTGATTTGTTTTATAAATATGCAGTGTGATCTTTCTTGATTCCATATAATGGGGATAATACTCAACATTGCTCAATATATGTTTTTAGCATTCTATGATTTCAACTAGATATAAATGTTGAAGCAGACCACTTTTAGTCTTATTTGTTTTCTGCTATTTTCAGCATGATTATAAGTTATCCTCAAAATTAAAGGGCATACTCTTGGTCCCAGATCTTGATTTGGTGGGAATAGAAGTTAAGTACATTATTTGTGGAATTGGATTGAGTTTCTGGTGGGTTTTTACCGATCTCATCTCAGGATGTCACTGTAATGACGATATTCACACACTATGATGGGATTTTATTCTGTGTAGCAATTTTGGGCTTTTATATGCATGTTATGATCCTTATTGTTAGGATATTTTGGCTTTTGATTCTTATTTTATCTATAGTTTGGGCTTCTATGTGTGTCACTGCACCAAGTACTCTCTGTATCTTGGAAGAAAATCGTGGAGGTGAAGGAGGGAGAACTGAAAGGAGGGAAGAAAGGGTCAGAAAGTAATAATTATTGGAATAATATCCGTCTTTTCCTTATTTTACTATTTTATACATTGAAGTCGGTGGAAAAGATAAGGAGAAGTCGAATTAAAGGGCACGAGATACCTAGATAGAGGATTGTATTTGTCATTTTTTCGATCCTCCTATTTATGTTTCTTTTAACCTTTTACTGTCATTAGTGCCTTTACCATTACATAATTAGAGAAGCTATGTACGTCGTTCTCTGAATTTAGCTGTTGTTTGAGTTGATGATATAGGCTGATGTTGCGTTCATTGGCAGTTCTTCCCCCAAAAAGGTGGGACCCCCAAGAAAAACGAGATCATATTCGTTGCCCCAACAGGCGAGGAATTCAGTGGCAAAAGACAGTTGGATCAGTATCTGAAAGCACACCCTGGTGGCCCAGGAACTTTGGAGTTTGATTGGGGCACTGGTGAAACCCCTAGGCGATCAGCTAGGATCAGTGAGAAGGCTAAGGCCATACCTGCACCAGAACCAGAACCCCCAAAGAAACGAAGGCGATCATCACTTACTAAGAAAGATAGTGTACGAACAGAAAGTGCTCCCAAAGGAACTGAAGAGCCAAAAGAAATACACATGGAGGAGGCTGACAAGAAAGAGAAGGATGATGCAGATGTAGAAGTGGAAAAGGAAATTGTGAAAGAAAATCAAGATGATAAAGATGAAGCACAGGAGGCTAAAAAGAAAGAGGAGGATAGTGCTGATGTAGAAGTGGAAAAGGATATTGTGATGGAAAATCAAGATGGTAAAGATGAAGCACAAGATGCTGGAACTGAAACAGAAGCAGCTTCTTCTAAAGAAGCCAAGGGAGAAGATGTTAATACATCAAATGGTGCTGAAAAAGGTGAAAGAAAGCCTGACCCTGAGCCAGATAACCCTAAAGGGATTCAAAGTGGTACAGGAGCTGGTGATTCTGAATTGATGCATAATGAAAATGAGAAAGTAGTGGGTGAAAAGGCTGAAGAGAAGCATGAGGAACCACAGGTTGTGACAGAGAAAGAGCATGGCTCTGGGGAACAGGACAAAACATGTACAGATATTTCCAAAGAAGAGCAGAATGAGAAGGCTGGGGAAGAAAAGGATGAACATGTGAGAAGTGCTCCTGAATCAGGAGAACTGAAGGAGAAAGCACTAGATGGCAATAATGAGAAACATGGTAAGTCAGGTGTTGATGAGGCAAGCAAGGAGGCGGAAGGAGTTAAGTGACTGAGAATGGCACCCGAAGAGGCGATGTCAACAAGGTTCAACCTTAGTTAACTGAATCTCTTTCTCTCTATCACATCTTGCTTGCCTTTCAGATAGTAGTTCTGATGTTGATCACGGTAGTATCGATTGTTTGTTTAGACATTTATGTATGCAGTTGTAGACTAGGTGTATAATGTAGCTTTTGTTGTACTGTATTAACATGTAGCTTGCAGTAACTGTTATGATATCCTGTACTAGACTACTAGTAATGTTGTATTATCATGTAGCTATAAACAAGTTGACCATTTGAGAACCTTGTAATTCTATATTGCTTCTCTATCTCTCTCTCTCGCTGTTGGGGTGAATGGGTTTTCTTTGAATATGCTGCAGGGCCAATTACTGGTATTGCCTTTTTGTTGAGAGTGTGCTGCTTGGTTGACTGAATAATCGTTGATTGTCAGTTCGCCAAGGAAATTGAAGAACGAACTGGGTTTAAGCAGCCAGAAGCCAAGCAGATCATCAAATCTGTTTCTGCTGCATTTTTTTTCAGCCTAAGCAGCCAGAAGTTGGCGTTAGAGTTGTCTCAGCATTGTCAATTATAGCAGTCTAAGGTCTCGTTTGTTAAAAAACCTGCTCTATAGCCTATCAAAAAAAAAAAAAACCCTGCTCTATAAAGCACCATTGATGTATGTTTCTGCATGTCTTAGTGTCAGAATAGGAGAATTCACTAATGTAAAAGAACAATCACAACAAAATTTATGGCAAATTTAGCCTGTTGATCTCGGACTTTAGAGAACACTGGAAAAATATGAGGAAAGGCTAAGCAATGGAACTCCAAATTTCTATTTGAACAAGTTCCATAAAGTTAAAACCAATGGCCTGACACTCTTAGAGCCCCTTAAGTTGTTCAACAAGCCCTGACAAGAAACTCCATTTCTCAAGTGCAGTGGCTGATGACACAAAAGCAGTTTTGGAGGATTCAATGTCTTTGCTTGTAACTGCAAACCGAAAGCAACAGTCGTAAGTTGTACGAGCCATAATCGTCTACTTACCACTTAATTACGCGGTCTAATATTGTGTAATGCAGACAGGACTAACAAACCTGAAGATATTAAGGAAGCAAGCGAGGAATTGAACACTTCAACCTGAGTTTTCTCGTCGGGACTGGAGCTCAGCTATTGAGAAGGATCACAAACAAAAAAAAAAAAAAATTCAGTTTGTAGGAATAAGCAAATGTAGAGAAATCTGATGTGCACTGATTCTTTCTGGGAATGCATAAGAAAACCCCACTTCCTCAGCTACCTTAGTGAAGGCTATATTAGCCTTTTGGACCCAATCCGTATCAGTACTTCTCCCAAGAACAGAACTAGCTGCAGACAGATCCTTATTGTCGATGGCTTCACCTACTTTGCTCAACTGGTACACAGCATCCTGCAAGTAACCTGAAACGGAAAGGTTTTTTTTTTCATATAAGGTCGAGGCATTGGAGAGCAGCAATAAATTAAGCAACAGAATGTCATTGACAGCCAGAATAGATGACTCCACATAAGCAACCAATTGATTGTTTCATCGCAGAAGGTAAAATCATCAAATAGAACAAACATGCTGGACTCTGGAGCACTGAATTCAACAAATTGAAAATGATCCAGAATGTCCAACACAATCAGACTAACAGGAATGAATGCACTTGGGTTTGACATTGTTACTGCAGAAAAAGGATCATCAGGTAGCACAAAAACCCATTCTAAAATCATCCAATATTGAACAAAGAAATCAATCAACCTCCCCTCAACAACAGCCCTGACCGAGCAGATACACAAGCAAATCTTCCAGTGGAATCAAATGTAGCATATACACAAGCAACTGTGACCGGGCATTCACATGATAGCACCAGCTGATACACTGATTGCAATCCATTATTCACAACTTCAATTACAGCTTCAAGTTTGAATTCCGCATTGGTTCAAACACTGCTATGTGTCATTCTTGACTTAAAAAAAAAAACCCTTAGAACTCAATTGTAGGCCTAAAATTGGTAACCACATTATTGCTAATCCATGCCTCCAAATCAGTTTCATCAAATTACAGTGAAAAGTTCATGTATTCCATCACAAAAGAAAACATGAAGTTTTAGGCAAAAGAAATTAACAAATGATCGCTTCCTCATATAGGAAAAGGCATTAGATAGCAGCAACAAATTGAGCTAAAGAATGTTGCACTGAAAGCCTGAATAGATGACTCCTGATAAGCAACCAACTGATTGTTTCGTCACATAAGGTAAAAGCATCAGATATAACAAACAATCTGGACCCAAGAGCGTTGAATTTAAGAAATTTCAAAAGCAGACTAACAGGAATGACTGCACTAGGGTTTGAAATTGTTACTGCAGAAGAAAGATCATCAGGTAGCTGAACAAACCATTCTGAATTCCAATATTGAACAAACAAATCAATCACCCTCCCATCACAACAACCCAATTACTTACGCCCGCCAGTGATTTAAGTGAATCAAATATCCACAACTTTAAACACTGACACTATGGCACCACTTGAAACACTGATTGCAATCCATTTCCACAACTTTAGATTACAGCTTTAAGTTGAATTTCAATTCTGGTCCAGACATGGCAATGCCATTCTTGACTCTAAAAACCCTTAGAACTCAATTGTAGCCTAAAATTGATAACCACATTATTGCTAAACCATGCCTCCAAATCACTTTCATCAAATTACAGTGCAAAGTTCATGTATTCCATCACTTGGGTTTCCGCCATATATGGCTAGGTAAATGTCAATTGAACCCAAAAGAAAACATGAATTATCTGCCAAAACAAACAAATGGGTTCATTTTTTTGAAGTCAGCCTCTCTCTATATATAAACAAGGAATCACCTTTTTCCTTTTTAGATGAATCTATGACTCCTTGCCTTTCCAGCCTTTTCTTCCTGTCCTTCTTCACTTTCTCCAAGAGCTCTTCATCATCATCAGCTTCTAAAATTGCTGCCTTGGCACTACCCAATGAGAAGAATAAGCTGGTGATGAAGCAAACAGAAAATCCCCTTTTTGTTAAAACCCCTAGAGAAGATGAAGGTTCTGAATCACACATTATTGCCTTGCAAAGTGTGAATTTTCTCTTCACATCTGGACAAACTAATGCAGTTGAAGAAGAAGATGAAGAGGAGGAGGAGGAAGATGTTGAAGAAGATGACAAGGTGGAGTGGAGGAATGTGTTTGCAGTTGACAGAAATGTTGATGCCATTCCTGAATTCCTTCAAACGAAATTTTTCTGGTAATTTTTGTGGGAAAAACTAAGAGGGTATGCTGCAGTTTCTTGTATCAAGAGAGGATAAGGTTGCTGGATTCTGTAATCTGATCCACTCATTTTTCAAATGCTTAGGGGGTTATAGTCATTTCATATTTAGAACTCTCAATTCAATCCATACCACCAAAAAAAATATATGAAATGATCCCGGATATCAATGCTACTTCCTGTAAATTTTCTAGTGTTTGGATCCTTATACACTCTCTCTCTCTAAATGCTAAACTGAGAATGTTAATGAGTAAAACTTGATTAACTAGAAAGATTCATCTCATCCCAGCAAATTTGACAAATGAATGAAATCAACTAAGGTTCTCTGTAAGCCACATAACTCATATCATAACTCATATTGGTGAGAGCAATACTCTTATAATCATGCATATTTTTCGAGATTAGATCCATATTGGATACTAAGCTTATATAGGGTAGTTTTGGTTGAAAAAAATATCTATTCATTGCTTTCTTCAACTCAATGTGGTTTGGGTGCCTCATTTTGGTGTAGTTGGTTTAACACGCTTTGAGAAAAAACAAAGAATCCCTTATTTATGACCACGCTTTATGCATATACCAAAAGAGAGATTGTAAAAGAAAAGAAAGCAAATTATTCCTCTACGTGGGTCATTGCAGTTGGTAACACAAAAGCACACAAAAAGCTGACCTTAATAGCGCAGCACCCATTAATTAGTATCTCATCAAGCCAACTCTAAAGCTACTCCTTTTATGCCACTACCACAATTAACAACAATAGCAGAAAATGGGTTTACTTAGATGAGAAATTACAAACTTAATGGGTAAGGCTTTGTTTTCTTAAGGAGAAAATTTAAAGATTGAGCAAAAGATTAGAAAAAGAAGAAACAGAAATGGCAGTTGATGGTAGGTGGGAACACACTTTTGTTGTAACTTCTAAGCTAATCTACCATAATTTGGTTTTTTCATTTCCATTAACGTTAAGTTTGCATCCTGTTTCAGTTATTCTCTATCATATCTAAGGATTTCAATATTTTTTGTTCAAGTTATTTTAAATGTTGAGATGGACACACATGATCTATGAAAAATCATGTACCCATATGATTCATATGAAATATCGTGTACGTCCATCTCACATAGCTCGGATAAAAAAAATCATTGAAATCCATAAGACTGTTGATATATGTTCGCTTATAAAAAGAAGAATAGAAATAAGCAACATTTCTGACTTGCCGACCCAATCTGTTGGAATTTGTCTGTTTCCACCATTTTTCTTCCTCTCTAATTTACAGTTGTTCAATCTGCCAACCTTCTCCATCCATTGCATGTCCCACTCCCACCAATTCGATAAAATCAACTCCACCAAGACATATTCTATCAATACATTGTTCATGTACGTACGTGTCAATTGATGCATGGAAAAAAAAAAAAAGCAGAAAAAAAGAAATACAAAAGGAGGACCAAAAAAGCTTTCTTTCATGCTCTGCTACTTGCTAGGTCCATTGAGACATTTTCACAAACAGGTACGTAGTACACAAGCTCAAAGAAACATCAAATTGTTAATCTTTTTTCTTTTTTTTTTAATAACTAAAACCGAATTTATTTTTCTAATTAAATGCTTTCTATCCAATTAGTTTTTGTTTAAATTTTAAAAAGAGTTTTGAAGCTATTTGAATATCAAACTTGAAGATTTTCAAAATAGAAAATATCAAGGAAGACTAAGACCATATACTTATTGAAATTTATACAAGTACATATACTTTTAAGCTTATAGATTCTAAAATATTTGAGATTAAAGTTGATTAAACAATCTTAAATTTCAAAATCTAAACTTTAAACCTTAAACCACGAATCATAAACCCTAACCCGTAACTCCTAAATCAAATTTAGTTTTAGTCATTTTGTCGGATCTAAGGGTTTAAAAGAGAAGGTACTTATATAAACCCTAATAAAAACGTTCTTATCGGAGAACCTCATATATTATTACTACATACAGGATTTTGAAAATGCCAAATTAACTAGAAAATTAAACAAAAGAAATTCAATCAACCCAATTGTTAACTTGTTTGTTCAATTTTGCAATAAATTTATAAAATAAAAAAGGAGGAATATTTTTTTTATTCCAAAAATACAAGTCCAGTCAACGAGTGACGAAACAGTGACCAACGAATAATAAGCAAACAAAGGGATCTGCTAAAAAAAGCAAGCCAAGGATGCTAAGCACTAAAACTCCTAAGAATTAATCAAAACCCAAAACCCTTTTGTGTTTTCTTTTTATACTAAAAATCTCCTATAGAGAACGACCGCCAAAAACCTGGTCTTTTTGGTTTTGATCAGATCACTTGAGCAAGAAAAAACTAGATTTAGGAACCAAAATTTTGCAGAGTCAGAGTGACTGTAGAGGGAATTAAGTTACAGAGAGTATAGTATGGGGAAGGATAAAGGTGTAGTCCTTGAACAAAAGTGAAGCGAATCTTTTTGTGGGTGTTATGGAATATCACATAAGGAGGAAGCATTGCTCTCATCGACGTGATTTATCGGCTGATCGTTGCCCAGAAAAGTTGTTGGATTCAGATCAGTCAATAAGGCAATGAAACGTGTTGGGTTTCTTCACTTGTTCTTGCTTCCCTTCCTTGTTTCCATCGGTACTTATTCAATTCCCTTCGTGTATTTTATGGGCTTATTGGGATTCTGTTATTGAATCCAATTGTGTTTGTTTGCTTTTGGGTGTTGATCTCATAATTTGTTGCTTGTTCTTGCAAGTGGGTTTGTGTTTTCTTTGCTTTATATTTTTTGTTGAAATTCCATTGAATTGATCTTATACTTTTGTTATTTAACGTTAAAAAATTGGCAGCTGGCTTTGCTGCCTTGCTCTTAAAGTTTAATTTGAAATTTGATTTTTGCTATTTGTTCTCTCTTTTTGCTTGATAGACATAGATCATATTTTTTTGGCCCTTCTTCTTGACGATAAAGCTTATGGTTGTACATGGGGTTATTTTCGTACTCATTTTCGAACTTGGGGTACTGGTAACTCTAAATTCTGTTGATTTGGGACTTCTCCTGGATCCCATCTTTCTCAAGTATGCCCATATATTGCTAGGGCATAGTTTGCAGTTTTTGGAGTATTAACTTTCTGCTTGACAATTGGTTTCATCTCTCTTTCCAGTTTGAAAGAATTGAGATTAGTTGAAGTGTTGTGAGGATTTCCTTTCTCTTGTTAACTTTACTTGCTATTGCCTCACAGTTGATCTATCAAGTAAGATGATGGTAAATTTAATTTAATTTTGAAGTGGTCATTCTGGTGTTACTGCGTGACTCCACAAAAGTATTCCATAGCTTCAGAATTTCATCATCTATCCTTGACTTTTCTGCACTTGGGCGGAAGAGAGCTGTAATTTTACAACTATGATTGGTGGCTGAAAGTAGTGTCTATTGATGCACTGCTTTTCTTTTTATGAGCAGTCTAGTAATGCGCTTAATGGAATTTTTACATTCATGTGCGGCAGAATGCTTGAGAGTGCATGCTTTCACTGGAACATATGGAATAAATTATGGAAGGATTGCGGATAACATCCCTTCACCTGATGAAGTCGTTACACTTCTTCGAGCAGCAAAGATAAAGAATGTCCGGATATTTGACTTTGATCACAGTGTTCTCAATGCATTTAGTGGGACTGGACTCGAACTTGTGGTTGGACTTCCAAATGGATATGTGAAAGACATGAGTGCCAATGAGAGTAATGCCATGGATTGGGTTAAAGAGAATGTGCAGGCATTCCTTCCTGATACACATATTCGTGGGATTGCTATTGGAAATGAAGTTCTGGGGAATGAAAACGAACTGTGGGGACAACTTCTGGGTGCTGTAAAAAATATCTACAATGCCTTAAAGAAGCTTGGCCTGACTAAAGTAGTTCAGGTTACGACGGCTCATTCACAGGCTGTTTTTACTAATTCCTTCCCTCCCTCTGCTTGTGTATTCAAAGAAGGTGTTGATCAATATATGAAGCCTCTCTTGGAGTTCTTCTCCGAAATCGGATCCCCTTTCTGTTTAAATGCATATCCATTCCTTGCGTACATGTATAATGTGAACGACATTGATATTAATTACGCTCTTTTCCAGCCAACTCAGGGGGTCCGTGATTCAAATTCTGGTCTCCATTATGATAACCTGCTTGATGCTCAGATAGATGCAGCCTATGCTGCTCTGGAGGATGCTGGATTTAAAAAGATGGAAGTCATTGTTACAGAGACGGGTTGGGCTTCACATGGCGACAGTAATGAAGCTGCAGCTACGGTGAATAATGCAAGAACTTATAACTATAACCTGCGTAAAAGGCTAGCAAAGAAGAAAGGAACCCCTATGAGGCCAAAAAATGTGGTGAAAGCATATATATTTGCAACATTTAATGAGAATTTGAAGACTGGTGCAACTTCTGAGAAGAACTTTGGGTTATTTAAGGCTGATGGGAGCATTTCATATGATATTGGTTTTCGGGGACTTAAATCTTCGTCCGCAGGTTCATTGCATTTTTCTTTGAAGGTATGATTGTTCTCACCACGCCCTTGAAATATGTCTTTAGAATAGATGGTTCTTTTTTGGGGATGAAGATTGAAGATTGCTCATTAGGAGATCTAACTTAAAAATATAACGTCAGCATCATGACTTTTGGGGATTAATCATTGAGAATGAAATGTTATGACATTATTTTGGGGCAATATTAATTGTACCAGAAGAGAGGAATAAAACTAGCCTTGTGAGCTTGTTATTATGTTTTAGTTTCAACCTCTCTGTTTCATGAATCCAGGAGTTACTAATTTATTTGGTTAATAGAAGGGGAGGAAAACAGGAAAAGAATACTTTGCGTCTATTTTGAGTAAATGAAAGAAGCTTACAAAGACGACTTATTGCAAAATGTTTTTATGTTTTAGCAGAACATTAGTGTGCTATTCTGCACCCACTGCAAGAGGCAAATGATGCACTTTTGATAATGCATTGTTTAGAGATTTTTGCTTATCATTTCATGACTCACTAAAGGACTCGATAGCCTAGCTTGACACCACCATCCTTGCCTCAGCAACTAGAGTAGCCATCATTGCAACTTGCAAGTTAACTCCTACAGTACAGGACATAAAGCCATCGAATTTTCACTTAAGAAATGCACAGCCTTGATCTTGCAAGTTGCAACTTGTGGATGGGAGTATTCATTTAAGAAATGCCTCCGGTAAGGGTCTTGATCTAATATAGCATTTCGACGAAGGAGGTTACTGGCCTAATTATTCTCGATTGCATTGAGCTTTCCAACCTTATAAATGTATAGCTGGCGCCATCCAGCCAAACACAAATATCTTTCATCTCTTGCAATCTTTTAGACACTGATGACAATATCATGAAAAGAGGCAGGACTAAAAATTAGAGTATTGTGTACTGGGCTCCTGCATCCTGATTATGGCTAACTTGCTACCTCTTTGTGACAAAAATCTTCTTCAACATTATCAGTTTTCTTTCAGATCACTTCCCTTTTGATTTTTAAGTTGCTTAAAACTATTGATGTGGTTATGAACAGAAAACCATAAAGGTACACCCAACAAACTATTTGTGCCAGTGCTGAGCTAGCTTTAGACCCCAAACTAATAACTACTTTTTACTTTTGTCCTGAAGTCAATAATAAGCTGGATTAAACATGCGTGGCTATTGACACAAAAACTTAACTATTTATAATTGAAAAAATTTACATCGCAGTTGAGGCTTTACAGTTTCATTGTAGAGCTGACTTTCTCTTTTGTTCTCTCTCTCTCTCTCTCTGAAGATAGTTGTTTGTTGAATTGCTCTTTCATCATTGCTTGTAACTATAGTAAGTGAAATATTTACAATTCATTCTCAGAAGTGCACTCTAGTATAGAGAAGCCTACAGTGAAGGTGTAAATTGACTAATTGAGAGCGCTGCATGACATTTTTATTTGACTTCTCTAACCTGTTAAAATGACTACGGTGTGAACTCAGGATTAGCTCATTCTGGCAAAGTATGAGGTGCATTTGGTGTTCACTGGTACGAAATGTTTATTCAGTTGATATGAGAAGAAGATTGTATCATAGTGAGTGAGTTTAGTTGGAAAGAAGAAATCTTTGTGGGAGTGGTTTCTATGTGATCTATCTGTGATGTATGACTTTGGGGTATAGAGTGAACTTTCGAGACAAAATTTGTTGTGGGGTTGGCTGCTTTAAAAATCTACTTTACTATCCTCTGTGTTGGTGACAAAAAAGACCTGCTAAAGTTGCGGAAAATAATGTTGAGTTTTTTGGAATGAAATAGAGAAGTGATGGACTGGAAGTTTCCATTCTAAAAGGTTCATTTAATTGAACTCGCCTGCAAGAAGAAGCTACGTAATTGATCTGTAATCTAATAATTGCTTGTACCAGTGTGGCACCACCTTGTGCTTTTATCGATGATATTTTTCTTCCTGTAAAAGACTAAATGATGGTTTTAACTGACCATTTATTTTTTATGTGTTACTCTTAAGCTGTTACTAATCATGCTTGTGGTTGAGTTTAGTTCAGAAAATCTGCGCTAGAAAATGGTGTGGAGAATCATGGTCTTCAATAATTTATCTTGCTGTTTTCTGATATCGCTGTCATTCTTTTGCACGTAAAGCTGCTGTTGATCATTGTGTTTTATGTGTTAAAAACTTTTAAATATCACTTAAAAGAAATTATCCATGAGGTTCTCTGAACTGTTGCAGGCTTTTCGAGCACGGGATTGGTGTCCTTCATCTCTGCTCATGTTGGCAATCTCTGCAGTGGCACAACTTCTGCTCTTATGATTTTGGGCGTCTGTGAGTAAGCTTCAGGCACTAAACCAGCTATCAGAAGTTGACATGGCCGACACATTGACATGGTACCCTCTCGGCATCACTATTCAGAGCATATACACCATTGATTATTGAACTTCAAATAAACATTCCTGAAGTTGCTGTTGATTTTTATATATCTCAGCAAATGCATACAACTTTCAATGGGAAAAAACCCTTTCTTCATAGTAAAATTAGTATTTCCAATTTTCAAGTACATCTTGATTTAAGCCGTTTTAAGGCAAATTTGTGTATATTATATGGCATCATCGAAGGTATCTTATTTCTTCATATTTCTGCTTCTATGAAGTCTTCTTTCTCTACTAAAATAGCCCTAGGGTGATAGGGCTAGGCGGAGCGAAAAGGGTTTTTCATGAGAGGAACTGTTTAGGACATTTCAAAGAAATTGGGATGTTGAAACGATTTTTCTTTATTATTAGTACTTTTTGATAATCTCATGTCTATTAGGGTTTTACAGTTTTACTATTTATAAGTTGTAATTGTCTTCGGCAAAAAAAAGAAAAGAAAGAAGAGATCATTCCTAATGGATTTTAAGCTTTCTTGGTAAATTCCAAATTATGTTGGTTTTGTCATGAATTAACGAATCGATCTTTATTTCCGCCCTACGGCAAAAACCACGTGACATTATATGCAATTTCACAAAATGCTTTTTCCAGGATTTGGTAGGTGCTTAAAGTCAACGCGTTTATAGGGAAGAGTTCTTACTTCTTACTCTTCTTCTTCTTATTCATACTTGATCGATGACATTTGGCTTCATGACATTAGTGGAAAAGGAAGCCGTCTTTGAATGTTCTCTCTCTTTTTTGTGTGTGAGAGAGATTTTTTTTACGTATAATTATCACTGTCAATTCAATTGTGATCAAGACGTGTTTTGAAGTTCCATTAACAAAAGGGTTTGAATTGAATAGATTTTGCACTTTCAAGTTGGAACTTTCCAACCCTTTCTTTATCAATGATATATATATATCACCAATGTGAAGCATTGACGAATTAATTTGTGGAGTCATAAGGTTAGGTATCATGAAATGACTAGAGAATGAAATCTATATTATAATAATTAGTCATCAACAGGTGTCATATATATACACACCGAATTGTTCTGCATGAATCTACAAAAAGATGCACCACAAAGTTTTCTCAAAATTGATTTTCTACGTCTCTTAAATATCTATGGTTATACATATTAGGTAGAGACGATTCAAATATTTGGAATTTAGGAGGAGGTCATTTTACTTCCAAAAAAGATGCAACCATGACGTCCCATATCAAGAAAAAAAAAAATTAAGTTGTGGGTTTGATTCTTTTCTAATTTATATGTAATATTTACAGATTGACACGTGTAATTTGTGAGTTTTTGTGCGGGTTGATAAATTTATATAGGGTACACCCAAATAAATAGTTCATGACTTCATGTAAAGAGAGAGTCTTGTATCAATGTCTCTAAAGAAATTCTTCAATTTGGCCCCCATTGAATTTCTAAATTACAATTTAACCTTGAAAATTACACTTTTGTTTTGAAATTTGCCCTCATCCACTCACGGCCTTTTAATTGGTCATATGCAAAGGAACAAAAGCAGAATTGCCAAATCTTTTACAAATCTCCAAATCTCAAAGGGACTCAAATCTAGCTTTCACACACAAAAATGGATGGACCGCGAAGAAAGAGTTGTTATCGATTTGGATAAATATTAGGTATTAGCATTTGAGTGATAGTCTAGTCGTGAATTTTTTTAGGGTAAATTTATATGGATTCAGAATTTTCTGAATTCGATTCTCACTGAGAGTGATACCCTTGTGCTCAAACTACCCTACCTTGAGTTGAAGTTATATAGTATCGTTTTCGGTTAAAAAATAAAAATAAAATAAAGGTTAGGTGAACATGAAAATAAATATCAATTTTTTAATAAACTATTGGACATAGAAAAAGCAGAGATTGTAGACCATATATTCGTCCCACAAATGCCCATTCAACAACTACTCCATTCGCGGAAAGTACTCCAAACGACTTGGCCTGCTTCTTTTGACCTTCCAATACCATTTCAATCTCTATATATATATTCATCTATACATACATAAACTGACACCCAAACACCACAAACCGTTCCAAGCACTAAAAACTAGAGCTAGCTAGCAGGGGCGACCTGAGACTCAAGAACACAAGAAACAGAGCAGATATGGCAGCAGTTCTTGCTTTGTTGTTGGTGGTGGCAGGGTCCATTGTAGGAAATTCACAAGCAGTAGAATACGTTGTAGGAGATTCTACTGGCTGGGTGGTTCCTTCTGCCAACACTTTTTACTCCACCTGGGCTTCTGGCAAAAACTTCTCCGTTGGTGATGTTCTAGGTGAGTGATTTCGTTTTTTTAAACGAGCCGAGCTGCTTTAAATTTCATAGCTTCTTTGATTTTAGAAAATTCACCCCTAACACTACAAATCAATATTGTCATCTTTGTGTATGAGCCCACACGATTTTATTCTCCTGGGATAGTAGATTTTTTGCTTAAAAAACTAAATAGTTGGGTTATGCCAATTCGATTCGTGATTTTCAGTCTTGATATTTGATGATCTTGGTCTTACCTTAGTTTATAATGTTAACCTTGTTTGCAGTATTCAACTTTGCGACCGGAGCGCATGATGTGGCTGTAGTGACAGATGATGCTTATGAAAGCTGCAACACAGCAAACCCCATCAATCAAACAAACACCGGACCGGCAAGAATCACTCTCACCAACGACACTGACTATTACTTCATTTGCACCATCGCCGGCCACTGTGCCAGCGGACAGAAATTGGAGATTGATGTTGATGGAACTGGAACTGCACCCTCACCTACCTCCCCGCCACCACCTTCTAGCGCAGCCTCCTCTCTTGTTGCTGCTCTCTTCGTCTCCTTGACGTCCATCGCCATTGGTTTCTTGTATTGATTATTTAGTGATTGCCTGTTAATTTTTCTCTCATACATTGCTGCCTTTTGATATCGGATTTATTGTTGTGTAGTTGATATGTATTTTGAGAATTTATATGCTCATCAGATTCCATTTGAATAAAAACAGTTATTTTTTATAGAGTAAACAGATTTTGTTGAAAATCTTAGTCAAACGCATTGAAGATATTGTTCGTTTTAGGTCACGAGCCCGCGTATTTTTTTTTTTCATGGATCATCGCCAATGATTATTAGATTCAGAAAACGCGTCTTCAATGTGAGAGTAATTGAGTTTTATTTATAAACCACTCGGTTGAGTTATGTTGGATCGATGTGAGATTTAGTATAAACATCAAAATTATCCAACTTGTGGGTTAGTGGAAAGAGTTAGAAAAGCAAACATAACAAATACAAGTATACAACTCCTATACATAAACTTGTATGCCGCTTATTTTCATCTTCCAATGCACTTGTATTTTGTGTTAACCAAATTCCACAAAAGAAATCAATATTTTTCATGAAATATAAACACAAAGTTACAAAGAAGATTTTGAACAATTCTTTTTGTTTCACACCTCTCTCTCCCTACTATTTCCCTTGAGACTTGTTTTTGTCATGATCCACCCAATCAATCAATTTATTAGTTAAAGCAAAGCACTTTGCCATTAATATAAGAAATTATTAACAAGCAAGGCATTGACTTTGTAAATGCATGTAGTCAATATGGTTTTGTGTGGTCTCAGCTTCTCACACGCCAAAGTTACTAGAAGTCCCATTTCTCTGCTGCCGGCCTTACACCTCCTACCACACCTGGAAACTCCGCAGCTTCTGTTGGTGTCACATGCCTCAGCTTCTTGTCCATTGCCCTTGCAATTTTGTACTAGAAGTATGATTTGAGCTATGTAGAGTTTGATTCATTTTTGTACGGAATAAATCTGCTAATTAAATTGGGTTTGGATTACATTATCAAAATGTGACATCAAATTGTCAAGATTTGGCTATCAGTTTTGTCTTGGTCTGGACTAATCGCTATTAATGGATTCTGGACAAGAAAGTCGTGTTCTTTACTGTTGGTACGGTATCAAATATTGTATTCTTATCATTTTGATCATCTACAGTCAACGGAGGAATTATGAGCCTAATCAATTATAATAAATAAAAGGGTGACCCACTTGAAAATGTTAAATTAAGGCCCTATTTCGTATTAATATTGTTTTCTATTTTTTGTTTTGATTTTCAAAAAATAGAAAACAAAAATAAAAAAATAGTGTTTGTTTGTGATTTTTGTTTTCGTTTTTATGAGAACCTACGACATGTTTTCAAGACTTTTGAAAACACAAAAAAATGGTTTAAAACACCACACACAACAATCTCATTTCTCTCTCACATGACATACGTACCAACCATTCTCTCATTTTCGCATTTTCGGGTTGGGTCTGACCCAGGCTTTGGGCGTGGGTTTATCCCGGGCCAAACTTCGTGCCTGGGTTGGTCTCGAGCCAGGCTTTGGCCCCTAGCTAAGCTAGGCTACGGGCATGTGTTGGTCTCGAGAAGGTCTTTAGGGTCAGGTCAATCCTGGGATGGGCTTCAGGGTTTGGTCGATCTCAAAATGATCCTCTGGGTCGGGTCGATCGTAGGATGGTCTTCGAAGTTAGGTCGGTCTTGGGATGGATTATTGGCTAGGGTTGATCTCGAGACGATCTTCAAGAATGGGACAGTCTCAAGGTGGGTTTCAAGCCCAGGTCTATCTTCGGGGTTGGGTTGGTCCCAAGATGGTTCCGGGGTTTGGTCAATCTCAGGACGAGCTACGGACCCGGGTCAGGTTTCGGGGTCGGGTCAATCTCAAGAAGGTCTTCGAGGTCGGGTCGATCCTGAAACAGTCTTCAAGGTCAAGTAGATCTCGGGAAGGTCTTCGAGATCGGGTCAATCCCTGGAAGGTCTTCAGTCGGGTCGATCCTGAGACGGGATTCTGGGTCGGGTCAATCCAGAAATGGTATTCAGGGTCTAGTCAATCATGTGTTTGGCTTCAGGGTCTGATAGATCTCGGGCAGGGTTTCAGGGTCGGGTCGATCTCTGGCAGGGTTCAGGGTCGGGTCAATCCAGGGGCAAACTTCGGGGTCATCTCAATCCCAAGACGGTCCTCGGGTTTGGGTCGATCAGGAGGTGGGCTTCGGGGTTGGTTTACGAATGACAGGCTAAGGGCCTTGGGTCAATCTCGGGACCGTCTTCTAGGGAGGGTTGGTCCCGGGGAGGGCTTTAGGGTCGAGTCATTCCTGGGATGATCTTCGGGGTCGAGTTGATCCCAGGACGGTCTTCGGAGTCGGGTCAATTTGGGGCTTTAGGGTCGGGTCGATCCTGGGTCAGGCTACGGGGTTGAGTTAATCTTGGGGCGGGCTTCGAGGTTGGCTCAATCTCGTAGCGGTCTTCGGGGTCGGGTCGATCCCGAGACAGTGTTCAAGGTCAAGTCGATCTTCGGTCGGGCTTCGGGGGTCAGATCAATCTCTGGACAGTCTTTGGGGTTGGGTCAATCCTAGGGTGAGCTTCGAGGTCGGGTCAATCCCAAGAAGGTCTTCGGTCAAGTCAATCCTGAGATAGGATTTGGGGTCGGGTTGAGCTTCAGGGTAGGGTTAATCTCAGGGCCTCCTTTGGGGTCATGTCGATCTTGGGGAGGGCTTCGAGGTCGGGTTGCTAAGGAAAAACTACGATCCCCATGTCAATCTCTAGACGATCTTCGAGGTCGGGTTGGTCCTAGGGCGGGCTTCAGGGTCGAGTCAATCTCGGGATGATATTCGAGGTTGGGTTGATCCCAAGACGGTCTTCAGGGTCGATCGATCCCGGGGTTGGGTTTCGAGCCCTGGACAATTTTCGGGGTTTGGTCTGTTCCGGATGGTATTTGGGATCAGGTCAGTCCTGGGCAAGGCTACAGGCCCGGGTCGATCCTGGCAGGGTCACGAGTCTATCCTGGGTTCAGCTTCTACCCGAGTCAGTCTCCGAACCCTGGTGTTTCTTGGAGTATGCTATTTTCTGGTTGGGCTATGAGTCTGCTTGATCCTGGGCCAAGCTGCGTGCCCAAGTCTATCTTGAGTGGACTGGGTCGGGCCTGGGCCTAGGCTTGATTTCGGGCATTGACTTTTTCTATGAATCAATAGCATAGCTGCAAAACATCTCGCATGAAGATCTTATATTAAATCAAAATTTTTGTTTTATATTTTTGTTTTCACAATATTTTGAAGTGATACCAACAGGACCTAAAATTATGTTTTGTTTTTTTGGACACATGGGTCAAATCCCATTGTTGTCGATCCCAATCCAAATTAGACAAAATTTGTCATCGAATTCAGATCTTTATCCGTATCGAAAAGCCGCCCATATATACGTGTGGGCTGAGATAAAGATGGTTAATTAATTTTCACTCCAGTCAATTATATACAAAAGCAAAATAAACAGAAATCGCATGGAACGACTTGTTCAAAGTTCTGGTATGCTCGATAGACTTTTCTAAAGAAGCAAATCTAAATTAGCAGATAACTAATGAAGAAATTTCATCAAAAAAAAAATCAAACACTTCAAACTAAAGGCATAATATTTTAGAATAATTTAACCAGACGAAGTAAAATGTGGCTATAGTACAGTCATAATACGTTGTCTTACACGGTCCAAAATGAAGCAGTCAATCTGGGATGGCTAGACAAGATAAAGAGTTACAAGTCACTGACATTGTCAATGTCTTGCATTCATTCTGATTTGGATGTATATATATGATTAAACCTATAAATACTCAAAGACCCACACAAAAATATCATCAACACAACATTTGCAACGCAAGATTACTAACAACTTCAGCAACACAAAGACAAGATCAAAAGAGAGATTGTAATCACATTTTGAGAGTTTTTGAGATCGAATATGGTGGCTTCTCGGGTGGTTTGCATGATTGGATGCCTAATCCTTGTAGCTGCTATGGTGCACGGTGCAACCGCGGCTACCTATGATTTGGATTGGAAAATTCCGCCTAACAATTCCTCTGATTACTACGAGGATTGGGTTAGCAACAGGACATTTCAGATCGGAGACTCAGTTGGTAAGAATTTCTTACTTGGAATTTTTGTCCATGCTTAGAGATAATGTTGGAAAATCCGGCCTAAACGCTACAAACAAATATTGTCTAGTTTAGGCCAAAGGCACGCAGAACTTTATTGTTCTCGCTCTGTTACCATTTAAAAAATGTGTTAGTAGTGTAATAGAGACTAGACCTTTACTTATATGTCATCCGGTTGAGTTATACTAATTTGATTGGGTTGAGTTATGTCAAACCCAACAAGTGGACATGTAGAAGTCATGTCTAAATGTACCGAGTCTTTGTTCTGATACTATGTTAGAAAATATAGCCCAAACACTACAAACTAATATTGCCCGCTTTTGACTAAAGTCCCGCACGACTTTGTTAGAAGAGCCAACGTCATTGGTTTCTAGACCTAGAAAACGTGTTGGTTATGTGAGAGGAACTGAACCTTTACTTATTTGCCACTCGGTTAGGTTGTGTCATTCCGATGTGGGATAAAGTATTAACAGATAAGATAACAATTTTTTGTTGTGTGTGTTAACAGTGTTCAATTGGAACGGCACGGATACGGCAGCGGACGTGCCTGAATTCTACTACGATAACTGCACAGACTTTGGGACAATTCTAGTGAACAGTGGGGTTATGGTTACCTTTAAGGTAAATGGAACCTTCTACTACATCTCCACCATTGACACACACTGCGAACAAGGCCAGAAGATACGTTTTGTTGTCGGAGACGGGGAATTTGACGTCAATGAGACCGGTGCTGCTGCTCCTCCTCCGCTGGCTTTCCTTGGTGGCTTCTCTCTGATCATCTCTTCCCTTGCAGTTTTATTCTTCACTAATTATATGTAAATTTAATTAGAATTTCCCACCTATATATATACATATGTAGGTTCTATATATTCTTTGTGTGTGTATTGTTAATAATGGTGTATTCTCAACATATGAATGAATAATATACTTTGTAGTAATTGACGTGATTTTTTAAAATTAATTTCAGCATTCAAGCACAGGTTTAATTATTGTTTAATTACTCAACATTAAGGTACTAGCTAGTTGTGGTAATCTTGTCAGGTAAATGAGGGAGTTATATCCTTATAAAATCACTTAGAACTTTATAATAAGTAATTAAATGTCACAATTCAATCTATCAATCTACACATGTTTATGAGATTTGATTAAGCATCGTTTTTTAACAATACTATTGTGGTCACACTTTGGTTTTAACCAACTCACCCTAATATTAGGTGAAAATTTATATTTGTGGGGGTCTCTCGACCAGAGTTTAAGTTCATATCGGATGTTCAAATGATAAATTTGTATAATATCATTATCGGTTATCAAAAAAAATTAAAACAAAGTGACGATTTAAATATACGAGATTTATATGGACCAAAAACCAATAGTTTTCCTGTTGTAAAAAAGAAGGAAATAAAATATTTTAAATGCTCCGACTTACAAGGGGTCCATTTGTTTTGTTTTGTTTTCTTTGTTTTCATTTTCTAGTTCCAAAAAACATATTTCTTTCGCTTTATGTTTTCATGGGTGCTTTCATTTTCTAGTCGTAGAAAACGTATTTCTTTAGTTTTATATTTTCAAGTGATTTCCTATTTTCCATGTTTTCTAAAATGACAATCAAAAATATTTTATTGTTTTTTATTTTTCCAAAAATAAAACATAAAATGAGTGAAAAACAAACATAATATTACTTAAAGAAAAATAAACTAATAGCTACACAAATTTATTGTATGAAGAGCAAATTGGATAATGCGAGACCCTCAAAAAATAACCTCAAAAGACCCACATTTAATGTGGAGTGTCGGATGTGAAGTTTGAGGGTCTCTAGCATTGTCCGAGCAAATTACATAAGCAATACAAGGAGAGAAAATATCCTATAAGGTAGCATCTATTTGTTGCTCATCATCATATGTATCATCACCGTACACTTGATCTAGAATAAGCACCAATCCCATCCCAAAAGCTCCATCAAACCCTGGCTTGACACAAAGCCAAAACACATCCTTCCCCAGCATCACATTTGTCGAGGGGTCCACCTTTCGCTTAATCTCAGCCACATGATCATCTGACGGGGCCCCCAAAGAGGTGTTGTAGATCTTACAGCAACGTCGAGAGAAGGAACCCTTGACTTGGTACTCTTCACTTGGGTCACCATGAACTTCCACCATTAGATTTGACTGTCCGATTATGGAGGATTTATACACACTGAAAATTGGGTGTTGACCTTCTAGTCTCTCACCAAAAAAGCCTTCCCACCGTTGATGCAGACTTGGTGTCTAAAATATCAATTAAACCACAATAATTAAGCAATTATAAATAAATAAACCACTTAGGCCAAATCGTATGGCTCAAAAGATCCTGAATTTGATTCTCACGAATAACATCATTGTGACCACATATTAGGTTTTGGCATAACTTATCCTATCGTCATATGAGAAACGTCTGTCCATATCAGATGTTCAAATAGTAAGCTCGTATTGTATTATTTTCAGTTACAAAAAAAAAAAAACTAAAAAGAGGAATGACATTTGAACAAATTGGACAATTCAGATAAACAAATTCATGTTTGGTCAATTAAATACGTCTAAAATTCAATCCGAACTAAGATTTGGACATGTAAATATCTCATAGTTCATGCTTTCACTTTAAAATAGGGATGATGAAAAAAATTGGTTTCGAGTGAATTCCGATTGGACAACAGCATGCTTTACGAGCCCGGCAAGCTTGGGCCTTTATTCCTTTTCTAGATGTTTAAATTATTGATGAGGTCCAGTCTGTGGGCCTAAATGTATAGCCCATGATTCTACGACTCGCACAGGCATAGACGCAACGTGTCGAGCTTTTGTCCACTCTTGTCATCGGTAACGGAAGTCACGCGAAAGAAAGAAACTGTTGAGAATTGAATTGATACCGACTGACCTTTCGAAGGAGCGTGAGGAGGCACTTGCCTGAGGCGTCCATGAGAATAAGTTCATGCTTGGGTTCCGAATCAGGGCCGTAGGAATCGAACCGCAAAATGATCTCACCATTGGGGTCGTAGACGATGAAGCCGTCGCCGGGGAAGAACACGGAGGTCTTGCGGACTGTGAGGTTGGTCTCATCTGGGAAGCAGAATCTCTCGTCCACAATCGCAACTCCACTCATGCTTGTCTACGGTAGCAGAGAAGATTGTCTGCCTTGTGTTCGACGAAATGCTCCAGTAAGAGAAGGAAGTGGAAATTATCTGTTAGCGTTGGATATGGAAAGAAAGGTGCAAGATTATGAACCTTTTAAGTGGGTACCTGCTTTGGCTGTTTGCGAATTAAATTAGATGGACATGGGCCATGTGTCCTTTTGAAATGTAATG
The DNA here is from genome assembly GCF_013401445.1 of Tripterygium wilfordii. Taxonomy (NCBI): domain Eukaryota; kingdom Viridiplantae; phylum Streptophyta; class Magnoliopsida; order Celastrales; family Celastraceae; genus Tripterygium; species Tripterygium wilfordii. The sequence goes on from NC_052235.1 coordinate 15,781,382, forward strand.
ACTAATGACGGTTGCAGTAGTTGAAAAGCAATGAATGGTGCATATATATTTTTCGTCTGAGTCTAAATAACTTTTATGCCATGTTTAGTCTAATTGGCCACTTGGATACTCGCCTTTCAGACTAAAAGAGGTGATGGGTTTAAATGGGGGAGGCGGGTGAGGAAGGGTAGAAACGTTCGTAGAAAGATCCTAAAGAGGATAATACAATGGATGCAAAACCGTATTCATATTAAAGGTGATTTAAATTATGGATGAAGAAAAAATGACATGTCTAATCAGCATAATAGGTGACATTGAGAGGGAATACAAACTTTCCGTTGAATCAACTCAAGGAAAACGGAATGGCGGGGACTCTATAGGAAACCCAAGGCCAAGTGATTAGAATCCCAACAACCAAGAAATCGTGTAGGTATGACAATCCCAACAACCATACTACAATCCTAAAGGAATCTTCAAAATTATCTATGGTATACACTCTAAAGTGAATTGATTTGAGAAACTTGCGTTCTTGAATTCCTTTTCAAAAAGATACTTATTTGAGTGTCGGAGTGTCAACAGAGTGCCAAGTAGAGACGCAAAATCCTTCTACGACCATTGATCATTACACGCCATATCATAGGTAACTTTTGGAAACAGAAAATTCATCTGAGTAACATTCCTGCCTGTTGGAATGTAGGAATCACTTAAAAATGGTAGCACTTCTGTTACATACCCAAGTTTGTTTTTGCAGGAGTTTTAACTTAAAAGAAAAGAGAGAGTTGAGGTCATAATCTCGGACATAATTTTGAATTTTCAGCATAAGTAATAGAAACATAGACGACAGGTAAGAGCAATGACAAATATGGTTAGTTTTCTTTTCCCGGTACATCACAATATAGTTAGTTTAGTGCCAGTTATCACAAATCTAATCCGAATGCTTTGGAATATGGAGAGCAAAAGTAGGATTGGAGTATGAAATCAAAAAAGGTTACGCCTTCTAAGTTAATTAGTCGTTTGACGTGTGCGATGCAAGGGATGATACTATGATAGTTTCTTCACAAAATTCTCTGACTTTTCGACAAAGAGTACAACCCGGACAATTCATATTCGCTAGCAAAATTGACAGCGAAACATGATTTCCAACTTAAGCAGCTCAGAATAGCAAAACCAACAGCAGAACAGCACGCATAAATACTCATTCCTACAGTATGGCTTTGTGCTGAACAATTGCTGAAATTTACTCATCTGGTTCTTGTAACGACGACATGTGATGATCACTTGGATCATTTTCTGCCTGCCCTTTACGTTTTAAGGAAATATTTGTCATTTGTACCTCCCAACCTACCAGTGAAGGAAGAAGATAAATTCATCATACAGAGAGTTTTTCCGCAGAAGAACAATGAAGAGGCCAGAATGAGGCACCATATAATGCTGATAAGTGATAATTTAAATTTCTATCATATCTCCACCTTTCTGTAGGATTGAGGCCTGCTTCCACCCTAACGACGGAAGGCAATCTGTGAGGAGATAAAAGTACAGTCTTCCTCATGCACCATTGATTCAATGAAAGAATCTCTTCGGGCACCGAGCAGATCCATGCTCCTCATACTCGGACTTGGTGACGCACATTCCTTCAAAGTCTGGAGTAGATGCCAAAAGAGATCCCCCTCTCCATACACCTAATATGGGACTGAACAAAAGCCACAAGATCTTGCAATCTCAATTGTAGAAAGTAAAGGAAAACTAATACCTTATAGGAGGGTAGAGTTTTTACTCTTCCTGAGTTGTTATCTTCACATGATAGTTATCCGGGACAAGAGGCCGAAGGTCTCTTTCTCTGCAATTCAATACCATAATATGAATTAAAGCATTGAGATTAATTTCGATGAATGTGATCGATAGTTGGCAGGATAAGAGCTTACAGTCTCTCAACAAATCGGGGAAATAATGTGCTTCCCCAGTTAATATGATGCTGCCAAAGCACAAGAATATAATTAGAATCTGAAATTAAAATTCAAAAAGACTAGTAATCATTGACAATTCAGGAATTCAAGAAGGTACCTTTCATAGAGTACAGGGTGAAGAAATGGATGGCAAGAGTTGATTGCTGGAACAATACACTCCGCTAGTCCAGCCTCGTTCATTCCTGCAAAGCACAGGATCAACCAGCAATTCATCAGTTTTCAGCTCCATAAAGAATTAGCAGTCCCAAAAGATTAGCAATTCTTTACCAAACAATGCGTACGAAATTTATGATGTATTAACTATGAGCGCAAGTTTCTTGTCCTCGAGTAAAGGGAAACCATTTGCAACTAAAACACCCTGAAAAAGAAACAGACCCAAATCAGCAGGCTGGAAGATCATCTCTGGGACAAGGAACCGCTCATTTGTCAAGTCGAACTCCTGCTGAAATGATAGAACTGTAAAAATTAGTGAATAAGCCCTTGCAAAGTAATCAGTTGAAGAAAACGGGACACTACATTATTAGTCAAATCAGTTTTCTGTCTCTCGCTGGACTTCTCTGTGAGATCCAGATCCTTCTCTGTTTCAGCAGACAGAGGTGGAGCTCCATCTGTCAAAGGGTATCTCTGAGCTTCTTCAGGGTCCTTAATAAAGCCCTTTGTATGATTGACGCCATCATGGAGGACATATGTACATCTCAGAAAATTGTCTCTTCCACGCTTCCTGTATATCTTCATCAAATTTTTTATGAATAAATGCTATTGACTACAGCAATCCACAAAATTAATATCTTCATCCACTCTCAATCAAGAAGCTTAAACATTGTAATATGTCCAATTTCTCAAGGTTTTCTTCCTCACCATAAACTCACTCAACATCACATCAATCTGCAACAAAGTGGAAACTCAAAAGTGACCACCTATAAAAACCCAGCTCAATAAGCCCCTACCAAGCATTCCCATTTTTTTCTTCCCTTACTGAAAAAGAAACCCCTTAAAACCCTTTTAATGCTGCTTCTTTGAATCCAAAGAGCCCACAAACCCCTCACTTGCGTTCTTCATTGTTTTTACTCTGCAATCTTCATAAACCCTCTTTGAGCCCTATCAATGTCTTCAAAGTCACCCAAAAAAGAGAGAAAAAATCAATTTAAACACACTGGCATTCTTAATATTCATCTTTCTCAATTTAAAACCACAGCCGCTAACTGGCATTTCTATATGTTTTGCTAACTCAATATAAACCCACATGGAACCCAATCAATTCTTACAAAATCACAAAGCAAGATAAAGCTTTTTGAATACAAAGAAACCTCAAACCCCTTGCCTGGCAATCTGGAGATCGCGAGCAACATCAAAGGAGACATAGCACTGCTTCTCCTTAACATCGTCCATGATAAAAGTCTCGTCCATCACATTTACCGCTCGATAGGACACCAGCTCTTTAAGGTAATTCGTGAGGGCCTTCCCTCCCAGTTCAATCCTCTTCACGGCATAGTTGACGATGAAGTTTTGGAAAACTGGGGCGGCATGCGTGAACGAGTAGCCACAGTCAACGACGAGGTTGCACTGGGTCTTTGACACAAGCCCATAGGGCCTCCTACTGGCCTCGTACAGATGGACCAATGACGGTGTGTTAAGCATCTAAGTCTACGTGGAATTAATAGATTTAGATTACTATAATTAGTAATATTGTCATTGACAGGTGTCTCAACTCTATTGGTTGGTGATGTTAAGTCGGTTAAAACTGTTGGCTATAAAGCGTTGAGAACTCTCTCTGTAAAGTTCAGTTCTGATATTGAGTAATAAAATCATTCCTTCTTCCATTTTTCTCTGTAATCTTCTTCTGCTAGGGTTGGAGGAGAGAGGAGAAGAGGTGGGCCCAGATGTCCCGCTGGAGTTCCGGGTTTATCAGGTACCCGCGGTCGATGTGGCGGGGCACAGCAGCCGAGGTCTGGTCTTCGGAAGCGACGGCAATGACTGAGGTGGTCGATGAGGGAAATGGAGTGGGGTTCTGAAATTTTTTCGAGGAGAGAGGGCGATAGAGGCAATTAGGGATGATAATGGCTGGGTCGCGCTCGCCGCCTTGACTCGGCTTGATGAGGCCGCCGCCGTTGTCTAACACGATGACGTTCTAGGACATGAGTGCTGGAACTCAAGTTGGTGGGCGACTAAAAAGGAAATCTGAAAGCGAGTCTTCGTATAATCCATTTATATAGCTATTTGTATTCTTTGCTCTGAATCCTAGTCCTCCATCTTTGTTCAATCTCTTCATAAATTAGTAGCAGAACTATCCACCAACTTTTTTGGTTAAAATTCGTTGAAGAAGATGGAAAATTGAAGCAAATTTGGATTCTTTCCAGGTTCAATCGACTCATTCAACAGCTCCAGTAAGATATCAGATCTATTATCTATATTGGTTCCATTGTGGTGACTCTACAAGCAACAGTTCATCATAATTCAGTCAGTATCACCCACAAAACGCAAGAGAACCAACCAATCCAATTTTGCTTCTGGCATGGTAGAGTTTCAGTTCAGTTATGGTCCCTTTACCTAAAGTCTAATCATTGTAATTTAAGGTTTTCTACTTGGCTTTTCTCTAAAACAGGGTAAATCTAGTTTCTGTACTATAGAGCAATAGAAAAAGTAGGACAAGCAACCCAATTATATGCAACTCGTTACACATGAAAACACCGGAAAATAGCAGATATAGAAGCCAATTTGTTCGACAAAAAGGTGAGCTATAGCAAATGTCCATGAAGGAAGTAGAAGCCCTTCTAAAAAAAATGCTCAAATTCAGTAATGTGTATGGTAATACCCTCCTGGGTGCACCATCCCATGGTTGTAGTAACCCACTTGACCTTGCATCCCTTTCGTTCCGTGCTGCTGCCATATCAGCTGTTCCTGCACAAGTAATTGTTGCTTTCTCTCCATTTCTGCCATCTGCACATAAGAAGGAGGTGGCACCAAGAGAGATGCCGCAAAAGGGTCCTGGTTACCAACAGGTTGGAAAGACCCATCTGGAGCAGGCAATGCTAGGACTTGTGTGGTACCATTCTTGCCTAGTCCAGGCAATGCCACACTACTAGAACTCCCACCACTCAGTTGGGCGTTGCTCACATGTTGCCTCACAGCCCCTTGATCATACATTCCGTTGAGCAACAATGGATCAAAACCACCCCCCATCGTAGCCTTCTGCTTCGACAGATTACTTGCTGACTCTGCCAATGCCAATTCCCAGTCTGCCTTGCCAGTCTCGGCAGCTGGTGTTTGCCATGCTGAAGTCAGTTCAGGTTCTCCATTGGATGGGAATGTTTCCCAGGCACCATTGGCGTTCGCAGCTGGCTGTCCAGAGAATAGGGCTAATGCAAATTTGTTGCCTTGCTCATCGGCTGAAACATCATCCTTCAAATTCACCAAGTCCTCGGTCACCACCACCAGCTGAGGCTGAGGTTTTGGTTGTTGAGGCTCTGGTGGAGACGTAGTACGGATTGGAGCATGATTCTCTGGAGCAGGAAGAGCCTTCACCTCATTCATATTTATTTGCTGCTCCTCCTTCACTGGAGCCTTTTCATTCTGAATTCTCTCAGGGCTCTTCTTTCCTCCGCTTAACATTTCCTTCAAAAATCCCTCAAGAGTCCCCAAAAGTTGAACTGTAACCCTCTTCACCTCAGGAAATTCTGACGATCTAGCAATACCCATATCCTTGCACCAATCATAGAGCACAATAAGGTTATCAATCAGCTTTGCTGCCATAACGTACATATCAAAACCCCTCAGACAATTCTCATACTCCAACTCTGTAAACATATCCAACAACACCCCCAATAACTCACAGATTTCGACATATAACCCGAAACTCTCCTTCACAACATGGTAAAGAGCAACAGACACCAATCTACTATCTTTAGCCATTCCAGTTGGCCTACAAGCCAAAACCTTATCAAGAATCCTCAATGATTGACCCAATTTCCCCAAAACCCTCTCTGGCTTCATTTCCTTAATCGGGGTAGACTCCTTTTTCTGTTCTCTCCCAATTGATTCATTTACATCGCCATAGGAACTCGACCTCCTACGCGTTTCATACTCATAATCATCCCTAAATCCTCCTTCATCTCGCCTGTAAGGCCCAACACCATCCAATTTATCATCAACCCTCTCTTCCTTATCCTTGAATTTTCTCTCAAACAACACCAATTCCACCTTCTCATCAAGATACATCGCATAGCACTTCACAAACCCAGCATGATCCCAGGAATTGGAATGGGCTTCATCTCTGAAACCGGAAATATTCAAAATCCTCATCCCTCTCCTCGTCGCATACACGATCTCCTCCTCAAACTTACGATGCCCATCAACCAAAAGCCTGTGCACAAGCATTAAGGCCTTAAGCGCCACAACCCAATCACGGGTTTTGCTCAGTCTCTTCGATAGCGTACCCATACAAACACTCACGAATTCCCTCGAATACAACGTGACGTTCACGATCTCTCGGAAATACTTCTCGTCAGCCGGTTCCTCGTCGTGACTGGTGGCTTTAACGACGAGAACCTCGATGTGGGGCGCCGTGGTACCAGCCACTTTCGCTATGCCTATGCTCGTCTGGTCCTTCACTGCTCCGATCGCTTTCCGTAACGTACTGGACGCCATCTCCACGGCCAACAAACAGAATTCAACAGATCAAAAAAGCGTTACTTTATCGGTGATGTAATCTTCAACCGGAAGGCCAAGATCCGGTTAAATTGACGGCGGAAATGGATCTGAGAAACGAAAATTCTTCACTCTTTCCGTGTCTCGTTTTCTTCTCTCGTGTGTGGATTTGCGAGGATTTTAAGCTAAGGCGGGCTCTACACAGACTGCAAAAGCGCGTAATCTACAGTAGCAATTTTTGGCATATTATGGATTAATTAATTTTCAAAGCATTTAAAGAAAGAAAAAAAAATTATGCAAGGGAAAAAATATATTATAGGAATTTATGTATTGGATGGGAATAAATTGTTCCAATTAAATGATATAAATGTCATACATGTTGAATAAAAGTATCTTAATTTTATCTTTTTGGGTATAATTGGATTAGTTGGCTAACAAATTTATCTTTTTAGGGATGGAAAAAAATCATAAACTCTAAACTCTAATCTCAATCATGGTCATAATTCAAAGACTTAAAATAAATAAATGCGTATCCATTAGAGAATTACTTTATATTTATAATCACGTAATTGTTAATTATAATTCTAAAGTTTCTGACTTAGTCATTGAGATTGTATATTATCATTCTAAACATAATAATAGTTTTTTTTTTCATTATCTTTTTATATGAAACGTTCAAACTTAAAAAAAAATTATGTTTGATGAAAAACAAGTTTTCGTGAAATAGGTTGGTGGAAGGACGGATCTAACACATAGGTTCGATTTTGTATTTGAAATTATGTTACGATTGAACTAATATATGTATTGAAATGTACCACAATCTAGTTAAGCATGCAGGATGGGTCCCGAAGTGGACCGACTCTTGGGTTCTCCGTCACTAAAAACACAAGCAAAACAAAATAAAGTAAAAATAAGATAAACGATTTTATGATATTTTTTATTAGAAGAAGTCAATAAGAATTTTTATTTTTAACTCATAAATGATATTTTTGTAATATTTATTTAGATTATTGACTTATATATAGTTTTTTTTAAAGGAAATAAATCTGCTCCAATATTATAACTGCGTCCGTCTCTCCGACTTCTATTTCCTGCGAGACGCCCGAGTCTCTCTCTCTAACTCTTCCAGACCGATTCGACTCATTGTTGCATCCATGTTCATCCTCAAAGTCCACTCAGTGGACACCAACAAACCCCTGTTCTTCGACTTGTCAAAACGATCGAACCCTAACCCTAAATTCAGCGAACGCCGTGGAGTGTTGCACCTCTATGGAAGTACGTCGCAAACCTCGCTGCCAAGCCCTAGCTCTCGATCCACTCTACTTTTCGTGATCGCCGTCCCCAACTACCTATCCACCGATGATTTCATCCGATTCTGCGGCTCCTTCATCGACCACGTTATCGGGCTCGTCTTCATCAGGTACGGCGAATGGTTACCCCTTTTTATTAAATTGTAGTGTGAAATTTCAATCCTATTGGAGATTATTTGTTCTTTTATGAGAAAATTGGGGATAAGGTAGGGAACTCGCTTGTGTTTCTTAGAAATTCAAAGACTTTCACTGTTTTGATTGATTTAGTCTTAATGTTCTTCCTCAGTTCGAATCTTAGTTTATTTCTGTTGATGATGTGTAGGAATGATGGGATGGAAGATCGATATAGCGTCTTAATCAAGCTGGATGATCAGTCTACAGCTGATGAATTTTATGACAGCTTTAATGGGAAGCGGTTTTCTCCTTCAGAGGTTGGTGAGCTATAGTTGTTTTGGTTTTCTTTCCATTCCTTTTTATGTGATAATAAATGTATGTTGGCTCTTGATTGTTCAATTTTCAGGCTGAGGTATGCCATATTCTTTTCATGCTCTCTGTGGAATACACAGAATCAGCTGAGATCGCTTGTATTCCTCCTAATGGGTTCACAGAACTTCCCACCTGTCCCATCTGTCTTGGTGAGAAGGAGATATTATTTTGTCTACGGTTTAACCTTGTTTCACTGACTCGATTCATGTTCTGTGGATTTATGGTACTCTTATAAATTGAGTTTTATGTTAATTTTCGTTTTCTTTGCTAGAGAGATTGGACCCTGACACAAGTGGAATATTGGGTACTCTTTGTGACCATTCATTTCAATGCTCATGCCCATCAAAATGGACCTATCTGTCTTGCCAGGTAAGCTAGTTTGTATCATCCCGGTATTTCTAATCACCGGTACTAACAGGAAATATAAAATTTTGGATGCTTAAAGGCTATATAGATGACAATGATATGCATACTCTTTTACTGATGTTGCAGCTACCAGTTAGCATGCCAGGTGCCTTTTAAGCCAAAACTAGGTGGATTAGTGGGTTTCAAAGTTACTTCACCGGGATTGGTTTGAGATGTTGTATTGGTAGAATAATCTCGTGTCACATAGAACAATCTACTGCAGGAAAATTGTATATTGTAACGGCTTATATGGTTTTTGATCAATGCCTCATGATCTTTTGTAGGTTGCTGGCATACACTTGCTTACCTTCGCTGGATTTGCTTATGTATTGAAATGCATATATTAAATACTCATTTTCACCGAGTTTTTGTGTGTTGTTAGGTCTGCCGATTTTGTCAGCAGCAGGATGAGAACCCAACATGTTCTGTTTGTGGAACACTTGAAATTCTATGGGTTTGCATTATATGTGGTTTTGTTGGATGTGGAAGGTGATGCAACAATCGCAGTCTTTTTCCATCTGAATTCTTGTTTTTGATGATGTTATTTTGCATGCCATGACTTAACTATTGATTGAAGTATCTCATTTTTATCGAAACTCAGATATAAAACACAACATGCTATAAAGCATTGGCAAGACACACAGCATCGTTATTCTCTTGATTTAAGAACAAAGGAAATTTGGGATTACGTGGGTGACAAGTACGTTCATCGACTAAACCAATCAAAATCCGATGAAAAAATGGTTGATATGAACACCTGTTGTTTGTCGGGGGAAGGAGATTGTGGTACTTGTGGACATAGCGAAGATCCTGGAATCAGCGGGGCCCTCTTCAGCAGCAAAGTCGAAGCGGTAAGTTTTTCCTTTTTCAAAATATTGGTTGTGAATATCTTAATTATTAGGAATGGAAATTTTGGTTGTGGATTGTAAGTTAAATGTACTTATGCCTGTACTTGCACATTTCTGTTCAGTCTTATATGAAGTTTAAATGATCAGAATATTTATATGGGCCAGTGTACTTTTGTGCTTTGGCATTTGAGCACTGGAATCAATAGTAATCTTTGAAAACATAACAGATTATGGACGAGTACAACCATCTTCTAGCAACTCAACTGGAGACTCAGAGACAAGTAAGTAAACATTTAAAGCAGCCGTTGCTCTTATATTTTATATCTATCATATTACTGAATCTTGTCCTGCGTCAAGAAGTTAATTTATGCCTTTTGTTTTCTGTTTATTCCTTTTCTTCTAATACTGGTGGAGGGAGGGAAGGTTTGCTTTTCGTTAATTAAGGTAGATTGATTAATGGAGCACCCTATTGATGGTCATATGGTGCTGGCATTGGCACTAACTATCTAAGAGACCAATCTTTTGCCATGATGTCATTTTGTGTGATGTCTAGAAGGAGTTGAGTTCATGGAAACTTGAGAGTTACTCTCTAAAACAATTCTATCTGAGAAATATCTTGTTGAATGTAGGATGTATTTTTCTTTTTCTTGTCTTCTGCCTTGTGTGCCTCTATTGAAGTGAAGATTCTCTCTTCCTAATTATTTTCTTTCAGTATTATGAATATCAACTTGTAGAGGCCAAAAGTAAAATAGAGAGTTTGATATCAGAAGCAGTAGAGAAGGCTGTGACTTCCAGGATGCAGGAAATTCAACTTGAATTGGAAAAGTGTGAAGGGGGAAAAAATTATGTTGCAAATGTAAGTATCTGAAATATCAAAGCTTTAGATAACTTAATTCATAGCATAGGATTTGTCTTGGGCAAGTTGATTTTTAATGTTCTACACTCTAGCACATGTAGTTTTTCTAAAACAATATTGTGTGACATTAGATTAATCGAGACCTCATCAAGAACCAAGAAATTTTCCGCAAGAAAGTTAAGGATACTGAAGAGAGGTATGTTGTTTGTTTCCTATGAATTTTGGAATTTGATTGATGCCTTTTGGAGGCAATGCTTTATCAAATATCCGTTTTCTTTCACATGTTATGGTTTTTCTTGAAAGGCTTATGGTGATCTCTATCCTGCATCCCTTTAAATACAATTCATGTACACATTCAATGTTTTGCATTCTGAAAACTGTGAATCGTTTAGAAATTAGTACATCTGTTTGGAATTTGGTTTCAGATTTTTGTGCAGTAATTGCAACGTTTAAATTCTTGTGCTTTGAGTTCTCGCATTGGTTTTTTTTTGGGGATGACTGTACATATTCCCGTTGATCATCTAGGGAAGCTTCATCATTAAGGTTGAAGGATGCGAAGATACTGGATCTTGAAGAACAGGTATTATTAGGATTTTGAAATTCTATGCTTTATGTAATTACATGAGCTGGTGAAACTACTGGATTCGTAATACTTTGAATGACGTGACAACAGATCAGAGATCTTACTGTTTACGTTGAAGCCCAGAAAACGCTTGGTGACATGACAGATGATATTCGAGGCGGGACGCTCTTACCAGTGCCATCAACGAAATCTTCTCCAGCAAGCACCAAAAAGCACATGAAGTCTCGAAGGCGGAATTAGATTAACAATCTTTTCTGACATAGAACAACTGATTCTGTACAGTTTAAGATGCTGCTATTTGCCTGATTAGTTTACATTACTGTTAATATGTCTTCTCTCATTTTCAAGATCGTAGAGCACTCGGATTGTCGGAGTCCTTTCATGTGCAGTTCATGGTTCCAATGTGTTTAGATAATCTTGTGTTCCAAAGTAAAATACAGATTCTACCAATATTGATAGATTAATCAATGTTGGATCCAGCCTCTTCTTAGCTCGACTTCCATCTGGGTCGTTTCAGAGAAAAAGTGAGCAAATAGTTTCAAGTTTTCTTTTACAGGCTCTTTAACTCTTTTTAAGTTCATGCTCCACATTCACTGCAGCCACTTCATGCGATCTTACACATTGAAGCTGCTAATTTCAAGCGTTCAAGGTATAAATAGAATCATCTTTTTCTGTTAAAACTAGTCAAAGCAAATCTTTTTATACAGCAAAGCAAGAATACTAATGCGGATGAGACTCCAAAACTTGGAGCTTTGATCAGAAAACCTATTCAGATTATAATAAAATGCTTCACCTGTTCTTCATTTTTTGTCTTTTATTGGGCGATAGGCAGCAGGGGAAAAAAAATCTATAATTGTCATCTCTCATCTGCTATCAGCCAGGAAAAAGTCCAGAGGGAATTGTGAAACAAAGGCAATTCTTAAATGGACACCAGAGAACTTAAAGAAAGGAGAGGACAAAAAAGTAGCAATAAATTAAAAATCCAAAAAATGTACACACTTGTAAGTCATAGTTATTCTTTCCTTAATGAAAAAGAAAACTTAAACAATAAACTAACAGGATCCTACCAAATCAATTCAACCATCTCTTCCCAAGTTGCTTTCAATAGTCCAACTTTAGTTTATACCTTCTCCTTCTGATGCATCAGCTTCTGAATTTACAATGTGAATTCTGTCATCTCCAATTATCAGGGAGGAAAGGCCTATTCCAGACATGCCTCTGGCCAAAGAATGGTTTCAGCTAAAGAATCCTAAAACGAACGAGAGTACTTAAATTCCGTGGTTTCTAAAAAATTGCATAAGCACACAACCAAGGTCCTTGGTTAAAGGCATGCACATGGAATCGTCACCGTTGGGCTTGTTCTGAACCAGATGCGCCTGTAGTGGTGTTTGTCCCAGCACCATTTTCGATCGGAGGAGCAGTTCCCCATTTTCCTTCTGCTTCCAATGGCTCAAGTACATGTACTCCACCATCTGATAGTCCTAATGCAAACTGATTGGGGTCGGAAGGATGTGCCGCAATGACGACAGGAAATGCCCTGTAATGGTAAAAATCACACCATCAGATTTGCTCCAGGAAAATAAGGCAAAGTTTGTTAAATAATAATTAATAAAAACGAACTTTAGAGTGGAAGGCATATAGGCAGCGGCACTTATTCGGCATCTCAATCTGAGTGTTGAGGCAGTGAGAGCACCTATACTTCCATCCTTGAAGCACACATATATAGATTGACTATCACAAGAATAAGTAGCGTGTGAGATTGGACCACTTGCCTCTCGAGGGAACCACTGTTTGAGAACATAATTTCCATCGTAAGAATACAAGCAGCCATTAACATAAAGCTAAATCACAGTTCCAATAGGAGATAAGGGGAAAGACTGCTAAATTCAAATGATTACTGCTGGTTCAGTTTCGCATATGTAATTGCTAAAGGCATGCAAAAGATTAATGCTATAATCATAACATGTCCATAGATCTCAATGCAAAATAAAATTCTTCACCTGTTCTTCATTTCTCTTCTAAACAAAAATGTCTCTAGACTAGAACTCATACAAAGACCATGACTAACACACAAATGTCTCTTGATTTGAACTCATACAAAGAACACGAGTAAAACCTGATGAAAACTTGATTTTTGAGCCATAGAAAATCTAGATATGTATCTAAATATCCATACAAGTGTATATGTATACAAGAGGAAAAACCTGCTTAAGGCATCCCAATTTTGGAGCTTCGTATAAGGCTATCTGAGTTTCATGAACTGCAAGCAGATGGATCTGATCATTGTGAAATTGAACACGGGTGTCTCCGTGAGGATTTGCTGGCCGCCCAGTTGGAAGTTGCAAGAACACACTAGTCTGCTTCTCCCACGCATCTGTGCTCCAAACACAAAGCTGTAGATAAAAAATATATATGCAAGTCAATTCCACACAACATCTACACACAGCACAACCAAAAAAAAATATGAACATGAATCTTATTATTTGGGATTTTTTATTAGATATTATTCTGTGATAAAAGCGTCATTCTAATAGACATTGGGAAAGCCCTCAACTGAGCAGAGATAGTTTCTAGCTAAAGAAATTTTAGTAAATCGATCAGAGATGAAGCTTATAATGCCAAAATGTCGCAGTTAAGCCTTCAAAATATTTCTTAATTGTCATCAGACAACAGGAATACCTTTCGTGCACAACGGCCAGTACATTTAAAAACTTCTTACCTGGTTGTCAGCTCCCGAAGATACGAGTACATTTAAAAAGTTAGAGAAGGCAAGGCCAGTAATCCTTCTCTGATGACCTTTTAATTTGGTCTTGACCTGTTAAATGGAACATACAAAAATGTCAAGACTTCGCACTCCTTTTTCCAAATGTTCCAGATTCAGATGGATAGGAGTAGGACCTCATCAATCCGAACGTTGTAGATTTGGATAGAAAAGTCCTCCATGCCTATAGCAATGATATTATTATCTTGAGGATGAAAAGCCAGAAATGTTGCTGCGGGTGGAGGGGACATGAATGTTGTCATTGTCTGCAGTCAAGAGAGTATCAAGAATTGTAGTGGGTCAGCAAAAAAGTACCAGAAATATGGATGGAGATATACTGATGACCCAGAAGGCAAACAAGATTATCTCTTAGCTTCTTGGATACAAACAAATTTGTTTCCACAATCTCAGATCTTAAAATATTTAAACCGAAGCATGCATTTGAGATGTAATATATATTTTATACCACAATATGCAAGGAATCACAGTAAAAATGCATGAAATTAGCACAACATCCAAGCATGCAAGTCCATATGGAAAATGAATTCTGTAATTCTCTGGAAAACAACCCTGAAGTGTCAAAAATCCCCAAGACAGTTCCTTTGCATTATTCCCCACAAAACTTATCAACGACAAACATTGGAAGAGCCCCATACCTTAAATGTCATCATATTAAAAAGAGAGATCTTCCCCCCTGATGCGGACATCACATAAGAGTCATTCTTTGAAAGTGCAAAGCATGAAACATCTTCAGAGAGGAGGTTTGGGGAGGGCAAATCATTAGTCATCAATATTCCACTTGGAGGTTGCCATAGCTGTGGTACGGTACTAGCAGTGGCCTATACAGACAAAATTTTTGTATGCTGTAAGTTCATAGATACAAATGCAACAAGAAAAAATTCAAACAGTAACAATCAAAAGAGGATTTAATACCTTTACCGTCGGATCATTTTTCTGCCATTTCCAGAGCTTGTGCATTCCATTAGAAGCTAATGCCAGTATGGCAAGTCCTGAATTTGTATAGATCAATCGGCAAACCTGAACCATTCAAGAAAACTTGAGGAAAAACTAAGAATATAAACTTAAGCAAAACTTTCAATGAGTAAGAAAAAAACCAATACATGTCATAACTCTACAAATTAAAGGTATCTCATGCTTCAAAAGTAAAAAAACCAATACACATCATAACTCTACAAATTAAAAGCATCTCATCCTTCAAAAGTAAAGTTCACGAATTAAAATTTTAAGCATGCAAGAAATTTTATTTTTTTCTTATTTTTGTGGATAATGTGGAATCTATCCAAGGTTGAGTCACATTGGAACCACCCAAGCAAAGAAAACACGGGATACTAGCGGTCACCTGCAAACCAATAATTCAAGAACAACCCGTCCCCTGTCCATGGATTGGTCTTTTGAATGTTAAAACATGATAATATGTGTCTTTTCACATGTGATCAGCTGCAGAGACCCATCACGACAGCTGAACACTGACCAATTGTGAATCCGTGATATGTCATCAGTGAACTGGAATATTCAAACTACAACTTTCACTTCCTTTTTTGCAACAAAAGATGTGTAATATCAATGTACGAAAGGAGGGATGAATAAACAGAATAATAGATGATATGGAAAATTAACTCTCGGGTGAAATTGAATGCTAAGGACCATACCTTCACAGGCTGCAAATTATCAGGGAGCCTTAGGGAGCGGCATTGTGATTGTTCATTGACTTCTGTCAGTTTCCAGATCCTAGCTTTTTCTACTGACTCGTCCGCAATTCTTGGCTTCACATCGGTGAAACTTCGACCATCATCGTTCTGCACAAACTCAAATGGGAGAATCTAACTAATAGGACGTATAACTAATTCATTAAATACAAAAAAACATGTACATAACGTAATGACACCTAACAGAGATTCAAACAAGCCAAAGGCAATGACAATACCAATATTTTACAGAAAGTTCTATAATCATCTTGATAACACACGCCAATGATAGAAATACTCACCATACCAACCACAGTTGCCACTGAAGCAGCTTGATCCCCAATGGTTGGTCCAGCAGTTGCGTTGGCTGAACCAAATGGTCCTGTAGGAGAAGCCTGCATACAATTGTGTCAGAGAAACTAATCTGTAAAATATAAAGCATTTTCAAAACCTTTACCTTCACAACAGCTGCAGAAGCAGCTCTAGAAGCATCAAAAGTGCGATTTTCAACTACTCGTAGAAGCCTTAGCCCATCTGCATTAGCTAGAATTTTAACACCATTTTCCTTTGTTGAAACTGCGAGCAGTGTTCCATCCTTGTTGAATCTAATACAAGGAGAAGCCTGAAATTTCATAAGAAAGGAACTATTAGGCAGGAAATGATTGCGTTGGAATTAGAAAAAGGAGCATGATGCCCATCTTATGATTACCGGTAGCCCACCATCTGCATCAGTGCTGATCAGTTGGTTATCATTGTCCATATCCCAGAATTTGATCATGAACTCATCACCAGCAGCCAAGAACCGATTCTTGGTTGTATCAAATTGCACAACTCCCACAGATCTCTTCCCAAGACCGATGTAAGTACGTTTAACTGCACCTTCACTTTCATTCCATTCCACCAAGTGTGACTCACCTTCCGTATTTGTGCCACATGAAAATAACCTACAAGTTGTCCATATATCGTACACTTCAGTTGTGGTAACAGAAAATAGCAAAGTTCCCATACTAAAATAGAACATCATCGAGATGCTAGTGTAAAAAAATGAGTAGACAAACCTTGTTCCATCAGCACTATATGCCATTTTAGTAGATGAATGGCCCGGTGCATCATAGTCAACTCTCGAACCGGCAGTATCATACAACCATGCCTTTATTTTTCCATCTACAGCCGTTGAAAAGATAAACTGGATGGAAAAAATATATGGAGATAGAAATTAGAAAAGGCGCAAGAACTTTTATCGTAATTACGGGGAAACCAAATACGAAAATTTCAGGAGTAATACGGAAGGAATACAGGAGTAATACGGACGGAATAGAAGGACAAATGCTCTAAGGGTGATAGAAGGCACAACATTATTCGTTTTCTTTATTATTCAATAAAAATGGGAATTCCATTTGACCTGGTGGTACTCTTCAATGGGCCAAATACTGTTCAGCACACAGACAAAAACAAGAGGGGAGGGAGAGTTGCTGGGTAACCAAGGCTCCATCAAACCCGATAGACTAGTTACAACTAGTAAATAACTGAGCCACTGGATTCTCTTTGCGAGGAAATAGTCATAGAAAATGAACTTTTCTTTATTATTCAATAAAAATGGGAATTCCATTTGACCTGGTGGTGCTCTTCAATGGGCATATACTGTTCTCAAGCACGCAGACAAAAATACAAGAGGGAAAGGAGAGTTACTGGGTAACCAAGGCTCCATCAAACCCGATAGACTAGTTACAACTAGTAAATAACTGAGCCACTGGATTCTCTTTGCACGGAAATAGTCATAGAAAATGAACTTTTGCTTTGAGAGAAGTCAGTAGTAACACTTCAAAACTTCAAGCTGGCCTCCACCCAGGCAAAGTTAAAAGTGACCTGGAATCAAGAACCTACCAACTCTAACAAGTGACAACCACTTGACTGTAGCTGGACAGTTTCAGTACTTGCCTGAAGTGAACTTGCCCATCCAATAATAGGGCCTCATTTTCTATAACACTCATGTCAAACACATGTAACAACCTTCTTCTGTCAGAACAACCTCTCGGTCCAATTATCCTTTATCAAAACAAATTCAATCTAGAAGAACTGCAAGAGATACTTGTATAGACAGGACTGTAACATAATGAGGGGAAACAAAACCTTTTAGATCATGAAGCACAAGATAAAATATATATATATATATATATATATATATATATAAGTACAAATAACTCGAACATAAAATAAGGCATTCATTTCTTTGGAGGAGGCTTCCACAATCTGCTTTTTTCCAGTGCATTAGAAAAATGAGTCTCTTACTAACCTAGCTAGCCACAAAACAAGCTGGAACTACATACTACATACTATCAGAAAACTCCACAAATTTGATTGTCAATCACCTGAATAGTTTCCTTGTGATGTGGACAAACAGAATAAACAATCGCTTCATGACCTTCAAACGTATATTGCTTAACACCTGTATCTGCATCCCACACCTGCGTGATTTAAGCTCTTTCAAATGCTATCCAATTAATGCAACCCCATAAACATAAATGCCATTGTTACCTTGATGGCCCTATCATCGCCACAAGTGACAATGCACAGTTGCTTGTTGTTCGGATATGAGAAAGCAAGATCATTAACGCTCCCGACATGAGCCTCAATCTATAAACCAGTGTCATTTGAATATGCACCACAAAAAATTTAAACCCTACATTGGAGAGCGAGAGAGAATAAACCAACTCAAACAAAATTTACATGGAGCACAAACCTCCAGGTGATTCTGTAGATCACCACCACGGTAGGTGTATACATGAACAATGTGCTTAGAATATGCAACTCCTGAAACAAGAACAAGAGAGTTTAAGCAGCCTATCAACAAGACCAATTATGATCGTGTGCAAAGCACCAAAATGTATAGACTGAGTACACCTCAACCCCCACCAAAAAGAAAATAGAGTAAATCATTCAAACAAACCAAAATAAGTTCCATCAGGACTCCAGATCACTCGGTTAACTGATGCAGTATAATCATTGGCCAGGGATGCCTATCAAAAGATCAAAATTGAAGATTACTAAATGTATCAAAACTCCAAGAACCATCAGATAATTATATTGTGCTAAAAAATCATGTTATCAACTGAAAGCCAAACCTGAAGAGCCATTGAGTGTGCTCCTTGATCCCACACCTTAAAGTTTTTCTGAGCAATCTTTCCCTGGCTAACCAACTCCCATACCATGACGTCACCCATGTTCGTTCCAACTGAAATCATAACTCATAAATAAGAATAGAAGGAAAAATAATAGTAGACGTTTAAACTAAAAGTAAATCCACAAACACACTTTTTGTTTTTTCCACAGGGTAGGACTCACCAAGAAGTAAATTTGGTTGCAATGGATGAAAATCCATGCTCTTGACAGGCGAACCCAAATTTAATGACATAACAACAGTCTTGGGCAGGTCATCAGAAGAAGAACTCTGACCGTGGCTGTGGCTGTGGCTATGGCTGGCATAAGCAATGGGCAAAATGTTGACAGGCAGATTGTTGACCTAATAATCAAACCATAAATTCACATTCATTAGAAAAATTCATGATTTAAAATTTAGTTTGAGGCAAGAGGAGAAGATGGCCTGAGGATGGACTTTAACCAGGAGAATTTCACCTCGGTGAGAAAAAAAAAACATGCACAATGAGCAGAGATAGGGGGTAAGAATGGGAGCAACTGCCTGCCTAAAAGTAAAGGGAAAACCTAGAGACTAGTGATTATTTCCAAGTTTTTCCCTCATTAAAAGATAAGTTTTCCCCCACTTGTCCTGGTTTGTAACTACCATATTGCACTAGAAAACCAAGAAAAAAATGATGAATTTGGTTGATCGTAATTGGAGATTTAGAAAGAAACAAGGAATTTGAGAAAGGAAACAAGTATGATATCTTGTACTAGTTTGAACCATTCAAATTAGTTTATCTTCCAAAAGAAACTATAAAAAAAAAAATTTTAAAAAAAGAATTAGCTCATGCTTTTTAATTTTCATAACTATTTGCATGCCTAAACTCCAATTTACACAATTACTAAGTGATTAAATTTTCTTTTTTAGCCTAAACCAACAAGACTTTGACTAGAAGATTGAGTGATACTGTTATTCTAGCACAAATGCATTGTTAGTGTTGGGTAGATCGTAACTCTTTGTACTTTTCATACCTAAGATTATTAATGAACAGCGTTCAAAACTCCACTGCAGTAGTTTTTAAATAAAAACTTTGCCCCCATTTAACGAAATTCCCAACTCTGACATTGTCACTAGCACATGATATAGACATCGAGTGAAACCTGTTCTTTTTGCATCTATCCCCTCACCTTTTCATTTGTCATAGGGAATTACTAATGAAAGTGGAGATTTTGTACTTAATCAATAGACATAACTAAAATCAGATTACCAAAAAGCTTCAAAGTATATACATAGTATTTGATTTCTTTATCTTTCCCTTAGTAAATTATTTACAAGTCCAAAAGTGTACCTCATCGGATATTCCAAAAGGTCTTGATCTCTTCAACATGTGTTCAGAGTCTGCTGTTTGGTAGTCCATAGCAGAGTTATTCGGAGGAGTCCTAGGGCGCTTCAATATAGCTGCCATCAAAATAAAGGCATCCACAAAAGGCAAAAGAATGACATTAAAACGAATATTTGAAAGTTCATAAACCAAGCCAGAGCATCCAAGGAACTGAAAAGGGACGCGCAAAAAGGATATTTCACACTAGAAAAATCAGGGGAAATAAAAATGAAATGCTGACCAATGACCAATTAATCAATCTTCATGCTTCTTAAACTTAGAACAAATTTTATGCAAATACAAAAAAGCGAAAAAAGTTAGTCTAAAAAACTAAAAAATAGTGAAAATATCACATTCCCTATTTTGCATCAAAAATCCTAGTAACATATCATAAAAACATTGTCCTTATTTTTTTATATCTTCCATCCCCTTCCCTTTTTTTTTTTTATTTTAGCTTTTCAAATAAGCTCACCAATGCTCTTCTTAACCCCCGGTATCAGACCAGTGAGGCTTCAACACCCTTGATGATATTTTTGTTTCGCTCACATTAAAAAGTCCAGACTGTGGAAAACTTTGTTAGGCTTCCTCAGAAAATCTGTTTAAATGAGTTGTTCAAGTCTACCTGTATTATTTGTCGCTGTCAGACCTATGGGCCCAGCAGAGGCTGTAGGGTGAGGCACTGGAGATGGATTAGCCATCCATCCAGCAATAGATGTTGGAAGGGAAGCAGATGCAGGCTGAAATGGCTGTAAACATGCCTACCAATTGTCAGAAGCTTTATCATTTCATAACTAGCTATAAACAGGGTAACTAACTCCTTATCACTCACATTATGAGTACTAAGTGATGGAAAACCCCCTGCTGCCTTAGGGACAACACCCATCAAGGGATTTGTAACTGGGGACGGGGCCCGTGCACCATTTGGCTGTCCACAAATGTGGTCCACAAATAATGTCTTTATGTCCGGATTTGGCCTGGGGTTCTTACAAAGCTGATGCTGCCAATTTAAACTGCATTTCAACATTAAGAACATTAAATAAAATTTAATAAGCTAAACAGGAAAACCAAGTACAAGTAACAAACGCAACAAAGGAAAGAATTTCTAGAGGACCTTTGGTTGATCAGCGTTCGCAATCTTGAACTCTTCAACGTAGGTAACTGAAGTTTATCACGGAAGATAGGGTTTGCTTCAATCAATTTTTTCAGTTCAACAACCATTATAGCACGAGCCGACTTAGTATCTCCATACTTAGATAACTGCTCATTATCTCTATAAAGCAACAAACACCCAAAAAAAATTCCCATTAGTTAATAAATATAAGATAGGAATAAATCAACCTACATCAACGATATTAATCCATACCTAAAGTTTTCCAACGTCATTAGCTGTGTTATTTCTTTGAAAAGCTCTTCATTAAAAGCAGAAAACACTTTTAAGTCCTTGACTAAAATATCCACAGCTTTAGCCCGATCCCGTCTAAATATTTGACATTTTCCAAGCAAACTCGTAAGTGTGTCAAACATAGCAGATATACTGCTGAAATAATTAGCATCAATGAAATATAGGCACCTACTTGTCCAAAGCTTCAAGGTATTTCTGCTTTCTGATCTCAAAAAAGATCTTCATGGAATATCTGTTATCGTCAACTTTAGTGAACCCAGATAGATACTTCTCCACCTGCTCCCATTCTCCATTTTTCACCAAATCCTCGAAATACCCTATATTGAAGAAAAAACCCGAGTCTTGCTCCAACCTAAGCAACCCAGAATTATTAATAAACCAAGAAAAAAAAGTCTAATACAAACTGTATGATATAAGAAATTATAATAAATAAAAAAAAAAGGACAAGGAACAGCATACATGTGAACAGTCTCTTTGAATTTCTCTTCATCCAGAAACTGAAGTATGAGAAACACCAGTTCTCTGCTGAGGGAGGTCATGATGAAAGCTCTGCAAAATATTCCGACAGAAACCGCACATCAAGATCTAAACTCACACAGATCAATATTAAAACAACAAAACCCCCTAAATTTCGTCCTAAACACGCCAATAACGTAATAAAACTTTTAACACGGTTACATATAAAATGGAAATCAACAAGAACACCAAAATCATGTCAATTATAATAAACGAAATTGCAGGAAGAATTACAGAAGAAATTTGAGTTCAGCGCCTGATTACTTGTACCTCTGTATTGCTTGCTTCCAGAGATCTGTAACTCCTTTCTCGCGCTTTCTCTCTCTGTGTTTTTTTTTTTTTAATATTTTCTGGTAGCGCTTCGTGTAGGTATTTATAGAGGAGGGGCTGCTAGGGATTTGAAGAGAGAGGGGAAGCAGACAGGTTTATCTCGCGAGACGACACGATACGTATGGATACGTGTTAAAGATGATAAGTTTTGCAGCTTATTACTCGTCGCATTGATAAGTGAACGGACTTATCGGTGTACTTTGAATTTTGAAATGTTGGATACCGGTTTTATTTCTCCATGGATTTGCGCACTTTTCAGAGTTGTCAATTATTCATTATTATTATTATTTTAATTATTATTAACAGAAATAACTATTTCTTTATGTGGAGGAGAAAGGTCTTAATATCACTAGAAACATTGAATAAGTCAATATGATTTGAATCCATAAACAAAATATAACAATTTTAACATTTCTGGGAAAATGAAATAATTTGATAATAATTTTTTGTTTCCTTCAATATGTCTAATTTAAAGCTTGGTATAGAATTATATTAAGTCAAGGAAATCCCGAATCCGCGCTATTTTTTTTAACGGAGAATTCACCCAAGAGTCAACCATCCGTGCATAGTAAACTCCAGAGACAATTATATGTCTAAATACATGTCACATTTCAACTTATATGAATATAATCTCCTCTCAGTATGTACTGAGATGTTTTCAAGCTATCTCATTTGATGCTCCGCAATTTTATTCTCGTTCCTGTGTTGCAATATATCTATGGTTTATCAAAAAATATAATCTCAATCACGGAATAAAACCTGAAACCGCTTTACATGCATACGTATATGATACTCCTTATTTACACTTTTTTTAACCTTTTTCTATTCCAAGAAAAGAACAATCATGCAAAAGTACAAGGCTAACTAAACTCTACAATATTACAATTTTTAGGGGATTAGTTGGTGAGTATTCACTCTCTCGATTGCATGTAAAACTAAGATGATTAAGTTATCAACGACCTAGCTCCTTAGTAGTTGAAAGAACTTCGACGATCAATACAACGACGAAGATTAGGGTTTGAATGAGAAAAATATATGATTTCAATTTTTAGCTCTTTATATACCTTGGTATTTGTCCCTCTAAATGATTAATTTCTTGATAGGTATTGGCTACAATTTTTGATGTGTTCTTTTAAGAATAATTTAGTTTTCAATAGTTTAGGACATGATATATGTATTCTAGATTGATCCCCTTCTTTATAGAATTATAGCTGAGGTTGTCATAATCAAAAAAAATAAGTTAAGGGTGTCACAAGCAAATATGTTTCTCTTCGATGTTAATGATCAAAACCTAATTAACCTAGTTGGAGAAAAACAACATGCGCTTTGAATGAGCGGTTATTATTTGTTGTGAAAAATGTTCTGTGCAGACAATAAGACAACAGAGCAATAAACACAGAACAATCAAAGTAGAGAAAGAGAAGAACAACAAAGTTCGGCAAGAGTGTCTACGTTCATGGAGTCTACGGCTGTTTTCAATATAGGAATTTCAGTAATACCATACCATTTAGGTACCTGAAAAATATAATTATACCCCCATACATATTTAAAAATAACCATACCATACTACGGGGCTCTGTCCCCAAACCCTCAATCCCTATTGATAGTAATGAAACAAACAAGTGTAACCATGCACGATGGGAAGTTGTATGTGCTTGACTGTTACGTTACGTTTCCCTCTCGCATAACTTCTCATTTCCTAGCATTACCTGGGCTAGATCTCGAACCCCAACCTGACATGGGCCCGAACCCGAATCTAGGCCATACACGGTCTGATCCCGAACCCAGGCCTGACCCCGGTCATATCTAGATGTCGGCCTGAACCGGGCCGGATCCCGAATCTCGACATGACCTGGGAAATATCCCAGACATCAACCTAACATGTTCTCGATCCTAGACACCAGCCTGACCCAGGCCCTATTTCGAATCCCAGCCTAACCCGGGTCAGATCCTGGACCCCGGACCCTGTCTAACCGAGCCCTATCCCAGATCCCAGACTGACCCAGGCCCTATCTCAGATCCCGGCTTGATCCGGGTTAGATCCTAGACCCCGGCCTTACCCAGGCCCAATCTTGAACCCCGGCCTAATAAAAATATGTGCATATATAAAAATACTATATCTAAAATAAAATATTTATTTATTTATTTATATATACATGACATACAAATATGTAAGGATATAACTGTAAATAATTTTTCATCATCGGGGATATATTTGTCCAAGAAACAAATATATGATTTTGTAATCACAATATAAAATTTTGGATGGTATTGAGATTCCTTGTTTTTGTAAGGGACCTCTCATTACCAAGCAATTGGATTACACTATATTTTTAAATTAATGGACACCAAACATTGTAATGTAATGTGAAAATAATTACCATTATAATAAAAGGGTAACCAAACGGGCTCTTAATGTAAAGGAGACAGTATAAGAAAACACTGTTTGTTCATTTTGGATAGTGTAATAAGATACTGTTGGGAGCAATCAACATAAAAACTCATAAAATAAGTACATAAATGACAAGTATTTATGCTTATTTGAAATTTGAATTTCGTGTAAAGGGGATCATGCAATAAGACCATGTATTCATTTATGACAGTGTAATAACACATTCTCGGAAAATGAAAGAAATAAAAAGAAGAAAGCGAGTACAATATTAACGTACTCGAGCAAGTAAAGAAGAACCTAGTAGTTGTGTTGTCCCGGAAATTCAATTTATTTTAATTTATTTATTCACGATAGAGACGTTTTATTTTTGTATTAATTATTAAATGGATAAAGTGAAGGAGTTCCCAATCCGTCTTATAAGTTACGGGAGACGAAATAAAAATGTTCTCGTAAAAATATCGTATCGCGGTGTGATAAATTTCCAATTCCGCCACCCAACAACCACACTTTGTCAATTCATGGTGACGCAACACTATTTAATAAACGGTTACCTTTTTTAACTTTATTATTTTTTTTGCTGTATATATATATATATGGAAATATAAGATATTATCAGGTGCGGATACTTCACATGTAATTGTGGTGTGTGGCTTTATGAGGACCGCTTGATCTCAAGAAAATAGTCAAAAACACGTGTCTATTTACTAAAAGCATAGCTTTATACCGTTTTACCAATTGCACCATATATACATTAGCTTACTTTCAAAATAAATTAAGCTTCACATTATTTCGAAAATACGCTAACATACGGTAGAATTATCAAATATAACTCATTTATAGTTTTAAAAATATCATCAATCATTTTTTTTTTTGGTAGATAAGTGGGATGATTGGGATTTCGAACTTGACTACCACCCAGTTTAAATATATCTTAACCAACTCGAGTAAAGGGTTGCTGACAAATATAAGCAATATCTATGATTATTTTGGCCAAGTTTACTTGACCAAAATATAAATGAAAAAAGTAAATGAATCTTGCTGAAAATATAAATGAAAAAAGACAAAATATTTATTGGAAATTTTAAAATATCATTTTGGATATAAACTCCTACACAATGTATTGGGGACTTTTATGGGTTCCACATTTATGGCAATAGAACATTCTATTTTATGAGAAAAGTAATGATCATATAATTAGAATATTATATGGTAAAATTGGAAGCAAATCATGACCAAAATACCAACAAATTTTTTTCTTCAAAATATACTCCTTTTGATTGGATCTATTCAATTGTTTTCTAGCTTCCTACAAATGAATGAATCTATTAAATAGTGCTCCTTACAACATATATATAATATAATTCTCGTATGCGAACTTAAAATAAGGATCACTTATCAACTCGAAGAGTTAGATAGTGTTGATTGAATAGTGTAAAAAATACAAACAAATATACCAATGATTTAGTAGTTATCTTTAAAACTTCAAAAAGGTTAATTAGGACCCCTCACTTGGTGTGTCACCTAATACGTAGCATGAAATTAATTAACTAATTATATGACAAACATCTACATTCACACGTATTTTGCATATTATGTTTGGTACACTGATATTTTCGTAAGTCACAGAAATATTACACATGCAAATGCTGCCCTTTATTACAGCACACCAATAGAGAAGTTCACTTTACTAATTTGCTCAAATGAAGACAGAATATAGTACTCTTCAGACGGGGACGTCAATAACTTATAAATAGCTCCTCTGGTTTTTTGAAAAAATAAGGCCCACTTGTTATTTCAATTTTTGTTAAAAAATGCAGAGTCCGAACGTCCGCACATGAGTGGTGTGTATCCGTTTGATAGAACTTATTTGTTATCAAAATAAATAAACTTATAAGTTGTGAAAAATAAGCTTATTTATAAGCTGTGACAAAAATCTAGCTTCTAAATTGTAAAAAATCGATTTAAGTTTAGTTTTACTAGCTTGTTATTCTGTGATTTTTCTTTTTTTTTGGTAAATTTTTTTATTTTCATTAAATTTACTTTTAAATTTAAACTCATAAATTACAAGACATTCTATATAAATAAAATTAAATTAATATTTTAAAAGTTTATAATATTATATATAATATTATGTTGATAAAAGAAAAGAAGAAACGGAAAAAAAAAAAGGGTTTGATATAGTGTTTTTACCCACAACTTAGAAGCTTATAGGCTCGGATATAAACTCTACCAAACATGCTAATATATACATATGCATATATTCATTCGAAATTCTTCTCAGTTTTGGTGCTCTTGTCAAACTCCAGATTCGCAGGTTCTCTATGGTTCTTTTATTCTTTCTATGACTGACGGAAAAACAAAAGAAAAAACTTTTGAGGACCAATTTACATTTTATGGCCAATTTTGGACTGTTATAGTAGTGGACCTGGGAACTGATTGCAAGTCTGAAGAATATAGAACTAAAATACATATATACATGAGAAAAAAATACATTATCTTGAAATATTGAGTGTGGCAGAAGTTACTTTTGTCACTGGAAGTTGCCAGGAAACTTTCCAAATTTTCTCCATCTTTCCTTTTACTTTCACTTTCATCTTTTTCATTTTCCATCTGCATAACGATCAACATCAATCTATTGTTCCAAAAATTACCGACCATTTCAAAACTTCAAATATCTGCAAATGCCCTTCTGAACAGAGCTACATCTTCAATTCTCCATACATTGTATCATCTACAGATAAATACTGCACAACCCTACTCCTGTTTTCGGAGAAGGTTGTTTTGATGGTAGAGCGAAAATGGGACTAAATTAAGTTTAATTCGGTACTAAATCTAATCATCTCCTTCCTATTACTTTCAGGGGCAGGACACACAATACCGTTTATGGTGTCCGTAAGCATCCACCGGGTAGAAGAAACCTAAACTTATCTGCATTTTCTATCAAATATGCGGGGAGATGAACTGCAGAAGATGAACGAGGTATTGGTCCCATCTTCTTAATCAGTTCCTTGAAGGTATATTCTTCAGGGAGCAGGTCGAAAAGATCATCCCCACGGCAAATGCGTTTTTGTATTCTGGAATAGTTTAGAAACTCTCTCTTTTTAACCCGGTCTGCATGGCTGTAACCAGTCATCTTAAACACGAATTCTTGAAGATGCCGAAAGCAAAAGCTACAATGCCAGCCTGCATCAGACAAGATCGCGTCGGTTTGACGTGAATGCCTGTACCGTGTCCAAGGGTTATAGATATGGACCGAGGCCCTCCAGCTGCTGTAATCCACAGGGAATTCAAATGAGTACAAGTAATGCCTAAGCTCAAGGTGCAGTACAGGTGGTACTCCATCACACCATTGCAGCAGTCTCAGAGTGTGTGTACTTGGAATCTCATCAGTGTCAGCCATAATGAGCAAGTCTCCAGCTGAAATCCCTGCACGGCGAAGCAATCCATTCATAGCAGCCCGCTGCTCTGACTCAAGTACAAATGGGTCTTCACGCGACTCTAGGGTTGCAACTCGGCCGGGAAATACACCATGAACAATCTTCTCCTCAGCAAAGGCAAACCGATCCTGGTTCAAGGCATAGACAAGAGGTTTTGGGATGCCTGTAAAGGTGGTGTTCGATTCTAGGATTACAAATTTTGTAATGTATGGTTGAAGCTCACGCCACCTGATCTCAAGCATGTCCAGCTCATTGCTGAATATAATGCCATCAAAGATACGTCGAGGTTGAGAGAGTAGGGACCAACCATGGAGGTGGCAAAGATGTTCCATTGAAACATTCTCTGCGTAATAATGAAATAGGTGATTGAAAGGATGAGGAGGCTTGTCCCAAAGTGGGCGGAAAAAATAGGATATTTTCCGTACATGAGTAAAAGTTCCAATGAGACAAATTGGTATTAGTACAAGAAGAATGACGAAAAGAAGTCTAGGAGGTGCTCTTTTGGATGACAGACGAATAGTTCGTGGTGCCATGCTTCAAAGGAGTATTATCAAGATCAGAATCTACCAACATGTTTTTCCCCAATCAACTTGCCAAAAGAACACAACTTCATATATCTCAGTCATCTGCGTAAAGATCACCAGGGGATTAAAAACTACAATTGCAAGAGATGAAATTCGATAGATAGAATCAAAAGCTAGTTAGACAAGCATAAAAGCAAATTGCAGAGGGTCATTTACTGCCAAACCTTGGTAAATGTACAAGATACAGATAAAAAACTGTAAAATATTAGCACTGCATGAAATTGTTATCTTCACCAAATAACAGTGCGTAGAAGATATATTGCATGCCAGAAAAAAAGTCGTTATAGACACATCTAAAACATTCACATGATTCACAAGTCTGCATTCGCAAATGTAATGATTTACCAAAAAGATTTTGAGTCATTTGACACCAAAACCAACTTGCTTATTGTTGATCATCACAGAATTAAACAGGACTCATAAAGTGGAACACGCGTGAGAACTAAATCCTGGTGAGGAACACGCGTGGAAGCTATTCATATCACAATACCATCAGTATTTAGAGAAGATAAATAATGAACTCAATTGCTTAGAGAACACGCCTTGGAGTTGCATGTGCATTATACTAAAAAAGAAAGCAAATTTTTTTTATGTAAGACAATTCAATACTTAATTTTTTTTATTAAAAGACAAATGAATGCTGAACTACACATCTCCAAGCAACCTTTATGTATCATTAGAACCTTGACAGCAAGCACAATCATGACCATAATAAAAAAGAAAACTCAAGTATTTAAAATGCATGCGGAATAGTTTGATGACAAAGTCCTTACTGGATTATGCCTGTGACTGCCAGGGCTGACAAGGATTGGCATGGAGGCATCAGTTCCTTGATACATTTATAACTAGGTCTTAGTTTCCAATTGCATTCTTGTATGCAGCCTGTACTAATGTAATGCATCTTTTTCTTTCTTTAAAATAACAAAGGTAATGAAGCCGATAAATTCAAAAGTAGATTAGAAGCTCATGGAACAAAGTAAATCTGAAAATTCCATTTCACTTATCAGTTACCCAGTTGACTACCAGCTAGCAATAAAAAGTAAAAACTCAATAAATTCTTCGTACTGGAAGCCAGGTCACATTAATAGTTCATACATGGACAATATATAGAACAAAAACTCAATTAGAGAGTCCAAGCAAAGAAAAAAAGAAATATAAGCTAGACTAACCAGGCGGCTCACTGCACGACTTTTTGGTTCTTGGAATTTAAAGCAGGAACCAACTTACAACAAAATGAAATGAGAAGCACTTCAAAGACAATGAGAAAGGAAGGAAGACAGACAGCTGAATTGTAATCTTGGGCAAGCATCTTAGAGTCAGGAAACCTGTTCATTTATCCTACTCACATGCTCTGGGTAAAGCAACACTGATGAACCAAAGTGGTTTTTGCACTTGAAAATTCTACAAAGAACATTCCTTTGAATGGTAGACTTGTACAAGAGTAACCCAGTAAATAAGTCAACCTACAAGTAAAAGGAAACCTGAAACAAAAGAAAACCTGAGTCGCTAAGAAAAATAACATTGTCCAATAGTTAGATGGGTTGAGACAAGGGAGTTGCCTCAATCCTCAGATTTATACACTGAGCAAAACAGAGGTGAAACAAGCCTATGAAAGTTGGTAGAACAAATCCATCAACCAGGAACCAAAAAACAATTTATAGAGAAAAAAACTTGTCCAAAGGAAAAATAGAAAAACCTACAGTATCAATACAACAAACTGAAAACATCATTCCTAGCAGTGGTATCGATGCCACCATAACAGCAGCAGAGTGTCAGCATATCGCTTTTGTACCATGAAAGCTCTCTCTTATATTACGTGAAAGACAGAGGCAAAATATAGGATCCTACCACTTTATCCAAGTAAAATTCATAAAGAAGTTGCCTTTGCTTACAAGAAAAACTATCACAAAAACAAAGATTAAGATACGAGAACATGGTATATGGAAAATTTTCTAACATACGAACACGCTAATTCACGTAGTAATTTTTTCTTTCCTTTACCAGAACATAAAGAATTTTAGTACATAAATCAACAGAAAGAGAGAATCAATGCCCTGGGTAGAGTAATTAATTATCTAAATAAAACGTATCCACTGCATCGCATCTAAGATTCTTTTTATATAAATGACTGTAATCGTGATTCTGTGACGACGCCCACATAAATGCGCACACTAAAATAAATTCCAATTAAAGAACAGAAGCCTCTGCTCCACATGTAGCTCAAAATCACAATTCACCTGAAAAGATATCATTTTCAAGGAATCACTGAAATTCCTTCCAATAGAAAAAGCTAACCCTAGACCCACTTTGAAATAAACAAAATCTATAGCTACGAAACTTAAAAGAACCCAAACCCTGTAACATCGAAATGACAAGAAAACAAGAAGAAATTTCGATTCAGACAAAATCAAGCAAATTGTGAGATGAAATGCAAACAACGATAATCAACATTGCACCTTTTCAGCTTGAATTTTCCATTCCGGCCCATGCAGAGTTACCATTCGTGGATTGAGAGAGAGAGAGTTCGAACTTCGAAGACGGAGAGAGAGAGGGGGTGAGTATAATCCAAATATAGTAGAGAGAGAGTGAGAGAGACACAGCAAAGACCGAAGGAGACCGAAGAGAGAGAGAGCGCATTGGGTGAGGAATCCTGTAAGGTCGATACTCGAAAGCACAGCCATGAGAACAGCCAATTAAGACAATCGATCTTTAACGTGTCACCTAATCATTGGGTATATAAAAGCTACATTAGGATCTAGCATAGGATATTCTACAAAAGAAATGTGACGTGGCATTGTTTTGGTCGCGGCTCCTCGGCGGTGTCGTTGAGACAAGGGAATAAAAATAATGAACCGTAATTAACGATAATAAGACATTAATTCATCTAATTAATTAATTATTAATCAAATGAAGAGCGACATTG